>NC_068380.1:6080536-6680536 GCF_023724105.1 Carassius gibelio | reverse complement strand
CGTCTGCTTCTTACATTGATCTTTGGGAGATGTTACTAGTTCATTGATCTATCGCAGACACCTGTGAGAAACTCCTGTTGACTAACAGTTCAAACCAGAGAGGTATAAATTGTTCCTCTCATCAGTGTTTGTGAGTATACAAGCAGGATAAATGACACTCGGAGCTCAGCTCTATTTATTTATGTTACTATTGTCAATGTGCTATATTTTTTTTGTTGATTTAGTTTTGTAATTTTTCATTTGTGTATTTTCAGTGTACTATAAAAACAGGGCAAATTGTGCGGTTTAAGTAGTAACTTTAAATAATATCAAATATTTACTAGAATATTTATACAGGACACATTCATATAGATATTAAGGACAGAACATTTCTTTAATGGAATAGTTTACCAAAAAATAAACATTTTGTCATCATTTATTAGTTTGTACATTTGTTCTAAACCTGTAAGGCTTTCAGGAAAAAAAGAAAAGAAAAGAATTAGAATAATGTGCTGAGCTTTCAAGCTTCAAAAGTATCATCATATTGTTATAAAAGTGGCCCATATGGCTCACATGCTATATCACAAAACATACGACAAAAATCATGTCATAAAATATAAAATCAAGTCATATGATTAAGTCATTATTCTCCAAAAGTCTGGAGAGTAGCCTTATGTCTCCTTGGCATGCATGCAAGTATTGTTTATGATTCATAAAAAAAAATTCTGATCTTTTGCACAATTATGGTTCTGGAGAATTAATTCCCAACAAAAACCAAATCATTCTTGGATTAACTATTTCTTAATATGTGACTCCAGTGCTTGATCATTTATATTAAGAGAGTATTCACACCGGAAGCATTTGTACAGCGTCACAGCAGCGGATCCAAAGCTACATATTTCTTTACAAAGACAACTCTAATTTTGCAGAGAAAATGGTGGACATCTTACAACTGGTTGAGGGTGGAGATATGCTAATGCGGGACAGTCCATCAGCAGTCACTGACACTATACTGCTCATATTGACTTTGACATATTGACATAAATTTTGCATCCAGTGTCCCCTTTAAGAGCATTACTGAAGACCAGAGAATGAACATTCTATTATCATCACTGGAAGAATGTTGTTTATAATTTTGTAAAAAGCCCTGCCAGAATGTTCTCTGTTAGCTGGGTAATATGTATATAGTGATAGTGATGTTTGCCTTAACAGCCACTATTAATTAAATCATTGCAGTCATCTTTTTTATTTTAAATCTCCCCCATAGTGCCATCTAAATGTGGCAAAAAAACATGCCAAGGGCTTCTTGTAGCCCACAGGCCTGTTCCGTCCGATTTCAAACAGCTGGGTCCATCAAAAGAGCTCCATCTATGACATGTATAATGCATACAAAATTTGACTCTGTATGTTCAGTCACATCAGTTTTGAGTAAGACACAGGGGCTTGTAAGGCTGGAGGCTTGACGTCCTCAGAGGCAGGACCCTAAAAAGGGATAATTTTCTCTCTTATTCCAGCCAGCAAGAGACAGGGAGAATGTCTTGGTGCTGTAGCCCAGTGACACACTGCTCTGATCTGCCTCCAGCAATCCCACCGCCCCCTACCCCCCCGTCTCCACCCGCTAATGTCACAGCCTACGAATCACTCCGCTGGTTGCCACAGTAACCAACTCACCTTCCCCTCGCCCGTCACATCACACCTAAAGAGACCGATACGTCTTGTAGTAAAGAGTCCGATAGAATGCAAACCACAACATAAACACGTCTCTGAAATAGCTAAAAGCTCTTTTCTGTTCAGTACATAGCCGGAAAAAGAACAGCTGTCAAGGAAAGAGAAAGAATCATGGTTTTGCCCGAGAGAGGTGGAGATGGGGAGGTGTGTGTGTGTGGGGGGGGGGGGGTGTTCTGGGTAGAAAGTGGGTGTATCAGACATGACAACCCGACTTTTGCAAATTTGCAAGCTTCAGGACAGCTGTATTCTGCAAAAGAGCATCTCGCTCTCTATGCTGTCCGTCTGTCTGTCTGGTGCACAAGCACAAGCTGTCTTGTGCATCACAGCACTGCGGGCGGCAGCCACAGAGGAAACACAGCCTTTTGGCACCTGGGCGTTTAACCTGCATTTTACTGCATGTGCTGACAGGCAATTAAACCATAGCCAGGGGCTAATTATCTCAGATAGCAGCAGCTGCAGTTGGGACGAGAGGTAAAGTTCGAGCACATCAAAATTGGCATTGTTCGCTTAAATTACTAAGATGCATATTGCAGTGTCCGACAGCATAAGCCAAAGGATGTGTGATTTTATGATTTATGTACTGCAGGTTCTTGGAAACTTTGCATGAAGGCAAACATGGCTTTTCAAGGGAAGATGTAGAGAGCTAAAAGAACAATGTCAACTCCACAAAAGCATAATGGAGTAATTGTCGGTCTCCACGGTAACATTCTGTGCACATTGTTCAGGTGGAGCAGCTGACAGAAAAACCATTACGTACTAACCCTGAGAGGGAAAGAGAGAGAGAGAGAGAGAGAGAGATGGAGGGTCATGTGGTTAATACCCCATTTTTGTATCCTTTTCATCATGTGCAGTTCAGAACTGAAGAATGTATGTTTTTGAGACATTTTTAATTAAAAGTTTCTACCTTGACCTTTGGTTCTGATCTTAACATTTTGCTGATTCTAATATAATGTAGTCAGTTTGATTCAGTCATATAGATTGTTGACTGTCTATTTTTGAATGAAACTACACACACTCGTGCACACATTTATTTGTTTACTTACAATTTTTTTTTATATATATTTATTTTTGTGCAGTAAATGACCACAACTGTCACGGTGGCCAGTTTTTCATGGGAAAGTTCAACTCAAATTTTATTTCAAATATTTAGAAGTCATTTGTTATAATAAATGATGAACAGTATTTAAGAATAAATTAGAAATAATAATAAATAACAAAGACAAAGCAAGTGGGCTGTTTTTCTTTATTTACCTATTTACGTATTTATTTATTTCGTTTTTCTAATATGCCGATTCTTGCATGGGAAAGTTCAACTCACGGTTTCTTTGAAATATTTAGAAATTGTTATAAACAGTTATAGATAATATTTAATAATAAATAATAATGAATAACAAAGACAAAGCAAGTGGGCTGTTTTGTCGATGTATTATTTATGCATGTATGTATTTATTTACATTTATTTTTGTGCTTTGCTTTTTGTTTGTTCATTTGAACTACACACAAATATTTGTGTGTGTGTGTGTGTGTGTGTGTATATATATATATATATATATATATATATATATATATATATATATATATATATATATATATATATATATATATATATATATATATATATATATATATATATATATATATATATATATAAGACCACTTGCTTTAACTTTATTTATTGTTATTCATTTGTTATTTATTTTATTTTTTATACAAAAAATTATAAATTGTAATATGCATTTTATTAAAAAAAAAATGATAATGTACAAAAAATAAAGCTGGACAAAACCATTCACTTGCTTTGTCTTTGTTGAAAATCATCAGTCAGTTTGTATGCAGACTACTGTGTCTAGTTGACATGGGGAAGTATTGTCCGGATGTCCCGAGATGCTCGTAGCCGTCTGTTCCTGTTTACTCTGATGGGGATGGCAGTCCAGCCAGCAGTCATGAGGGGATGGAAACTTCCCCCTGGAGCAATTAAAACCTGAGCATAATTGACAGGGTGTTATCACACTTCGTCTCTCCACTGACTCCAGAAGAGATAGAGGTGCACAAAGATTATTTGCAAATAAACCTGGTCATCAAATATCCATTTAACAGAAAACACACTGCGGGCCACTGGCAGAGATTCTGCACCTTGTAATGTGTAAGTGTCAGAGCAGAAATCGATTTATTTACATTGCATTTGCAATGTCCTTTTATCCAAAGCTTACCATGAATTAAAATCAATTTTATCAGTATCTGCTTTCTCCAGAAATCGATCACATGACCTTGCCATTGCTACTGCCATGTTGAGCTACAGGGGGGGGGGGGAAATGCACTCTAAAAGAAGGCTGTAGCAGTTTAATGTGTTTTAATTTTAGCCCATAAAGCTGTTTTGGTTTATTGTCATCAGATCCTCACTGTAAATGAAACTTGTTTCCCAGTAAGCAGTGTTATAAAAAATAAATAGAATCTAATTTAGCACATGATTTGACATTATAGGATTCAGTTTACAGCATATATATATATATATATATATTCCGGGAGTTTAATGAACTGATCACAATAGCAAGGACACATGCTCTCACACTTACTGTCGCAAGCTTTCATCTGTCCATTTATCTTTAATTTGTCTCGAACCCTTCTTCATCACTCTCTCTATCACTCTCTCTTGTACTCAGTCTTGAATATTTAATGTCTTTGATTTATGGTGCCTCTCATCCATAATGAAGAGATATCAGACAAATGGAGCTTCTGTTTTCAATCGTTCGTTTCGCAGCTGAGAAGTTAATCATTTTAAAGGCGTCATGAACTGAGAAGTCATATTTCCCTTGATCGTCTGAGATAAGTCAATGCAGTATAAAAACATCCTGTATGTTTCAAAACTCAAAACTTTCTTGTTGATTTAAAAACAACTTTTACTGAAACCAAGCTTAGAAAGCAACTCGTTTTGGAATGTGCCACTTTATGATGTAATAGTGTGGCAAAGCACCACCTCCGCAAGAGAAGATCTCTTTAGCCCCGCCCACTGATACACGCTTGTAGTAGGAGGAGAGGAAATACTAGAGAGAAGCAAACACAATAAATACTTCATCAACAGAACCATACAGATGACCTTACAAAATTACAAGACACTGCGTAGTGTAAGTTGTGAGAAAAGTCTTTGAATTGCTTTCTTGTGATCCTAATATATATAGAGAGGATGTTATGCATCATCTCGCAGATCAATTTCTCTTTCAGGTCAGTGGTGTGAATGCTAGTATGTTAGACACAGAGTGGGACATTGGTTTACTTTCGGAGATTTATCATGTCAATCCGTGCTGTTCTGCTGTCTATGGTCATGTTGCACCACTCGCGTCTGGTGTAAACACGGGTGAAATTAGTAAAGAGCTCCAGATCGCATCAGTGAAAAACTCTTTGTTTGTTTGCTTTGCTTTGCTACAGATTCATTTTAAAACAAGACAGAATGAGCCAGTCTTTTCAGAAAGACTGAAAGTAAATGATGATGCAGTGCTGAGTCTGATTAGAGTGGATACAACAGTAATGTCGCAACACATAAATGTGAGTAAATGTGCTTTTACCACTATTGCAATGTCTGTCCAGACCGTTTGATATATACTGAGTATTTATGTTTTTAGCCCATATGATCCATGTTGTTTTCAGAGTACGTCACAGAAGTGTCCATCTGTCATTTTAATAAGCAAAACTGTTAGCCAATCATAGCGGTGGGCATTTACGGTACACTGCTGGAAACCCTGCTGCAAGTATATTACCGTTAATTTACAGGACAATGTTTTACAGTGGTCTTGAATGTACTCAACTATAAAAACAACTGTTCTGCAGAGATTCTCAAAAACAAGATCCAAAATAGCCTCTTACTTCTAAATTATGATGATTTTTTTTTATTGAAAAATAACACTAACTTTATAAGTAAACCCAGAGAGCATTATAAAATTATAATAGTAATAATAACGTACAGCTCATGTTCCCTTTAAGGGTCAAGCTTGTTTGAATATTTCATCCAGATTTGCTCTCCGGCAGATGTGTGTTCTCCGACTCATGAGTTTCCTATGAGCAGCTAATAATCACTGGGATGGGATGCAAAAATTAAACCTCAAACTGCTGGGGAGTTAGTCATGTTATGTAAAAATGTTTATATTAAAAAAACGAATTATTATATATACTGTATAATACGGTTTAATGCAATGCAAAGCATGGCAAGTTTATTTATATAGCACATTTCGTATACAATGTTAATTCAAAGTGCTTTACATAAAAAAGTAAAATGATCATGAAAACAATAATCACAAAATTAAAACAGGGAATTTAAACAAGAGCATTGTGTCATGGTGTAAAAAAAAAAAAAAAAAATATATATATATATATATATATATATATATATATATATATATATATATATATATATATATATATATAAAATAAATATGTGTGTGTGTGTGTGTGTGTGTGTGTGTATGTATATATTATAATAAACAGATAAACAGCATAATGTCACAGCTGTGAATTTTGCATGGCAAAAGACTTCTCACATTTTCTTTCAAAATGTTTACAAATTGTCAGAAGATTTCTCTTTTTTTAAATTTGTCCTGAATAATAATGTTGCTGATATGCAGCAATCACTAGGATTGAGTTTACAGTAGATCTGTTAATTTAAACCGGTGCTGTACTGTAACATATTAGTCTCTTTGAATGTTTGTATGAACAGCTGGATTGAAGATCAGTCCTCTTCAGATGAGGAGAACAGACAGGAGTGTGTGTGTGTGGGTGTGGGTGTGGGTGTGGGTGTGTGCGTGTGTATGGTAACATGATTGATTGCGTTACCCTGACAACTGCAGCCTCTGTCAACATCTCACTCTCTGAATAATGATGCTTTTTACAGCCGTGTTAATTGCATTCCATCTCTCTCTGATAAAGTCCCTGATCAAACTGAAGCTCACTTATTTGCATGATTGGCTTTATTAAACGCCTGGGTCTTTCACGTGTATTTTTTTTTTTCCCTCAGGAAACTCTCTCCCATTTTATTTTGTATAATTTGGTCTCAACAGAGGACTTGTGTTTTGCTTTTGTGCTACTGCTGTTTCTTAGACCAAGTGAATTTATCAAACTCCTAACCTATGTAGATTAAAAAAAATTATTTAGCTTAGTTTTGTTGTTGTTGTTGTTGTTCAGAGTTATAAATCACCTGGACTTAAAGGTCATCCTACAAGTTTAGGTTCAGTCAAGATTGTGATGGGCAACAGTTAATTCCTCTTTGGGACTGCAGGAAGTGTGTTTGGCATGTGTTTTTAGCATGTAAGTGATTTGAGGTATGTGAGGTCTACTATATATAACCATACAAAGTAAAATGTGATTATTAGTTTGTGTGAATCAGTTAACAGAAAAATATCAGAACTTGATTTCTGAGATACATTTTTGGTAAATGCCACATCAACAATTTCAGCATTAGACATGGTGTTTCCAGTTTTTAAAGCATGAATTTAACAGGCATACAAACTAGATAGTGTGTTTTATCATAAGTTAAGGAAGTCTGCAGGTTTAGCCTATGGTTTTAAGAGCTCCGAATCTTCAAATAAAGCAGGGACTTTGCAAGTGCTCATTAAATGTTTGTGCTAAAAAACAATGTACATTTGACATGCTTATGCATGTTTAGGTTAACTGTCTGATATAGACTATCGTTTAAATGTTTGGAATCAGTAAGAATTTTTGAAGAAATTAATACATTTATTCTGCAAGGATGCATTAAATTAATCAGAAGTGACAGTAGAGGCATTTGTAATGTTACAAAAGATTTCTATTTCTTTTTTCTATTTCTATTTCTATTTTTAACTTTCTATTCATCACACAAACCTAAAAAAAAACCTAAAAAAAGCATATTATGGTTTCCACAAAAAATATGTACCACAACTGTTTTCAACATAATTAATAAGATGAAATAGAAGCATATTAAAATGCTTTCTAATGGATCATGTGGCATTAAAATTTCAGCTTTGACATTAAAAAATAATTACAATTTAAAATATATGCAAGAATAAAACCACTTTTCTAAATTGTAATAATATTTTACAATATTACAGTTTCACTGTAATTTGACCAAACACTGTAAATGCATAAATAAATCATTTCAAAAACATTTTTAAAAATTGTATCGTGAAATTCGCAGTAGTGAAATTGTTAACAAAAATCATTCACTGATTTTATTTTAAGTCATTTCATTATAAGTGTTGTCTGATTTACAAATGAATCATTCTTTTGAACTGATTTGTATAATCAATACAAGCTTCTTATCAGGCACTACTAACTAAATATTTATTTGACTACAAATGCTTTTATGCGTTGACTGCGAATCGCCTTTTGATTTTTATTGACTACATTGTATCAGACATCTCAGCATTATCAAATACTCACTGAAGGCTTTTCTTTGTGGTTCACATTGCAGACAGGCCACTGATCTCAGGCTATTGTGCAGTGAACACACACACACACACACACAAATCAATTAAATGCTCAATACCTTACAGGAATATCGCCAGAGCCAAGGGAACAGATTCATGTTAATTGTGTTCAATGTTTTCATGTGTCATTTGGAAGGTGACACACGTGTGTCTTATCTTGCTGATGTGCCTTTGCAGCAGTGGGAACCAGAGGCCTGGAATCCTTGAAATCTTGGTGTTAGTGCCAGTCTTGATTTGTTGGCAAAATTGTAAAATATGTAGGAGCTGGTGTTTTATGCTTATGAGATAGGGAAATCTATTTTGGGAATATGTGCCAGTTTGTATTGATTGTATTGTTTGATTTGTTTTAATGGCAAACGTATGGTATCTAAAGATTTTTAACAAGTTTTATGTGAGAGTTTGGACTATATGGCTCCAGAGTGTAAAGAAAAGGCTGAAACTGTATTGTGAGGGATATGCAGTATAGCATTGTGCGGTCTGGGTTTGCTACTGTATTTAAAGGAGAGGTGAAACACGTGAGATTGCTAGAGGGAGAAACTGAGAAATCGGCTTTACAGGAAGAGAAAAGAAACCAGTAACCTGTCATTTCGACACAGTTAAAGCACCTCAAGAGCTCCAGCTATCAGATTAAGAAAGTGGGGCACACGACTCCCTATCGGCTCTTCTGTAAGTATATTCATCCTCAATGCTTGGCCTTTCATTGCACCATCTCAAATACAAAACGGCACAGGATAGCAGTGCTACTGAGTTAATAATCTCATTCTAAATAACCTGAAACATCTTCATCCTCCTCATTCTCAAGACAAATACAACAGCACATTAAGTGTGACTGTTAGTAGAAATGTAATTTGCTCCTGCTGAAGTGTATGTTTGAGTTAATGGGAGATAGCTGCAGCGTCAGGATCTGACAGAGACACGTGTTTGTCTGTGTGTGTGTGTGTCCCCACACATACACACAATTATTTTCCTATTGTCACTGAAGACAAGCTGTGTTATACTTGCTCGCATGCAAAGGAACGGATAAACAAGTACCTCGCATTTCTTTGCAATGTGATGTGTCTTGCTGGATTTGGACTGAAGGGACGGGAAAAATTTTGACTACGATTGCAGATTGTGATGTGATGGGGTTTCTTAGTATTACAGTTTCTTGTTCTCAAAATAAAATTGTGTAATCAATCAACAAATTTTTATTTCTAATTTCAGAATTTTTATAAAGTATGAATTATAAGGTTTCATTTATAATAATTAATAAAAATAATTGCATGTATGTATGTTTAAGGTTTGTTTATAAGAAATTATCAAATAACTACACACATTATTTCTGATATTATTTTATTTTTATTTATTTTTTAAATACTGTATTTTTACATTCATTTTAAAAAGTGTGCATATATATATATATATATATATATATATATATATATATATATATATATATATATATATATATATATATATACATACATAATTTTAATATATAGATAATTATAAAATATAATGATATATATTAATATAATATAAATTGGAAAAATTACACACATTCTGATTATTTATGTAGATGGATATTCATTTACATTTATGTTTAAATTACCTTACTATTTATTTATATTAATTATAAATTAATTATCTTATTTATTTTAATTTGTACACTTGTTTTTAAAAAGTGTGTGTGTGCAATAAAATAAAAAAAATAAGAAAATGTAATTCAATTCAAATATTATTTATGTAAACAGATGTTTTTCTTAGTTTGATTTTAATTAAGCAGGTGTAACAGTTTATAAACTCCACAATCACGGGAAGAAGGAGGAGGGAACCGGCGGACATTCACATAAAGACCTTAATACCAAAATAAACACAAAACGGCGCAACAGCCCCTTGCGGATGACTGTTGCACACAAACCAAAAACAAAAACAAACACAAAACCCTGTCCTGGGGCCCGTTTCACTAAGGAGGTTCAACCAACTCTGAGTTTAAACTTGAACTCTATAAATGTAATTCTTCTCACTGTTATAATATCACAGGTGAAAACTGACAGAACGTTAGATTAATGAACTAATAGCTAATCATTTTTTGGTATCCCATGAGCAATATATATATATATATATATATATATATATATATATATATATATATATATGTGTGTGTGTGTGTGTGTGTGTGTGTATAATATTAATAATTATTAATAATTATTTTTTCTTATTTTACAAATGATCTGCCAATAGAGTAAGAGAAATATGGCAGTGGCTATATACACTATGTGGAATTAACATACTTTCTTAGCGATCGATCCTATTTACAGTAGGCTAAGTGCAAGTAGCTGCAATTTACAGAAAAACTGTACAGTGAAAATCGTGATATATTTTAAACACTTAGTAAGAAGAGCATTTTTCCAGCGTGCATCAATTAAGTATTTAAAAAGGGGGAGGAGACCGAAAGAAACTCTGGGATTACCAAAGAAAACCTGCTCCTGACCAGGTTAGGTTCACCATGGTGACTGACTCTAAAGCCCCTTTCACACTGCCATTCCGGCAAATACAGGGGTAAAGTGTTCCTGTAATTGTTCCCTGGTCGCTAGATTTGGCACTTTCACACTGCCAGTGATGACCCGGTATATGTGCGTGCTTTCACACACAACCCTTGAAGATCCCGTAACGACACGTGACATCAGCGCGTGACGTGTAATGTACGAGTCGACAACGCTTGGCACGTTATACTTTCACTGAAGCAAGCAAACGATCTCTGCGTCAGCGCGGAAAGTGAGGAACTAACTGATCTCTGCTTCATTACAGTTTGCACATATGTTTTCGTCGCGAATGTTGATCTTCCTTCAAAACAGCCGGTAAAAGAGTCGCGCGATAACGCGCGTCATCACTTCGATACCGAATTAGATCTGGCTTTTGTTCACACAGCACTCGTTCCGGATCGATTACCGCAATGTTACTATGTCCCCGACCCGGGTTCGATTCGGTAATCAAATCCGGGACGTGGTTGCTTTCACACAGAAGGCGACCAGGCAATGTTACGGGAATATTGCGGGTCCGACGTGCAGTGTGAAAGGGGCTTAAGTATAAGTTAGCTCTCTTTCAGAAATGGGCTTGACTTACCCTGCTTTCTCAGGTTTGACAAACCTCCCTTCCGAAACAGAAAACTTAGAGTGTCCCTCATTTCAGGGTTAACATACTCAGAGTTTTCACTTAAACGTACAGTATGGAATTTTTGGCCACCAGGTGTCACTCAATCAAAATAATAACATAAGACGTACTTTGATGACGTCGGGAAAGAGCGTAAAGCTCATGGGAGTTGTTGTTCATTGGATCACGCGCTCTGTCACTTCCCACATTCCTCACTCATTCTAACTTAGTATTTTGACAATCCCGTCTTTTCGAACGGAGAGATATATGAATTATGAGACCCCTATCAAATCAATATTCCATCTAGCTAGTAGTAATATATGTTAAAAAACACGGTCGCCTTTCGTTAATAATGATAATTACGTTATACTATGATATCGAACAAGTTAGAGAACGGCATTTGAAGCTACTTTATTCAGCTAGATATAGAACAAATGTAGATTTACATGAGAGCTAGTCCGTCTGCGTTTTACACAAGACATCATCGTTTCACAAAATATACGGATAGATACAGTTAGCTGAATGGATGCATACCTGTTTATCAGAATACAAGCGAGTTCGGCATCTCTCTGTAGTTTCAGCTTGTCACGAAACTCTATCTTGGAAATGCAACTCCAATATTTACCAGTGTCTTGTTGCTTCTCTTGTCCCAAAACCATCTCGGGTCATTTATTTCACCCGTACGTTTGCGCTTCACAGAACGTGCAGGCAAAGCATAATCATGATCCATAACTAAGTTATTGATTTAAGTTTAAATACGGATATAAACAATATAAATATAAAATATAATAGTCTCGATCAAGGCTACTACTTTTTCTTCTTCGTTTCGTCTTTGTTTCTGTTCACCTTTATATTTGGTGGTTCCTCAGGAAGTTAGATAAACTAGAGGGGTCAAAGTTTATATGACACCATAGACGGGCGACAAAACGGAAATAAAGAAACAAGCCATGTCTTCTAATTAAACTATAATTTTCTCCGGATTTGAAAGTTCGTGGAAACTGTCGGGATGATGTAAGTACACAACTAAAAATATATATAACATAGATATAGTGATTTCTGCTATTTTTAAAGCAGAAAATTACATATTGCACCTTTAACCTCCTTTGTGAAACAGGACCCTGGTCCTCTCTCGTCCTTCACTGTCGTCGTTCCTCTTTTGTGTCCTTCTGATCTCACCGGCGAGTGGACCAGGTGTCGCTCATTTCCCAATCACTCCACCGGCCTTGCTCCGTTCCCATGGCTCTCGGCCCCGCCCCACTCGTCACAGTAGGATATGTATTTTATACATTTATTGTAATACAATTACACACACACACACACACACACACACACACACACACACACACACATATATATATATATATATATATATATATATATATATATATATATATATGTATAGTCATACAACATAAAAAAGTACTCTTAAGTACATTCGACTAATTTAATAAACTCATTTTAAATTTAGATCCTTATTTCTTCATGCTAGTGATTTAAACATCAGACAGCTCATTAATCTTTGCTTAGACAAAATGAACACATTCTCTCTCTGTCTCTCTCTCTCTCTCTCTCTCTCTCTCTCTCCACCCACTTGCTGTGTAAATTGCAACTCGTCACACTCCACGTTAAGTCCACGACTGGCAAAGCCTGCAGGACCTCAGATCTGCAGTGTGTCATCTCTAACTGGGTCAGAACTCACAATACCTGCATCTCGCCTTTTGGCTCACTGTAGCTTCTTTTATTCATTGCTAAACTGTTTTATTTATGGTACTTGATTTATTGCACAGAGAATTAACAGACTAACATAAACACACAGAGAGAAAGGCTATGTGGAGCTTCTGTTGGAAAATAGCCCAGACAAAGCCCACAGGAGGACAAGAGCATCAGGAGCAACTCACAGGGGAATTTGAATATTTGTTATTTAGAGGAAAGCATCATCCTTGTAGCTGGTCTTTAAGGCTTGTGTACAGAAACAGTTCATCCAAAAAAGAAAATGATCATTTACGCACTTTTATGTTGTCCCAAGCCAGTCTTTCTACAGTACAGCATGTTCCTGGTCTTGCTTTTCTGTATACTGAGCGGGAATGAGGAAGTATGTTCAAATATATGACATTTATTTGTAATAAATGTTATCAGAGTATGTTAATAACTAATACTAATAAGACTATAATGTGAGAAAAACACCCCACTGGAATGAATGGAATTTATCAGGAGTTTTAAACTCATGATTCTTCAAAAACAGTCCAAATTTATTAAGCCTGAATATTTATTTCAAACAAAACAACATAAATATACTCCCCCCCCCCCCCCCCCCCCCCCAAAGTAACTAAATACATTTTACTTGCATAAACTTTCTCTTTCAGATAAAAAAAGATTTATCATTGATTTATCATGAAAATCGAAATTTTCATGGTGCAATGGTTCCTCAATAGGCGCAGATATTCATGTTAATCAACAAAATTCAGTGCCCAAAGTGTGTGAGATATGGGGAAAAGCTAAATATTATTTATCTAAATAAATATTTAACAGAAGAATATATTTTTTTTTATTCATTTTTTTTTAAACTACAATAAGTTTGTAGATAATCTTACAAAAAGTTTTTTTTGGTTCCTAATCGTACAACATACAAACTCGGGTCCAAAATGACCCGAACACAAAACATTAATGTTAATGTTAAAATATATTTATTAAAATATATTTGTTATTTATATATATTAACATTAAAATATGATTTCCAAAAAATCTGGAAAAAAAATAATAATGTTGCCCATTCTGAGGGTCTTAAAACTTTTTGTAAAGTTTCATTCCCTTACTAAAAAAAATATTTGGCTTTAAATGACGTGGTGGAATTACCTTCTTATTTGAGGCCTGTGCTATATGTTCTTGTTACAGGAAATGACACAAATTCCACCCCTCCGTTTTAGTCATTGCATCGAAAGGAGAGCAAATGGCATTCTCAATCAAATCTGACACAGACGTCTCCTCTGAGAGGCATGGCAGACCGTGTGGCGGCCCTGGCAGACATTATTCCTCATAAAGTTTTACGACCTGCATATTCTGTGTTATCAGACCATTAGCATGAAATCAGTACTTACTGGTACATGAGCGACGTGACCGGTAGGAATAGCTGCACTAAATCAGCAAATTCCTACTGAAGCTGATGGGAAAAATAAGACTGCTAACCATGATAATGTCTCATTATGACATACATGCTCCTGATTAACTGTGTTTAACACTCACCCATTTATTAAAGTTTACAAAGATGTTTACATCATCCTAATAAAATCATATTTTGTGTTTTTAGGGGCTCGATTTCTCATAACGTCCACGGGGGCCTTGTACATCCTGGATGTGCAGAAGGAGGACGAATTATTCAACTACCGCTGCATGACGAGACATCGCTACACGTCAGAGACCAGACAGAGCAACAGCGCACGGCTATTTGTGCCAGGTAAAAATGTTAAATGATACATTATTAGTCAGTCAGATGAGAAATTTGTCATTCCTGTTGCTCTAAAGTTTCAGTGTTAAAGCCAGAGCTAAACTAGCTACCAGAGAAGCTACCGCTAACAGAGAAATTATAAGGAGACTTTACAAAAATGAGATATGTGTAAAATAACTTTAAAGAACTTAAAAAAAAATGTATTCAAAGTGACTTACAGATCATCTTGGAAATCAAACTTACAGTCATGCTCTTCTAGTTGAGCTATAGCTAAAGATGTTTTTGATTTACAGTTAACACCAGATTTTGAAATATATTTTGTGAAATTTTAACCGATGTTGTGTAAATTTAAGCCTGACAATTCTCCATTCAGATAGATAGATAGATGGATGGATGGATGGATGGATAAATGGATGGATAGGTAAATAGATGAATAGATGAATGGATAGATAGATTAATAGATGGATGGATGGATAAATGGATGGATGGGTAAATAAATGAATAGATGAATGGCTAGATTAATAGATGGATGGATGAATGGATGGATAAATAGATGAACTGGTGGATGAATGGACAGATGAATAGATGGATGGATGGATAAATAGATGAACTGATGAACGGATAGATAGATGGATGATGGATGGATAAATAGATGAACTGATGGATGGATGGATAAATGGATGGATGGGTAAATAGATGAATAGATGAATGGATAGATTAATAGATGGATGGAGAAATAGATAAATAGTTAAAATAGATAGATAGATAGATAGATAGATAGATAGATAGATAGATAGATAGATAGATAGATAGATAGATAGATAGATAGATAGATAGATAGATGCATAGGTGGATGGACAGACGGACGGACGGATGGATAAATATACGAACTGGTGGATGAATGGACAGATGAATAGACTGATGGATGGATAAATAGATGAACTGATGAACGGATAGATAGATGAATAGATGGATGATGGATGGATAAATAGATGAACTGATGGATGGATGGATGGATGGATAAATGAATGGATGGGTAAATAGATGAATAGATGAATGGATAGATTTATTAATTGATGGATGGAGAAATAGACAAATAGTTAAAATTGATAGATAGATAGATAGATAGATAGATAGATAGATAGATAGATAGATAGATAGATAGATAGATAGATAGATAGATAGATAGATGAATAGATGGATGGATGGATGGATGATGGATGGATAAATAGATGAACTGATGGATGGATAAATAGATGAACTGATGGATGGATGGATGGATGGAGAAATGGATGGATGGAGAAATAGATAAATAGTTGAATTGATGAATAGATAGATCGATAGATAGATAGATAGATAGATAGATAGATAGATAGATAGATAGATAGATAGATAGATAGATAGATAGATAGATAGATAGATAGATAGATAGATAGATAGATAGATAGATAGATGGATGGATGGATGGATGGATGAACTGGTGGATGAATGGACAGATGAATAGATGGATGGATGGATAAATAGATGAACTGATGAACGGATAGATAGATGAATAGATGGATGATGGATGGATAAATAGATGAACTGATGGATGGATGGAGAAATGGATGGATGGAGAAATAGATAAATAGTTGAATTGATGAATAGATAGATAGATAGATAGATAGATAGATAGATAGATAGATAAATAGATAGATAGATAGATAGATAGATAGATAGATAGATAGATAGATAGATAGATAGATAGATAGATAGATAGATAGATAGATAGATAGATAGAGACAGACAGACAAACAGATGGACAGATGGATGGCCGGATGGATGGATGGATGGGTAAATGAACTGATGAATGGATGGACAGATGAATATATAGATGGGTAAATAGATGAACTGATGAACGGATAGATAGATGAATAGATGGATGATGGATGGATAAATAGATGAACTGATGGATGGATGGATGGATGGAGAAATAGATAAATAGTTGAATTGATGAATAGATAGATAGATAGATAGATAGATAGATAGATAGATAGATAGATAGATAGATAGATAGATAGATAGATAGATAGATAGATAGATAGATAGATAGATAGATAGATAGATAGATAGATAGATAGATAGACAAACAGATGGACAGATGGATGGCCGGATGGATGGATGGGTAAATGAACTGATGAATGGATGGACAGATGAATATATAGATGGGTAAATAGATAAATAGATGAACTGATGAATGGATGGACAGATGAATATATAGATGGGTAAATAGATGAACTGATGAATGGATGGACAGATGAATATATAGATGGGTAAATAGATAAATAGATGAACTGATGAATGGATGGGTAGATTAAATTAAATTAAAAATGTTTTTCTTGTTAATAGATCCAACAAAGTCGGCTCCTGCGATCCTCGATGGGTTTGAGAAGCGGGAGGTCATGGCATCCCACAGAGTGGAGCTCCCATGCAAGGCCTCCGGACACCCGGCACCAAAATACCGCTGGCTGAAAAACAACAGGCCGCTAGAGTCAGACTCCCGTTACCGTCAGAGCGTAACAGGCCTGCTGATCGAGAGAGCCCAACCCAGTGACACCGGCAGCTACCTGTGTGAGGTGTGGAACAGCTTTGGAAACACAGAGGTCATAGGTCGTCTCACGGTAAAAGGTATATATCGGGTTTCTCCTGCCTTATTTGTCTGATAGATTTCTAAATATCTTATTGATAAAGTAAACATAAATAATATCACTGTGTTTTTCAAGAACCTCTTAAAGTGGTGGTCAGTCCGCGAAATGTGAAAGGCAGTGTGGGTAGCCAAGTGTCACTAACCTGCAGCGTTACTGGCTCGGATGAGTACGAGCTCTCATGGTACCGCAACGGTGACAAGATCAGCGCTGGCGCCAACATTCGGATGAACGGGATCAATAAGGAGAACCTTGTGATGGATGGGATGGCGAAGAGCGATGGAGGAGTGTACCAGTGCTTTGCCAGGAAGGCCAAAATATCAGCTCAGGATTTTGTGCAAGTCATATTAGAAGGTCAGCACCATCCCAGCCTTTTAATTTTGGTACATTTTGATTTCTTTAACTTAACAAAAACATCTCTGTCTGCAGATGGAACCCCTAAGATCCTGTCTGCCTTCAGTGAGAAAGTTGTCGGTCCGAATGAGTTTGTCTCTCTGATGTGTCACGTCAAGGGAACTCCACAGCCTGCCGTCACCTGGACACTGGACGATGACGTTGTCATGAAGGACAATCGGCACCGCATCGGTCACAGCATAACAGCAGAGGGCAACGTGGTCAGCTACCTGAACGTCTCCCACACCCAGGTCCGGGACAGCGGGGTCTATCGCTGCACCTGCAACAACTCGGCGGGGATGGTCTCCTACCAGGCTCGAATAAACGTAAGAGGTGCTTGTCAGATCAGCTCCTCAAAAACACACACATATATTTCATTCTGCTCATCTCAAGTTCATGCGTGAAACGAGGGCCTGACTAACATCTGCTGGTATTTTTTTTATTTCTGTTAATCTTTCTGGTCTTTTATTGCTTTTTTTGGTGGTCACGTTCACTCTTTCATATGGCTCAGTGTGTATTTATTTTCTTCTGTGTATTTTTTTTCTTTCCATCCACACTCTTAAAAACAAAGTTTGTTTATTAACATCAATGGTTCCATGAAAAAACATTTAACATCAGTGGAACTTTTTATAAAAAGAAAATCTTTAGAGTGGAAAATGTTAAATATTCTTTATTCTAAGGTGGGAGTTTACACAACACAGTTTTGGCTGTTTATTTACACAACAGTTGCATTTTTGGGGCCTGAAAACACAAACTTTTGAAAACAGGTTTAAAAGTGCAAGTTTTTAAAACAATACCATTAATGTGCAGGTGCACATCATTAACTTCTGGCCTGGCAAACTGCATTTTTAGTTGTTTTCACAGATCCGTGTGAATCCGTGTTGACAACATTGATGTCTGTATGTAAAACCTTTTAAAAACGCGAAGGAAAACATTTTCCATTTATAGTGCATCGTTTACAGACCAAACACAAAATTGCCATATTTTTAACAATTTCCTCTGGAGAAGTACACTTTAGCATAAGATTACTTATGGAAATATTCTATTTTAAAACAATATGCTCAAGTCTGTACTGAATGTATTGTTTTTGGACGCTGAATTGCATGTTATTTACATTCATAAAATGAAAATTATGCGTTCAGTTTCTATTAGATGAGCTTAATTTAAATGTAACTTCATATGTAATCTAGTACATTTAAATTATATTAGCTTTAAACACAACAAAATATTATTAAAATGGTTAATTTGACATTTTTACAAAGTGTAGTTTTTAATAATGTACTTATGTGTTTTAAGAAATTGTCCCAAAATGATTCTTTAAGTACACTCAAGTCTTTTATTTCATTAATGTTAGATTTAGTGCTTTCAAATGATTAATCGCGATTAATCGCATCCAAAATGAAAATTTAATTTTCTTGACATAATATATGATTCTGTTCTGTGTTTATATATTAGGTATATATAAATACAAAAACATGCACATATATTTAAGAAGAAATATATTCATATAAACATGTAAATTCAAGTAAATATATACTGTATGAGTGTGTATATAAATATGCACAGTACATACAGTACACATATATTATGTAAACAAAAACTATTATTTAGGATGTGAATAATCATGATTAATGGTTTGACAGCACTAATTATATTATCTGCAAGTACATTTTTATTTTTTGAATATACCATTAAGATTTAAATTGCACATTCAGTATAACATAAGGATGTATAGAGAGATGAAATGTGTGAGAAACAAGTTATGTAGGAGTGTCAAAATTACCATCCTAATATTTTACTTTGTCTTGTCTGTTTCTTCGATCTTAGAAAGGCCCTCATCCATAAACCATAAATCCACATTGTCTTTATAATTTTTTTGCTACATTTAATGCAAATCGGACTGTCAATAATCTTTTTTTTGTTTTGTTTTGTTTTTTGTTTTTATACCCTTAAGGTCCTGCTGACATCCGACCAATGAAAAACATCACAGCTATAGCTGGGCGGGACATGTACATTCACTGCCATGTGATTGGCTACCCATATTACTCCATCAAATGGTACAAGAACTCCAACCTTCTCCCTTTTAATGACCGTCAAAGGGCCTTTGAGAACAATGGCACGCTGAAGCTGCTGAACGTGCAGAAAGAACTGGACGAAGGGGAGTACAGCTGCCATGTGCTGGTTCAGCCCCAGCTCTTCAAGAATCAGAGCGTCCACATCACCGTGAAAGGTAGCGATACTGGACATCTGAAGTATAATGAGTTAAACGATGACATTTGGTATAGCAGTGTTTAACAGTGTTCTCTGGTTGTTGTCAGTGCCTCCCTTCATCCAGCCGTTCGAATTTCCACGTTATTCCATCAGCCATCGCGTCTTCGTGCCCTGCGTCGTGCGCTCAGGTGACCTTCCCATCTCTATTACCTGGGAGAAGGATGGAAAACCCATTAACGCCAGCCTCGGGGTGACCATCGACAACATCGACTTCACCAGCTCCTTGCGGATCTCCAACCTCCAGCGGATGCACAATGGCACCTATACCTGCATTGCCCAAAACGATGCTGCCGTCGTCAAATACCAGAGTCAGCTCATAGTCAGAGGTAAGACTACATGTTGTGTGTATAACAAAGAAACGTTCACAAAGACAGAACTTGAATGAATGTGATCCTGTGGATTTTTTGTAGTTCCACCAAGGTTCAAAGTGCAGCCTCAAGACCAGGATGGAATCTACGGGAAATCTGTCACCTTGAACTGCTCTGCGGATGGAGAGCCGCGGCCAACTATTGAGTGGAAGTACTCCAAAGGTACATGGCTTCACTGACAACTATAACATTGCATGCAAAAGTCTTAATTGGTGTATTGTCTTTTAAATATATGTTAACATTCCTAAATCAAGATACATTTACTTGAGAAACACAACTGTGTAAGATAATAACGCATAACTAATAAATGTAATACACTTAGCTTTCAGATAATCTACTTTGAATTAAGATTTTTTTTTTTTTTTTTGTGTTTTTTTGTTTGTTTGTTTTATAAATATTTGTGAGTGGCGAAAAAATAAAATACTAGTAGTACTAGTACTACTATTAATAATATAGTAAAAAAAAATATATAAATTTAGTTTTTAATGGACATTAAACAATCAAGACAAAATGATAGCCTTATCTGTTTTAAGAATAAACCTTTTGCCAGTCAGGGGAAAAATTTGTATTCTGTAGTAGTAGTAATAATAATAATAATTCTGAATTTGTTCGCAGACATGTCTTTTTTCTTGAATATTTTTACTTAATTATAGATTTATAATTTTTTAATCATAAGCTTCACCCTTTTTTAAGCAATTTACAAGTGAGAAAAATAAATAAATAAAATGTAATAAAAAAAAAATAATAATAAAATAATTAAAAAAAATAGATTCTGCAGTTTAGGTTTTTGTGGATATTTTCGATATTTTCACTTAAAATGTACCGATGCTGTAGCCTTTAATTTTTGTTAGAATAAACTTAACATTTCTCTTTTACATTTTAAAATAATTTGCCAGTGGTGAAAAGAAAAGTATGATGTCACAGATGTTTTTTAGGACTTTAACTAGAGACCGTCTTCCTCTCTGTGCCAGGTGCTGGGGTGCCCCAGTTTCAACCCATCGCTCTAAACTCGGGCTTCAGGGTCCAGCTGCTCGGGAACGGCTCACTGCTGATTAAGCACGTTCTCGAGGAGGACGCAGGTTATTACCTGTGCAAGGTCAGCAATGACGTGGGAGCCGATGTCAGCAAGTCCATGTACCTCAATGTGAAAAGTAAGAAACACTATTTTACTGAGATGTTCGGTGATTGGTTTGCCGGGTCAGTTTGCAGTTCTGCTAAAATTCTAATATTTAGGTTTTTGTTAAGAGGTAAATAGTGAGACACTTTTGTTAGGTTTTATTTATTTATTTATTTATTTCGCAGTACTTAAGGACATAGTTTAGAAAGTTCACAGAGCTTGTGTTATGGCTTGAGAAACAACAACCTTCTTGTTACTGCCAGTCTTGATCCACTGGGCCACTCGCAAAACCAATCATCTGTGTGCTTAAGGTGACAGCTTTTGTTTTGTGCAGGCTTGGAAATATTTTTTGCAATATTGTTGTCAATAGTAAGACTGAACGAGATGAGAGGGTCTCTGCAGCGGAGTCTCTTTGTCTGCCTCAGACACATGTGGGTGTTTATCCACGAGTAGCCATAACCCTTATTCCCCCTCAGTAGGAGCTGACATGTGGAAAAGCATGTGCTTTCAGTGTTCTAAATGTGTGTGTGTGTGTGTGTGTGTGTGTGTGTGTGTGTGTGTGTGTGTGCATGTCTCACTTTTTCTGTGTCCACCCACTCTGTTACACTCTGTTACCACACACGTACAGTAAACACATATGGGAGAGAGAGAGGGAGAGTGATAGAGATTACCTCAGACTATCATTTCATGAAATTCTTCTTCACAGTGCTTGTGTAAGAAGTATTCAATTATAAGCAATCCAAAGTAGAATGATAGAATCTGATAGAATGAGAACGGTACTATTTATTTTAAAGTCAACATGAAACTTGTCCACAACCCATATTACATCCATAATATAATGCATCCAGATATTTTTTTCATAGATTATTTCAGACATTCAGAGATTTATATTATATTTAATGAGATTTATTACAATAAAACCTGGAACATGCATTCCAGGTAAACTGGGTCGATTTTTATTTCCTATTGACTTAATCAAGGAATGTAGTAAACTCTTTATACCTTATTATGTGTGTCTATTCCCTGTCTGTCTATGCATGCGGTGGCGGCTGCGTTCTCATTTGATCAGAGTGTGATGTTAGAGAGGCTTATTTTCACACCCTGCTCTTATCAGCACACAGCAGGAGCTTCCCTGCAGAGTACGACCTCTTCTTCATCCTCTTTCCCTCCCTAACTCACTCTCTCTCTCTGTCTCTACTCTCTCTGCCGCTCTCATTCACATGTCGTGTAACAACACACACACAGCTCCGTTCTCAGAGAGATCGATCAGGCTGACAGGTGAAATACTGTGTCGTGTTTGTGCGGAGAGCTCTGCTCCAGGAGACACGGCTCTGTTGTTATGGCTCGCTATTGTAACTCGAGTCTCCCTGAGCGGTTTGTTTCTGAGTCCACTGTGATCTCTCCAGTTTACCACAAACAAGGTGCTCATTAAGATCAGCTGTGATCAGCGCTGAGAGCTCAGGTCGTGTCCCTATGACCACAAAACTGGAACAAAACTCTCAAAACAATTAAATATATTTATATATATATTCTAATGTATTCTTAGTGAGAAGTTTATATTAAAGTGCTGATTTAGAAAGTTTTGCATATGAATGTCACCTAACTATGAGATGTCATTGTCTGTTTATAAAATGTAATACACCATAAAAGTGAGTTGTCTTAGATTATTGCAGTACGTTTTACAAGAAAAAAAATGTTTTCGTTATATTTTCATTTTATCTTATCTATTTCCTATATTATATGTAAGCTGAGTGCATTGCATTATCTGATTGAACGTTCTGTGCATTGCATTCAGTTGTAAAAATGTTATGCACATAATATATACTGTACAAACAGTAATTAATACGATACAGAAGTATGCTACTTAGAAAACAAAATACTGATGTTTAATAGTGCAGTGCAATTTTCATGAAATCCTGCTGATAAAAGAATGATGATAAAAAAAAACTATGATGATCCCAGGAAAGTCTGTATATAATAAGACATAGTGGTGCATCACATCAGTGGTTGTTTTACCATGATCCCTCCTCTGTTTTCTTCTGATTTGTTGCAAGATTTTCCGTTTTCATCATTGTGATGCGGCTCATTCTCCATGTAAAGCCCAATGATGCAGTAAAGGAGGATATCAGGCTGTGGTGAACACAGCCACTTAACCAGTCAGCTCACTGTTTACCCCAGTGCATCGTGGGGCAGGAGCTGCTGTACACATGCGTGTAATCTGCCCGTCAGCCCAGCGAGGCGGAGGTTCTTGGCCTACATCCCCCACACACAGCCCTGAGCGCTGATGTGATAGGGGATGATAGGTGCCCTCAGAAAGCCTGCAGGGAGCCAGGAGTCGCTATGAGACTGAGAAAGGAGAAACATTACACTGGAGGAAAACTCCAGATCCAGCCATTCCGGCTCAATTTGTAGCATTATGCAGCCTAGAAATTAAGTAAATGTTAAACATAATATTTCTGGTGAGCTTGAGACATGCTGTCAGAATTTATACATTTTATTATGGCATAGATCATTCATGCATTATGTCAACAGATAAAGCTTTTGATTTAAAAAATTGGCTTTTTTTTAATGAACAAGAGTTAAATTTAATTATTGCAGTAGATGTATTGCTCATTGCTAGTTTATATAAATTTTAGTAGTTAACTAATATTAACATGAAACCTTATTGCAGTGTTATCAAAATGTATATCTGCACTAATGGTCAATAGGCGTTTTTTATTTAACTCTCTTGCTTATATACCAATGATGCATTTATCTGATCAAACATACAGTAAAAAGAGTCATATGGTTACATATTATTCTATTTTAATACATTTTAAAATGAAATGCATCCCTTTGTGAATTTTCACAGATAAATTTTCCGGCATTCTAAAATGCTGATTTAGAAACATTTCTTATTATTATCGTCAATGATTAATATTATGTATTTAAAATTCTTAATATAATATCTAAATATTGATGCCCTGTGGATTAACCTATTATTTTATTTATTTTTTATTTAAAGAGACTTTAGATACTTTTTTCTGTACAGGGGAAACTGGATCATATTGCTGTATCTGTCTCTGATTCACAGATTTATGTGTGGGCTGATAGTTTGGGGTCAAATGTCAGAGAGCTGTGCAAAGCAAACCCTCAATTCTGACCCCTCATGACTTAATTAGACTGATTAGTTTGACAACCCCTCCAGCCTTATACACATCAAGACATTAAACAAACACATTGTGTATTTTCATGCAGATCTTTTAAATCCCGGAAAAGGACAAGATTACTAGCGTCCCAGAGAAAGATATTCAGCTCAGATCCATGATGCAGACATGCAGGCTCGCAACTGCTCTCCTCTGAAAATCAATTGTGGATGTGTGTGCTATTCCTGTCCTCCATTGACAGCACCCTCTTACAGCTGGGGGAGAGCAGGCAGGCCTGGCTGGTTGGTATGGTAACGTGTCCAGGTGAAAGGGAGATGCAGGCTCTCATGGGAGGAAAGGGGGGTGAGGAAGGCAGCCAGGATTCCCTGCGGCCTGGACAGAAATCAGAGACCGTGTGTGTGTGTGTGTGTGTGTGTGAATATATATATATATATATATATATATATATATATATATATATATATATATATATATATATATATATATATATACAGATCTATCTATCTTATTATAGATAGATAGATAGATAGATAGATAGATAGATAGATAGATAGATAGATAGATAGATAGATAAATAGATTCAAATTCAATTACGAAAAATAATATGATTATTATCATAAAAAAAAATTAATTGTAATATGAAAAATATAAAACTTTATAATAAACTTTATATTAAAAATATAAACTACATGTGAACCTTTTCCTATACTCTAATAGAGTTTGCCTTAACTGAAGTGAACAGAAGTTGCAGAAACTGCTACCCTGAGAGACTGTGAGTAAATGTGTGTATTCGTGACATGCAAAAATAAACTCTCACGGTTGAACAGCTGAAAACCAGCTCATTTTTGTCCATTTACGACCCCTAAATGAACGAGTAAAATGAGCCTGAATCAATCAGAGAGGATCCAGAGAGACGTAAATCACTCCTACAGCCGGAGAGCAAGTTCCTGCCCAGCAACACACTCTTCTCCTGTCTGCATCTCAGGAGAGGAATTAGCAGCTTCCCTTTCAGTCCAACTGCTGCTTATAATTCAGCTGGATATTAAAGAAATACATCAACACAGCAATTATGCAGTCATGATGAAGACAGCTCGCAGCCTGGGGGAAGATACAGCTGCCCCTCCAACACAGAGACTACTTCCCTCTTTAGTGTTTGATTCTGGATAATCACATAAGGAGCGAGCGCTTGGCCGTGATAAGAAATAGGATGCCAGTTTAGGCTGTACAGCTTCATTTTTACCTTCTGATCAACTGTAGTCATTTTAAGAGACTTCACGCGGGTCCTCTCAGTGTTTACAAATGAAAACGCTAGGATTGCTAACAGGGTGAACACATAAAGGGCTGGCATTACATAATCAGTACATAATGATGTCATTTTAACTTTTGACATGTTTATATTAATCAAACTGATAATAATTCATTCATATTCTATTCTGTAACTATTTTAGAGGTCATATATAAGTCATGAGGGTGCAAAAAAAATCTAAATATTGAGAAAATCGCCTTTAAAGTTGTCCAAATGAAGTTCTTAGCAGTGCATATTACTAATCAAAAAATTAGGTTTTAATATATTTGCAGTAGGACATTTACAAAATATCTTCATGAAACATGATCTTTACTTAATATCCTAATGATTTATGGCATAAAAGAAAAATCTATAATTTTGACTCATACAATGTATTTTTTGCTATTGCTTCAAAAATACCCCAGCGACTCAAGACTGGATTTGTGGTCCAGGGTCACTCAGTTTATTATGTGTTTTTTTTTTTTTTTATCACAAAAACACAATGAATCATGATGTATATAATTAGATTTTATATTTTCATTTTTCAATTAAATTTAGTTCAAGTTTTATTAAGTTTTAACGTTGTTATATTTTAATATTAATCTCTGTAGATTTAACATTTATATGTTTTTTGTTTGTTTGTTTGTTTTTACAAATATTTATTTGGTTTTAGTAATTTTAGTTCTTAACCCTTTAACTGTAAAAATTAATCCTTTAAAAGCCATTTTAAAATCAGACATTGCATTACCATGTAAATTGTACATATCATGTTACAAAATGTTTTCATTCATGAATTATAAAAATTTAAGTTTGGATCGTGCACTATAAAGTCTATGTTAAAAAATATGAGTGACAGTTAAGGCTAATCTTCAGTTAGTTGCTTAGACAACATTTTTATTTTACATTTTTTAAGTTTTCAAGTAGTATTCTTTTTCCTTTAAAATGTTTATTTTATTTAATGTTCCGTTTATTTCAAAAAGGCAAAAGCAGTTATTGTTAATAATTAAAAAAGAATCTGATTTTAAAATATTTTTTCTTAGTTAATAACTGGTGTTCGCTACTGATATTTGTCCTGTTGTTTTCCCTAAAATAATGATGTCACTTCCTGGAGGAAGAATTTTTAAAAAAGAAACATTGGGAATATATCTAATGAAATAAAATAAAAAATTCCTTGTTAAATGTGCAGCACTTGCAATATTGCTTGATATAATTGTGACAAAAGACAAAAATCTATTTTGATTTTTAAAAATGTGGTTTTAATATTCTAAATATATTTATATTATAAAGGTATTTAGTACATGTAAAAACATGTAACCTTTTTTTAATTCAGGCAAAAAAAACAGCGACAGCAAAAAATTGGTCTGAGAATTGCTGGAGTGAATAAGAGATGACATGTAAACGGTCGGGACTTTCAACCTGACACACTCAATCACATCACACACTGTACCGGCGCTCCCGTGTACCCGCCTGGCGATTCGCTCCCCCAGTGAATGCCTGTAAGGAAACGGGACATGCATGTGTGTGTGTGAGAGAGTAAGAAAGAGGAGTAATAACTGTACTACTGCATAAAGCATCACATTCAGTCTTGCTATTGCCATAAATCTGTAAAACATTGACCTTGTCTGGAGTAGTAAAGTGTTCTGATCCTCGCTGTTGCAAAACATTACATGGCATTTGCACAATTGTACTGTAAGTTAAAAGTCGTTGATGTCATAAGAAGAACTTGTTCGGATTGATCTGCAGTGATGGCATTTGTCATCATGCTTTTCTCTCTCTCAGTTCCAGCCATGATAACATCATATCCCAACAACTCACTGGCAACGAAAGGAGAGAAGATAGAGATGAGCTGCAAGGCGCATGGTGAGAAGCCCATCATGGTTAGATGGGAGAAGGAGGTGGAGAAGGAAAAGCAGTCACACATGATCAATCCAGACATGTGGCGGCACACGGTCACAGTCAAGAACGTCGGCGACGAGGTCGTCTCCACCCTGCAGGTCAGATTCTTCATTTGTGCGTTGTCATCTTTCATGCTTGGCCTCTTCAATGCACGTTTTTCAAAATGAAACAATCCTTCACACTCAGTCCAACATTTTACACTGATGCAAATATAATAAAAGTATTAATAAAAAAAAAAAAACACCAACACCAATGTGACAAATTCGAACAGTGAGTTTTATTTTTATACGAGTTCTGTAAAATATTTATTTAATTATTGCATAGGTATAGAAGGTCCTTCAGGTATATAAACTTTTTTTTTTTTTTTTTTTTACATAAGTTTGTTGTGAATGGTTAGTGATGATCAGGCTCATTTAGGACATGAATATTGAATGTTTTTTTTTCTAGTTCATTCACACACTGTTTTCCTGATTTCAGATCTACCCAACGATGAGAGAGGATTCTGGGTTCTTCTCCTGTCATGCCATTAACTCCTATGGTGAAGACAGAGGCATCCTTCAGTTAACGGTTCAGGGTAAGCAGCCGGAAAATCGCCTGGGCTTGGCTGGAGATTAGGGGAATTTATTAAGCATTTTATACGAGACTCTTGAGGGAAATCTCCTGATTTAAATGTGGTGTTTAAATGTGGGTGGGATGGGAGGTGGGGGGGTTCAAAGCCTCTGAGAATCTGAGCGCCTTATCGTTGAATTCTCAGAACCACCAGAGCCTCCGAAAGTGGAGATTCGTGAGGTGAAAGAGAGGACCATCGCCCTCCGCTGGACCATGGGATTCGATGGGAACAGTCCCATCACCGGCTACGATATTGAGTGCAAAAATAAAACGGGTACATGATCCAAACCCATACAAGCAACAGTAACAAGTACCTTAGACAATAAAGTCTAGTTTTGGCATGAATATATATCATAAGTGTGATTAACATGACAAGAAATACAGCGAATCAGCTTATATATGAAATCTAGATATTTTCCCAACCAGTTGTAATCTCTTTACCTATAAACAGAAACTTGGGAACGAGCTCGCAGGACCAGAGATGTTTCTCCTACCCTAAACCAGGCCACCATCATAGAACTTCACCCATCGTCCACCTACAACATCCGTATGTTCGCCAAGAACCACATTGGCGACAGTGAACCCAGCAACGAGCTCACCGTAACCACCGATGAAGCAGGTATGATATACTAGTCAGATCTGTCATGAGAAATCAAAATTACTTAATGTTCATGTTCAGCAGGGAATGTTACTTATTATCTTATTTCTTATGTTTAAAATGTATTAGGCCAGTTTTTGAAGTGCTTTCCTATTTATAGAACAATAATATAAATGTATAGTAATGTTTCACTTCCTGTTGAACACAGAAGGAATTGTGTTGCAATACTGCCATCTGGTGTCCAAGGGTGGCATGACAGGAGTGTGATTGAGATACTGATCACCACTGATGCTACTGTTTGTAAGAAATATGATGGAAGATATCAGACCAGGCTAAACCGAGTGTTCGTTTGACCACTCTAGATCCCGAAGGACCACCCCAAGATGTGACACTGGAAGCCATGTCATCCCAAAGCATAAAAGTTACATGGAAGGTATGGTTTCAGGTGGTATTGTGACTATATCGTGGAATTATCAATGCCAGTTAAGAGTGCATGCCAATAATTGAGGTCTTGTTTATAAGCAGCATCATTTCATGATCTGCAGGCACCGCTGAAACATCTCCAGAATGGCGTGATCAGGGGGTATCAGGTGTGCCATCGGGAGCACTCCATAAACGGCAGTCACCAGTTCATCTGCATCAGCATGGAGGCCACGGGAGAGACAGAGTCCCTGAGCCTCAACAACCTGAAGAAGTTCACAGAGTATGAGGTGGTGGTGCAGGCCAGTAACAGTGCCGGTCCGGGACCTGCTTCCAGTGAAGTCCGGGCCACAACAATGGAAGATGGTTAGCCATTGTAATCATTCACATGATGCAGCAAATTTTAGACCTTCAATGTAATGTGTTTATAGCTTTAATTTAAAAAACTAACCATCAAAAATACCATGATATTCACCAAACGCCTTTGCAATATTTGCTGCCAACTAGTGGCTACTGGAAATGCTTACAGTGTTTCAAACTTCTGCAAGGACTGTAAACCCAATTCAAGTTAATTCATAAATTTTAGTTTCTTTCACACCTACTGTACATATTCTGTTCCAATGAGTAATTAGGCTATCTATGAGATGATTTTTCTGTATTTCTCTTGTGTTCTCAGTACCCAGCAGAGCCCCAGAGAAGGTTGTGGCCACCGCTGCTTCTCCTGAAAGCATCTCTTTGTCCTGGCAGACTCTGTCCAGGGAAGCTCTCAACGGCGTTCTACAGGGTTTCCGTATCATCTACTGGGCCAATCTACCAGACGGAGGTACAGCTCAGACCCCAATGAGCTTAATGTGCCTGAAATAGCATTTGTTTCATAATAGCATAAGTTAGAAGCATCTTATATTATGCTTAAGGATTTATATTTTATTTTATATTTTATGTGTCTATACACAGACTTATTATTATTATATATCATAAATATATTATTTATACACACTGTAATTATTTATAGTGTGTATACATAATATATATAATTAAATAAAGTATATATATACATATATACATTATTATATATAAAGTGAGAAATTATAGAGAGATATTATTATATATAACACTATTATTAGTATTATTTTACACATTTTGCATCCATGGACCACTAGGGGGCAGAATGTACCTTTCAAACTGGGAATTCTTTTTTTTTTTAAAGCCAAAAGGAACTGAATTTCAAAATTCACATGTAGGCATTATGCATATTGGTATTAAGTTTATTTTGGTTTGAAGAGGAAGAATTCCAAGTTGAAAAGGTATATTATATAGTGTATACTTAGTGTGACAGATTAATGTTGCATCCCAAATCATAGCACATTAGCATATTTTTTGTACATAGTACATGTATTTTGCAATTCAGCAATCGTCTCTTTTCTTAAGTGTTGTGCCAGCCAGTTGTCTGATTATGTTTCTCATGAGTGATAGATTTAGACAGTGAGATTAGTTAATCGATCACTGTGCTGCAGCACACAAACAGAGAGCAACATAACACATTTTGCACACCTGTTTAATTGGCTGCTTCATGGCTCTCGATCAACTTGTGCTCAGTAGAACAAACTCAAAGCACACATTATGTTGATCCGGCTCTTCCCAGGAGCTATTTGCTTATAAATTGCCTTATTATGAAGCAGCAGAATTCAGCCCAGGCAACTCAGGTACAAAATTCAGCACCGAGCAGCAAAAGACAGCGGCTCTTTTCCATCCAGCAGCAGCAGCTAGAGTGCTTAAGGAATGATAACAGGAAATATAATGGAGACATTAAAAATGTCAAACCTGCAAGATTGCTGAAGAGCTGCAGACAGTCTCAGTGTCTGCCCTATATCCTGCATGGGTGTACATTGTTCATTATTTAACTATACAATGACAAAATCTTGGCTAAAAAGCTACTGAAGTCATATCATACATCAAACTCAAAAGCGAACTCAAAAGTTCACCCAATAATGAGTGACCTCATGTTGTTCCAAACCTATATGTGTTTCTTTCTTCTGTTGAACATAAAATAAAATATTTTGGACAATGTTGGTAACATTGTTGGTGTGTATGCAGACCATTTGGAATACTTAATCTATGAATCAAACTATCAAATAATTCCAGATACCTTATTATTCGAGTTGCTATGAATAACTGAAAATCTACTTGCGTTCTAATTGGTTCAAGGGTCCAAGCCAATTGGATTCACATACTCATTACCGTTTACCTATATAACCATGACATATTCAGTACTATGTACTATGAATACTATGTCTCCCTCATCCTAGCCCACCACCTCCCCAGCACCACCTGCTTAAATCTGCTACAGGGATCTTCCTCTCTTTAGCAACAGTAGCATGTTTCCTTTAAATTTTATCATCTGAGCATTTATCTCTGCAGCAGACCAAGACCAAACCTATGCAAATTCTGTTTACATTAATAAAGATTTTACAATCCATCCCAAGAGTTTTCATGACTGAATTTAATTTCCATCAAACCTTACAATTCACAACACTGACATCAACAAAAGCAGCAGACATGCAAATTCAAATGCAAATTCACTCTCTGACTTTAGGTGGCGCTTTTGAAAAAGCAGAAACACAGCGGTAAACACTTATTTTATTAGGCATTATATAAAAAATAAAAAAAACATGGAAAAATGTCAATGAAATCTTTCTAAAGAAAGTTAGTTCCCTTTAATTTAGAATATTTCCTGTTTAAACCAGTAAATACGCTCCCACCTTGCTCGACGTAACATTATGAAGTGACGAGAATACTGTTTGTATGCGAATAAAACAAAAATAACAACTTTATTCAACAATTTGTCTCCTCTGTGTCTCTCCACATCAGCGTGGGCAGGCAGCTTATGTCATAAAGTGATTAATGACAAAATTTACCTTTTGGGGTGGAGTACCCTTTAATTGGGGGCTTTGAATAAAATTAAGGAGTTTTTCCTCAAGTGTGAACTCCATAATCTGCAATTCCTTTGCAAAGCCTTTTTTTATTTACAATATATATACTGATTAATATCAATGTTCACTTAATTTTAGAAATCTCATTGGCTGTCACTCAGTAGTATTGTGTTTACTGTATCTATTTAGTATTGTGTTTACTATATGTATATTCGACAGTGAGTATTAAGAAAGATTGTAAAGTCTTGTTGTTTATACAGAACTAGGGGAAATCAGAAACGTCACTACCCAGAAGGCCCAGCTGGAGCTGGAGGGTCTGGAGAAATACACCAACTACAGTATCCAGGTGCTAGCCTTCACCAGAGCAGGAGACGGAGTACGCAGCGACCAGATCTACATCCGCACCAAAGAGGACGGTACGTCTGAGCGACATCCATTCTTCAACCAATTGAAGTCATGCAAAAAAGATCTTCTGTTGTGGAACTTCACTACTGTCAAATTCTGTCCCTCTGTTTGAGAATCTGTTCAAAAGTTAGTAAAGATCTCTCCAAACTGCCTGAATCTTTTTTCTGCAGTGCCAGGTCCACCCGGCGGGGTGAAGGCAGCTGCAGCCTCCAGCTCTGTGGTGTATGTTTCTTGGCTCCCTCCGCTGAAGCTGAATGGCGTCATTAGGAAATACACAGTCTTCTGTTCCAGCTCGTATCCCACGGTAAGACTCAGCCAACTGCTCTCATACAGTACTAACAGGAGAGATATCAGGCTGGCTATTAAGACAGTGTTAAACAGCATGTGGAAGTGCAAAGCATTTTAGCACAGAGCCAGTACTGTGCAGTGGAGCTAAGGATGATGTTGTCAGCCGATGGAAGACACAAGCACTAACCATCGATCATTTATTTTGGGTCTCATTCAGGTGGTCAGTGAGTTTGAAGTGGCCCCAGATGAATTCCTGCACCGGGTTCACAATCTCAGTCGTAACAAGAAGTACAGTATCTGGGTGATGGCGGTGACTGCGGCCGGCCGGGGGAACAGCAGTGATGTCATCACCGTCGAACCTCTGGCCAAAGGTTTGAGTCGATTACCTTCTTCAGAAGCAAAGCAGCTGTCTTCGGTTTTAGGAGGATGTTTTAAGTTAAACCTCTTATGCAGCCATTCTGTGAAACACTCATTCTGGAGTAATTAGTTGTATTTTGAGTTCTTTTGGGCCATGAGCATCTTCTTAAAATAAACAGCATATTTAATAGTTACCTAATATTCAGCATACACTAATGTTGTAAAGTTTGGGGTGAATAAGATTTTTTTTTTTTTTTTATAAGACTCTTATGCTTATCGAGGCAGCATTTATTTGATCAGAGGTACAATGTAAAAAAAAATATACGATACAATAATAGTGTGAAATATTATTACAATTTAAAATAGATGTTTTGTTTTTGTTGTTGTTTTTTTTTTTTTTGATAAAATAATTTTGTTAATGTATTTATTTCTGTGATGCAAAGCTGATTTTTTAGCATGCATTACTCCAGTCTTCAGTGTTATTATTATCAGTGTTGCAAACAGTTAAGCTACTTAATATTTTGTTAATTATGATACTTTTCAAGTATTCTTTTGTGTATAAAAAGTTCAATTGAACATTTATTTGAAAGAGGAATCTTTTGTAACATTAATACATGTCTTTACTGTCACTTTTGATCAATTTATTGCATCCCTGTTTAATAAAATTTAATGAACATTTTTTCTTAAAAAAATAAAATAATAATAATAATAATGACCCCAAACTTTTGTATGGTTGTGTAAGATTGTGTAATTTGCATTGATTGTGCTCTGCACCGGAATTGTGAAATATTAAGCATTCATAAATCAAAAACATATTCAATTGTGGTGTTTTTTTGTTGTTGTTGTTTGTTTTATTGTTGTTGCTGTTGTTTAACAGCTCCTGCCAAAATCCTCACCTTCAGCGGGACTGTTACAACACCATGGATGAGGGATGTTGTTTTACCCTGCAGGGCGGTCGGAGACCCACCTCCTGCCATTAAATGGCTGAAAGAGAGGTAAATAAACCCATTCCATTGGCACAGACAAGAATGTATAGAACATACACTCTCAAAAACAATATTAACATTAGAATGAGAATGTGATTTAAGGCAAACATGCTAACAACGTATGCTGAGTTCAGTATTATAGTGAAGAACATACTGCAGTGCAGCTCTAGCCTTTCATTAAGAGCACACAAGCATCTGAATACCTATGAGTAGAATCAGTCACTGGGGAATGCTGGGAAATGTCAAACTCTTGCCCCTCTTATTGACGATTCACACTGTTTCTCGCCAGCGGGAGCCCGGCTCCTGCCATCATTGATGGAAGGCGCAGTATCCATGGAAATGGCAGCTTCGTCATTAAGACTGTGAAAGCAGAGGATTCTGGGTATTACACGTGTGTCGCCAGCAATAACTGGGGAACGGACGAAATAATTCTGAACCTTCAGGTTCAAGGTGAGGTGTGAGAGTCGGGCAGGATGGTCACGTTCTGTATCGCCTCCTCTTTGTGTCGGTTTCATTTCCTCTGAGGTGTTACGCAGTGTTTCTCACTATATAAATATCATCTTCAGTCCCCCCTGACCAACCTCGACTCACTGTGACCAAGACAACCACCACATCCATTACTGTGTCCTGGATACCAGGAGACAACGGTGGGAGCTCCATTAGAGGTGAGCCGCTTCCACCTTCAGCAGTTTTTCCTGCTGGAGAAAAACTGAACAGAAAAAGAGAATAAAACTCTGATCTGTCTGTCAACTGAACTTGATTTTTTTGGCATATTCTATTAAAATCCATTTAGTTTTTGTAGCCTGAACAAAAAAAAAAACATAGAAACCCAGTCCAAGGAATCACAGGATGTTTAAAATCCAATTCAAATGTGATATTTTCCTTTACATTTATATAAAATTTTATTAATGTGATTATTTGTGTTGTGTGAATTTAGAGCCTAAATTATAATTTCATGATAATTAGTTTTAAACTCTGTTATTACATAATCTGAATCTGATTTTGCACTGATTTATTTGTTTTAAATAATCTGGCCCTTTGGTTTGGTATCCATCACATTCAGAATAATGAGAAAAAAATAAAAATAAAGAAAAAAATATTATTCAAAAGTGTGGGGTCAGTAAGATTTTTGTTTTGAAAGAAATTAGTACTTAGTAAATTAGTATCAAAGAATGTTTAAAAAAAAAAAATCATGGTTTTCATAAACATATAAAGCAGTTTAAATTTAACATTTTAATAATAAGAAATATTGTTTGACAATAGTACTGTTTTACCCAATTTTTGATTCTATTGATAAAGCATTGGTAAGCAGAAGAGACTTCTTCAAAACATTAAAATATCTTATCGCCCCCAAACCTTAGAACAATAATGTGAATATAAACCAATTTTATATAATATACTGTAAAATCCCTTATATCATGATGTCAGAATGTGAACTGCATTTCATTCTGCATTAGAAAATAAAACAAAAAGTGGGACCTAAAAAAACAAGTATGTACTTACAGACACAACACATTTAAATGCATAAAATACAGCAATATCTACAATGCATCCGTCCTCTATTGTCACACTGACAGCAGCTCGGTTTGGAAGAAAACAACTCTGATGAAGTCATTACTATAGCAACTGATGTGGATGAGCTGGATATAAAGTGCACTGAACAAATGGATCCAATTGCATTGCTTGAATAATGACAGTCAATCCTAAAGAATCATATGAAATCCAAACAAAGATTTGTTATTATGAATTAATTCTGTGTCTGTCTTTATGCAGGATATATTCTGCAATACTCAGCGGACAACAGTGAGAAGTGGGGAAGTATTTCCATTAGTCCTAGCGAGCGTTCCTACCGTCTGGAGAACCTCAACTGTGGCACCTGGTACAAGTTCACGCTAACAGCCCAGAATGCTGTTGGTCCAGGCCGAATCAGTGAGATAATCGAAGCAAAGACTCATGGGAAAGGTGTGCATTTTGTTTTGGAAACCCAATTTCTCAAATAATAGTGGGGAATTGTTCAAGGTAGTGATCACAAACACCTTTCCTGTTCTCCTTCATTGTCTTTACCCATCACAGAGCCACAGTTCTCCAAAGAGCAAGAGCTGTTTAATAGCATTAATGGAACATGTGTCAAACTCAACCTGATTGGCTGGAATGATGGCGGTTGTCCAATCACCTCCTTCACTCTGGAATACCGTCCATTGGACAGCCCCGTCTGGACCAAGGTGAAGTGCACGTCTCTTACGAAGAGCTTCAACCTCCAGGAGCTGCAAGAAGCCACTTGGTACGAACTGCAGATGAAGGTGTACAACAGCGCAGGGTTGGCTGAGAAACGTGTCAAATTTGCTACTTTGAACTTCAACGGCAGTAAGCGGAGTTTGACGGATCACCTTTACAATAAATGCAAATTATTTGTTTGTGCTTTAAAATGTTAAATGTGTTTTCAAAAGCCACCATTGCACCGCTGGTGGAGACGGCGGTGAAGGACCCAGTGATAAATACCGGCAACAAGGGGATGAAGATGATGGTGACGATCTCTTGCATTTTGGTGGGAATGGTGCTGCTCTTCGTCCTGCTGATGGTGCTGAGGAGGAGGAGGAGAGAGCAGAGGCTGAAGCGGCTCAGGGGTCAGATGGTTTTCACAGCTTTTAACGACAAATCAGTGTTTTCAAAGAGAAGGTGTAGATTCGTAGGCATAAATACAGAGAGCATATGTTACATATATGTACATCAGCCTTATTCTTCATGACTCGATAGTACTTCCATTTTCAGTGCATGTTACTAAAGCTGATTTGTTTTTTTTCACAGATGCAAAGAGTTTGGCTGAAATGCTTATGAGGTAAACCTGATGATTTTCAGTTTTGCTTTTAAAGGCAGAAACACCCCAAAATTCAAAATGTGTCATTTATTCGCCCTCTTTCATTCCATATAATCTTCTTTCTTTTATGCAGCAGAAAATAAGATATTTAGAATAATCTCTGAGCTGCTCTATTCCACTCATTGAGAGCATAGTGATCCAAAATGACTAAAAGCATCCTAAAAGTAGTTCTTACGAGTCACTGTTCCAAATCTTCTGAAGCCATACAATAGAATCAGTGTTTTGAAACAGATCCATTGTAACTGTTCCAAAGCATATTACGCACAAATGAATCAAACTTAAGTGAATCAAATTCAACATTCTGTCAAAAAGCACCATTAAGTCATTTATATGACTCACTGTATGCCACATCTTATAAAGCAAAACAGAATCAGTTTCATTGAAAAGATTCATCGTAATGGATAGTTCATGCGCAAAAGATTCTAACTCAGCACTGTATTTAAAAGCAAGCACCAAGTAGTTCATACAACTCACTATATTCCAGACCTTCTTAAACAAAACACAATTTCAATCAATTTCTTGGAATCAACAGATCTAAAGGATATTATGCACAAATGAATCAAATTCTATCAGCATTTTGTTAAAAATCACCATCAAATAATTCCCAAACTGTCTGTAAATGGAATATAAATAAGATATACTTATGCACAAATGTATCTAACCTCAATTACTCAAACTATTTTGGCATTTTATTAAAAAAGCTTCAAGTAGGTCAAATGACTCACTATATTCCAAATCTTTGGTCATTCCAAATCTTCTGAATCAGTTTTCTTTTTTTTTTTAGCAGATTCACTGTATTAGACAATTCTAAAGAATATATTATGCACAAACGAATCAAATTCTATCAGCATTTTATTAAAAAGCACCATCAAGGAGTTGCTATATTCCAAATCTTCTGAAGCAAAGCAATAAGAATCAGCTTTTTGAACATATACAGACAGTAAATGATTCAATAATAAATACATCTGTGTGATGAATAAACCACAAAAGGCTGCTGCTTCAGAAGATTTTCTGGATTAAGGATGCTTTTACTTTGACTTTTGTGTCCTCTTTTGTTTAACAGTCCTTGGTTACCATGTATTCTTACATTATATTGAAACTGCAGCTGGGAAATTCTTTAACATATCTTATTTTGTGTTCCACAAAGGAAAAAAAAAAAATCTTATAGGTGGGTGAGCAAATAATGCACTATTCCTTTGATGACTCACATGTCATGCTGACCTTGTAGAAGCGGAGATGTTATTCACAGGCTTGTTTGTGTTCTCCTCCAGTAAGAACACAAGGCCTTCAGATACCATGAACAAACAACAGCAGACCCTCCGCATGCACATCGACATTCCCCGAGCGCAGCTGCTCATCGAAGAGAGAGACACCATGGAAACAGTGGGTGAGTCGTGTGCGCTGAACCACATTCAAACCTAAACATTTGTCTGAGGAAGAACGATGCTATAGAGGTCTCTAATAGTTCCATCTCTCCCTTCCCTGCTAGACGACAGATCAACAGTGCTACTGACGGATAACGATTTCGGAGAAACTGCCAAACAGAAGTCTGCTACCGTTACTCACTCTGTCCACTATCAGTCTCTATCGCAGGCCACCGGCCCACTGGTGGACGTCTCTGATGTCCGACCTGGGACGAGCAAGAGCAGTCTGTCGAGTAAGAAAGAAACTTCTTAGCACATATATAAGAGAGCGGCTTTTGATCATACTGTTTAACCGAGCATTTCGGAACCACCCTCAGATCCCACCTCTCGCCGGACAGCTAAAGCTGGCCCTGCGGCCCGTAACCGTTATGCCAGTCAGTGGACGCTGAATCGTCCCAACCATCCCGTCTCCGTCCACACTCTCAGCACGGACTGGAGGCTGGGGACGCCCAGAGTGGCCGGTTCAGTGGACAAAGAAAGCGACAGCTATAGCGTCAGTCCGTCACAGGACACAGGTCAGTCTGTTACACTAACAAACAGCATACACTATACTGTACGTACATCTTGAGCTTTTGTTAGGTTCTTTTTTTATTAGCTTGACACATCATTACAGCTGGGTATTAAAATTATCTTATCAGCCTTTTTACAATATTTAGTATATTTCTTAATATTTATGTGCATGCTTTAAAAAAAAATAAAGAAAAAATTTATTTATTTTTTTACCGAAATTTTTTTATGCATGAATATAAAACTACAAAGAAATAAACATAATGTTTACATATTTAAACCACTTTAAAGCATATATATGGCATGCAGGGACATCCATGAAATTTATGGACGCAATCGAATCATTCAGAATAAATTCAGAACAGATTTATTCTAACAGACAGTTCTAAAGAATATTATGTGGAAAATTAAGTAATCTATCAGCATTTTATTAAAATACGATTCTGTTCACATATTTGGGGTCAGTAAGATTTTTTTTTTTTTTTAAGACAGTAATACTTTCAAAAGTGACTGTAAAATACTTATATAATGGTAAAAATATAGTATTTATTTTTATTAAGTTTTTTTTTTTTTTACTTTATATTTGTCAAATAATCCTAAAAACAATGCATCATGTTTTTCACAAAAATAATAAGAAATGTTTCTTGAGCACCAAATCTCAGTATATTAAAAAGATTTCTAAAGGATCATGTGACACTGAAGACTGGAGTAATTTCTGCTTTTCCTTCATAGGAATAAACTACATTTGAAACTGTATTAAAATAGAAAGCAATTATTTTAACTTGCAATAATATTTCACTATAATACTGTTATATTTTGAATTAACACAAATGCAGCCTTGGTGAACATATGAGATGTCTTTCAAAAACATTTTTAAAACATCAAACTTTTGAACGATAGTGTATCTCTGTTCTTATTTCTTCTCAGAAGATACTCCATGGCTAAATATAAATAAAAATAAATTTAAATGATCACCAAATTCACAGTGTCAATTTATATCAGCAACAAAATAATTTCAAGTATCATATCAAAGCTAATACATGCTAGAAGTGCCTGTTGTTACTGATGAGTTCTGACCCGCTGTGTTCAGACCGCGCTCGCAGCAGTATGGTCTCAACCGAGAGCGCGTCTTCTACGTATGAGGAGCTGGCCAGAGCCTATGAACATGCCAAGATGGAGGAACATCTACGACACGCCAAGTTCACCATCACAGAGTGCTTCATCTCAGACACATCGTCCGAGCAGATGACCGCCGGCACCAACGATTACACGGACAGTCTGACCTCCAGTACACCGTCAGAATCAGGCATCTGCAGGTTCACAGCCTCACCACCCAAACCCCAGGACGTCTGCAGGGTGATGAACATGGCCGTACCCAAGGCCCACAGACCAGGTGAGACTACCGCTGGGAAGTAAGGATTCTAAACTCAATTTCAGCCAATTGGAGCTTTTCTTAATAACCTTGAGTGAGTTAATATAAAAAAATGTGAAGCTAACATTTTATGCACTCTAAAGGGTAAGGTCATCATTTTTCAGCAATGTTTTTTTTTTCTTTGTTAGTTTTTTTTTTTTTTTTTTTGGAGGGCAAAATTCAGTCATTTCAAAAGGATTTCACAAAAGCAATCTGGAATTCTTTATCCCGCAGGAGGGGAGCTCGTACACCTGCCTCCATACCTGCGGATGGACTTTCTTTTGAACAGGGGTGTGTCGGGAGCATCTCGGGAGGGGGCAATGGGCCAGGCCTGTTTGGAGCCACAGAAGACCCGCTCGCTGAAGCGTCCCGCCTTGCTGGAGCCGACGCCAATGGAGGTGCCGACCAGCAGGGACGTGCAGCAGTGGCAGCCGGGCACGGCCTCGACGCTTCCACAGAGAGAGGCCGGAACGGACTTGGCGCAGGCTGCCAAAATCAGCACCTCCCAGGAATCACTGCTGGACTCCAGAGGACACTTAAAACAGAGCAACAATCCCTACACAAAGTCCTACACACTGGTATAACAAAGACCGGACAAAAATAAAACATCAAGAGCAAAAAGCGAACTCTTCATACGCGGTTGTATATATGTTTCCTAGTCTACTCCGAACAGTTTCTTTATTTTATGCTTTTTTAAACAGTGAATTTACTTCTTAAAGAGAACTCCACACACCCAGAGATTGCCAAAATGAATTTATTATCATCAATATTAATTATGCTGACTTTAATGATTTACTGATTCACTTATTTTAGCAGTTAGTGTGCACAAACTAATGAATGGGAATCCATTTTCAGTTTGAGATAAAGTGTGAGAGTGATTTCCATTGGTCCAATGTCGTCACCGGTCAGTTTGGAAGAAATCCTGGGAGTGCATGAGGATGAACCAATTTAAGATGAAGATGACAGTATGAATAACGACCGCTGGAGGGCCCAGCGCCAACCCCAGAGTTTTTTTGACTACGAAAATATTCAAATGTGAAGATTTCGTATTCTTATGAGTATAAATATATAAAAAAATATATAGATATATAAAATGAGAAATCACTTTTATTTGTGGGTATTACAGGGATTTTTTTTTTTGATTTGGTTAATAAAGTCCTTTAGTCAGGTTTGCACATATCTTGTTTAACCTAGAAAAGCAAATTGATGATTATTTGTGTTCCATTCTCGCAATGGTGCAATATGGAAATCCACGAACCACGTTTGCTTTCTGCTGTACTCACCCATGACGTGAGCTTCTGATAGCCAGAGCAAATGAAATGACAGAATCAGGTGCAAATTAGCTGCGGTGGAAGCAAAGATTGATTTAGCATGCTGCATGGGGGGAGACCGGACCACCTGCTGCATTGACAGTGTGGCTCTTTCACCTCCTAAGTGTAGTGCACTAGAAAGGTGTCTTCAGGGCACGCTCTCTCTTCATTAGATTTATTTTTGCTGCATTGCAGACATACTGCACTACAGGGAGACTAAGACAATCTAAAGAGATCCCTTAAAAGAATAACAGTTATGATCATATTCATAAAGATCCACGAGCAGTTCTATATGATTATGAGCCGTATGGTAGCAATATGTTATTGTTGCCGCTCTGCACCAAGCTGTCTTGCAGGGAGAGTTATGTTGAAGAGTTGTGAGATGATATTTCACTATATTTGATTAGATAAATATATTGTCCTTACTATACGTATTTACAGATTTGTTTTTCTTTTTTTCTATTTGTTTTTCTTTTTTTTTACAGAGTGCTCACAGTTGGGACACTCCAGAAAAGATTTTCCATGATAATCCTGTCGACTAATAAAAGGTTGATCCCCAAACGAATCTGGCAGTTTGGTTAACGTTTTTCATTTTGCTGTGGGATATAAAGGGATCTGAGCGTATGTGATGAACTGTGAAAATGAACAGCTTAATATCCAAACTAAGATGGGGTTCACTTTATAGAGATGAACTTAAAGCAATAATTCACCCCATCTATTTTTGATTACAAACCTTCAGCATTTCTTCTTTTATGTTCCACAGAACAAAGCAAGTCATACAGGGTTTGGAACAACACATTTTGGGTGAACTCTTGTATTAATCACAGCAAAGCCACTGGATTATCTGGATGAATACCAGAGTTGGAAATCATACTCAAATGAGAGACCGAGAGCTCAGCAGGAACACAGTGAAAGTAGAACCACACATATCCTCCTGAGAGAAAGCAGAACTTTCCTTTTCTTGTTGGTGTGCTGATTTTCCTCAGCTACGGTGGCCCAAGGGGGGTAACAGAACATTAGCGATGCAAACAAAAGTTAGAAATAGTCTGTAATGAACCTGAAATAAACCACAAGACAAACGGTCCACATCACAATGGAAATAATCAGTGTGAAGGAAATAAGCCACTAATTGAGCTAAAAGTGATTATGTTGGCTTTCTATATGTAATGCATTTATTATTCATGCTGGATGACCAATGGCCACATACACACTGAAAGGTTTCAAGTGCAACCACTTCAGTTAAATATGGGAATCTGCTAAATTATCACTGCATGAGTCAAATGGACATAAAGATGTCAAAACAGATGTGCTATAAAGGAATAGTTTGAAATAAATAAAAAATTGCTGAATATTTACTCACCTTCAGGACATCATATAGATGAATTTGTTTATTTTTTCATCAGAAGAGATTTGGAGAAATGTAGCATTTCATGACTTGCTCACTAATGGATCCTCTGCAGTGAATGGGTGCTGTCAGAACGAGAGTCCAAACAGCTGATAAAAACATCACAATAATCCACATGAAAATTATTGAAACATGAAGCATGATATAATCTACAAGTCCATCAGTTAACATCTAGTGAAATAAAAAATAAATAAATAAATAAAGGTGTTTGTAAAAACTAAATTCAAATCCAACTTTAAACTATCATCTTGCTGAAATGCCCATAATACATAATGCTTAATAACACTTTTTCCAGTGAAAAAAAATCACATCAAAACCTAATAACATTTTTGTTTATAACTTTTAGTTTGTAAATCTGTGCATATTTCTCTCCTGATTCAGAGAAGACAACTTTTCACTGGATAAATCATTATTATGATGATACAAGTCCAACCACTGAAATTTTGGAATAATATTTTGTTATACAAAGTCAGCAACACATGCCCTAATAAAAATGTTTTATGTTGTTGCCTAATTATTTGTAAAGTAAGATCCAGGCTTGTGGCTTAATTTTTTGCACTTATTTCCATTATCCTGCAAACAATTTTCATAATATTAGCATTCAAGTATCATATTAGTTACACAAAAATGTGCAACACAAATTAAGAATTACCTTGAATGCAGTGTTTTACAGCTGATTTTGTTTCCATCAGAATACAATTTAGATATTTACTAGTGAAAAATTATATTAATAATAAATCTTTTTAAAACCATAAGAAGTTTAATTAATAATTATATATATATATATTACATTTCTGCTTTAATTTTTGGTCCTGTAAGAGTGTTGTAATACAAAATACCACAGCTTTATCACCACAGCAGGCTACTTGATGTCAATTTTAAGTGCAAAACTATGGTTCCCTGTTTCCTGTAGATTTTTTACAATAGCAATTTTGGATTTAAAGGTAAAATCAGACCGGTGGTTAACGTTACCTGAAGAAACTTGCCTTTTATTCTTCAGCAAAAGTTATACCACCACAGGAAATTCCCAAAGGAACCTATGACTCACAAATGCTAATTCGCTCCCTTAATTGGAGTGCATACTTCACCTGAAGTTAGTTGGCAGAAAAACAATTAATGTTGTTTTCATCTTTTGTGGACTATTATAATTTTGTTGAGCTCCTCTAGACCAGTCAGTCGTTTGGTGAGCGAATTCCTGTGTGGCCTTCAAAGAGTGTGAGCAACTCTCAGATCATCTGTATTGATTGAGAAGCTTTCAGTGAAGAGCCGGGGACAGACACTCTTCCTGGAGCACTTGGACAGAAATGTGTTTTATAGTGCTATGTTATGTCAGCCCGGTGGGTAACGGGGGAACACGTCAGTCATTGTGACAGCTATATTCTTCATCTTTGTCTGAAGTGTGCAACAAATGAAGCGTCGCTGGGACATATTTATAGACGGTCTCGCTCAGCTGTTAATATCCACCACCAGAAATAAAGCTGCAATGTGCTGAATTCTGATCTGCCTAGGAAAAACACACAGCTGTCAGCAACACAACACTGATGACTTCTGAATGAAAGAACCTGGCTGAGCTCCTCTCATTCTGTTTGGTTAATCTTCATTGCATCGGCTTGAGAACAATTTGGCTGTGATCTCAACTGAGTATTGGCATACTGCGTAGTATACTGCAGTTTTATTAAAAAGTGTGAAAATGTTAAACAGCATGTGAATCATGCAACTATTATGCATTATAAAAATAAGCGCTTCTCTTTAGTCTAGTCTTTTTGAGGCTTCAGGGCTAGAGTTCTTCTCAGCATTAACTAGAATGAGATGGTCTAGTAAGTGTGCATGGCTACGTCATACATTTTTCCAACTCTGCAGTCATGGCATAAACAATACTATTAAAATTATAATTTGAAGAATTACATAACATTGCATAATATAATAAAATCGAAGAAGCTCAGTGTCAATCCATTTTCAGATAATAATTTTTTTGTGAACTGGAATCGTGAACAGGCTGAATGAAGGTTACGAAATGAAGACAGCCTATTAAGGAGCCTTCAAATTGAGACGTCTTTAGACGGAGCTTTATCATGTGGCAGCCTTACAAGTCTTCATCCTTCCGTTTGAGAAGCACCCATAGTAAACATTAACATTAGCATAGCATTTTTTACTTTTGAAAAACTGATTAACTAAAATGTCAGCAACATCCAAAATGGAAAAGCTCATATTGCATATGATTATGGGAAGCAATATTCCATGAGGAAAGTTCTCTATTCTGCACATTTTGACAAATTTAGTAGGCCATCTCTACATACAAAACATTTGCATAGTGCCTACAACATATTTACTGTATAGTGAAAAAGTAAGAGTAGTATGCTTGAACATAGCTTCACTCATGAAAAATGAGTTCAAATCAAGGCTGATATCTACTTCCTGTTCATTAGCCTCACTGGAAATGGAAGATCAAGTCAAGTTCTTTGCCTTGGGTATTCAGGTATAGTAATGCTTATGTTTGTGGACTTGTGGAACTGTTCGGGTTTCACATTCACAAGCTGTTTGACTGCTCACATTATTTTCAGTGTGTATTTTAGTTTGGTTGTGAGCTATACAGATTAATACACGTTTCATGTCAATGTTTTTTTCTCCGTGTGCAATAGCTTTTGGATCAGTTTGAATGCCTCTGTGTTTCCTTTCCTTTACTGCGTACATCAGAGTGTAACACCCCCTCCCAGCTGAAACCTAATGAACCTGTCAGACCGCAGCATGTGGTTCTGAACAGAAAAACTACTGTAATTAGACCCATGAGGGAGATTCTTTGAAACAACCTGACTCACAGAGCTCTGCATTTGCTACACATACTGATATGAAACCACGAAACAGTCCATTTTCAGCATAGTTTTATTAGATTATAGTGGTCAGCATGCTGTTGATGAGATGGGCTTGTCTTCTCATTCTCTCGCTCTATTTTAAATGAGTGTAAATTCATTAACGTAATTAATTGAATCACTTTCACAGATCAATAAACCCAGACTTGGATCCAGAATGAATTCATCACAATGGCTGTGTCCGAAACCGAACCAGCTGCCTCACTGCCCAATCGATGACTTAACGGATAGCATTTTGAATGGAGGCACCGCCTGAGGACGCTAGTTTTAGATTGGCTTTTAATCTAATGCACCAGTGAATTTTAAGGAGACAACCAAATGACAGGAAGTAGAATCTTATGTTGAAAAATATATTTCTGTATCTTTCAAAGCCAAGCCTAAATGGCTGCCCACTGCTCCGGGTGTGTGTTCACTGCAGTGTGTGTGCACTTTGGATGGATTAAATGCAGAGCACGAATTCCGAGTATGGGTCACCATACTTGGCTGTGTCACACCACTTTCACTTTCAAAACAAAAGCATAGGACAGTGTTAACATGAACATATGACAAATGTTTTTGATCTTTAAGGTGTCTAGTATTGATATATGAATTCTCAATTATTTTGCTTTGTTGAATGTGGTAATAGAATGAGTAAACGTGTTAATGGCAACAATAGTGTCCACTGTGAATTTAGGTATGCGTCCAATTGCAGTTCTTAGTGAATGGTGCACTAAAATGTTGCAATGACAAAGTAACAGTGAATACTGCACTAAAATTAAAGTTCAAATGTTACAAATCTAGTCCTTTTGAGGCTTCAGGGCTAGAGTTCTTCTCAGCATTAAAACTAGAATGAGATGGTCTAGTAAGTTTTTGTGAACTGGAATCGTGAACAGGCTGAATGAAGGATGCGAAACGAAGACAGCCTACTAAGGATCCTTCAAATTGAGACGTCTTTAGACGGAGCTTTAGCATGTGGCAGCCTTACAAGTCTGCATCCTTCCGTTTGAGAAGCACCCATAGTAAACATTAGCATTAGCATAGCATTTTGGAAATTATTTTGCACTTTTAATCCAGTTTTCTATATAAAAAACATTGACTTGGTGCTAACTTGATGAATACTATACACTGCCTACTAATTTTAAAAAGTAGGCATTATTCCAAAGGAGTAGAATACTACACTGTTACATGACGCCATGTGTACAACGTGTAGTTGTCACGTTGAAAAAAATATAATAAAAATTATATATACATATATATGTGTGTGTGTGTAAATATTTTGCATATATACACATTCTGACAAATTTAGAAGGCCATCTCTACATACAATAGTGCGTTTGCATAGGTATGCGTCAAACTGCAGTTGTTAGTGAATGGTGCACTAAAATGTTGCAATGACAAAGTAACAATGAATACTGCACTAAAATGAAATTTTAAATGTTACAAATAAGTTACATTATTGATGTTTCAATACTGGTTTCACTATGTTAGAATAAAGTGACAATTTTGAAATATGATGGCAGTACTCTGCAGTATCAGCGTTGTATAAGTGTTTTTCTGCATAATGACAACCCTAGAATGTGGCGAAACAGAGTTGAAAATAACTAGGCTGAAATATATTAGAGTGGAACGTGTAGGTTTATCAAATCTCACTGAGTGGGTAGTGCTTCGACAATGGTGAATGGGAATTTTTGTTGCGAGCCCCTGGCCTACACCTATAATTAAAAATTAATTTGTTCAGTTGCTATGACACAATCTTTTTTGTTTAAAGCACTATATGAATAATGGTCACTTGACTTGACTTGACCAGCTCAGCTCCTCAGTGAAAACTTTGTATGCATTGCACCTGCTGCCCTCTTATACTCACGTTGTGATCAGCTAAAGGTGGATGCAATAATTGCATGCCAATGTACATTGGCTCGTTTAGTTTACACTCGAAGTAGATTGGTCAATCGAAGCGATATTCCAATAACTCGGTCAATGACGTGATGTCTCAGTTCCTTCAGGGAACGAGGGTTACAAACGTAACCATGACGTTGCCTGTGTTGCATACAACTTCTTTATATTTCTGAGGTTTTGGACAACCAGGGTTGGAAGGAAAACAGATGGTATTAAAAATATAGTGAAATAATCAATCAGTCATTGAGGTCATACCAATATTTATTGAGTTCACATATGATTATTTCCAACTGTTTGTTGACGGGAATATTACAATACACCACTTGATGACAAAAAAAAAAAAATTGACTTGGGTAAGATGATAATGATAAACCACAAACACAATATCAGTCAAGGTAAAATATTAAAATAAGTCTGTGTGAATCTTCATGATCTTAGTTTCAGATGCCATACAGGATGTTTACCTTGAGCAACATTCTTGATCATTTGGCAATAAATCCCCCTGGTTTCTGATCTTAAACAGAGGAAATACTGTCACAAGATGATTTACACTTTAAGATGGATATATATTCAAACACCTTGATGTTAATAAGACAAGCCTGTTCATATTTATCAAAAAATAACAAAAGTATTTTAAAAGGAAAGTACTGTATTGAAAAAAATCTATGTACTGGGGGAAACCAAAATATCACATTGTATTCCTAACAGATGATAGCTGAAGGTAAATTGCCTTTTCACTTTTCATCTGCCCCCACCCTCACCCCCAATCAACCCATGACACCCCCCCCCCCCACCCAAGAACAGTACAGTGTATCTGACATGCAACTCCCTGTCCTATTGGTTCCTTTGGCCCGCGTGGGGCCAGGGACACCCTGCAGGGGCATGATTATGATTTCACCGCCTGCTTCTTCTTCTGGAACTTTCTGAACTGTGATTGGATGGCAACGGCAGCCTTCTCCGTCTCTGGGGCACCCATGTCAATGTCAATGTCCTCAGCTGGGACGTCCTTCTTGGACGGATCTGTGGGAACGACACATTGTGTATTGGATCGATATTATGCACTGCATTTCTGTTGCAGTTCTGCAGTTAGGCTTGACTATACTTTTTATGGCTGATCAGGTTCGACCTTTACTTATACCAGGGGTGTCCAATCCTGCTCCTGGAGGGGCAACATCCTGCAGAGTTTAGCTCCAATTAGCTGTAACACACTTTTCTGGAAGTTTCTAGTCAATCTGAAGATTTGGAGTTGGAGTTAGGATAGTGGCTATGTCCGAAATTGCCCCCTATACCCTCATTCACTATTCCCTACATTTATACCGGTGTTCTTTATGTTGCATGGATGACTTTGTAATATGAATGGGTTGATTATTCCACTGTGGGCACCATTTTATGGCTAGATGTGGGAATTCATTCGACGTGTGACTCTCACAGTGCATTATGGGTATTCTCTAGCCATTGAGTGTGCACCATTTGTACACTCGTTTTTTTTTTGTGGTGCTTTGTTGGAATAAATGAGTGCATTTGAGAACATCCACTAAAAATGTCTGTCCCCTCAAATAGTGCCCTATTTAAGAGTTTAGGGGGTGATTTCGGACACAGCCAGTGTCTTTCCAGTAACAGGTTTGGACACATCTGACTTGTGCTTTGTAGTAGCTATATGACATGAAATGATTCACAATCTTAAAAATTACGTTTCTTTAGTGGCATTGATGGTTTAATGAAGAACATTTAACATCTATGAACTTTCCATTGCACAAAAGGTTTGTTAGATCATTAAAATGTTCTTCACACTAAGAAAAAACTATTCACTGAAAGGTTTTTTGGAGAACCAAAAGTGGTCCTTCTATATCATCATTATAAAAACTCCCTTTTGGAACCTTCATTTTAAAGAGCGAAATTAAAGGACTAATCAAAAATCAGCTATTCTGTCATCATTTACTTCCTTTATTGTTGGTCTGAAGTTATGTGACTTTTAAAAGTTAAAAAAGATATTTTGAACTCATATATTTGCATTTTTTGAGAATAACAACTTTGAAAACTTTATTATGTTCCTCACAGAAAAGCTGCTGTGATCTTCAATTAAAAAATAAATAAATAAAGTCACTTTTAATACTTTATAGTAAGGTTCAGTTTAACACTAACTGATGAAATTATGAAAAAATACAGTTTAAAAGAAGACCTGAGCTAACATATACTAACAATGAACAGTTGTATTTTGAATGTTAAAAAAATGAAAATAATTACTGAAACAAATCTTAAGTAAATGTCAATTTGCTCTTAAGTTAATCCATTAAAAGCATTAGTGTTTCCAACATTACTTAGAAATTTGTCAGTTTAAAACATGATGATGATGAACTGTTACTGTAACCATTACATGATTTCATTTTTTGTGAGATCTATTCCTGCAATAGATCTATTGCACACTTGATTAAATGACCATGTCTCTTTACTAATTCACACTTACCTTCAAACATAAAATCATATAGCATTTTCTACAAATATTGTTTACACTGCATAAGAGAGAAAGAGAGAGAAATGCAAACTTGCAAATGATTTTATCCAGATAACAAAATGCACAATTCCAGTAGAGTACTGAATTATACCTTGTCCACCTGAGGGTTTGATATTTCCAGCTGACCCGGATTCTTGTCTCTGTAAACAAACAAAAATAGAACATAAATTAATGTCTGTGGATATATTCAGAAGAAATCCCATAGCCAAAGAATGATGAAACAGGCACTGAAGATGTCAGTTTTCTGTCTCATTAGCTGATCACAATTTAGTGCTTCATATCCTGAATTAATAACTCAGTGTGTACAATGAATTTCAAACACTTCAGAAGAGCTTTGATGCTCTGACGCTAAAGCAATCTTCCTTGGCATGTGTGTGTGTGTGTGTGTGTGTGTTTGTGTGTGTGTGCCGCTCGTTTTCTGCTGATGGCATTCTGTATGGATCTGGTTACAGTGGAAAGCGTGTCATTATATGCAGAAGGATTATTCCACACACACATATACACACACACTGGCACAATTTAATCATATTAGTCTCCTTCTACCTCAATCAATCCTCTTGCGTTCAGTTCTATCTTTGTCTTACAGGCTCTGATAAACGTTTGGAATTTGCATAAGAATGTTTGGCAGTGGAAAATCTGCCAATGCTTCACGTTGCCTATAGCTTCTGATATAAACTGCTCGGTTATTGCTTTGCATTAAGGAGCTGATGCAAAGAAGTCATCCTGCTAGATGATGTAGTGAATAGTTTTGTGGCTGTTATGGGGATGGTGAAGGGCGCTGCTGCATAAATTACAGTCATTTGAAATGCCACACAGCATAGACAGTTGAACGTACAAGCACTTGGTGCTACATTTAGTGATAAAAGCTTGAGAAATTAAATAGATGCAAAAATGTGAGCCCAAATTCCCAATCAGTCAAGTCAAGTCACCTTTATATACAGTGCCTGGTTCAAAGAAGCTGCACAATATTAAACAGGAAAATAACAGAATCAATGATGAAACTTCCTCAAATCTGAGACAGAATTCTGCTGTAAAGCAGCTCTAACAAGACAGTAGTGGCATCATTTAATTCAAGTGAGTTCAGTGTTGGTTTAGTTCAATACCTGCATAAACTTCAATTATGGAACAAATATATTTAATTGTATTTTAATATTTAATTGTGCATGTTCATTTCCCCTAATTTTAAGTTTATACTTAAGTTGATACTTGTGCAGTAAATTATTTTTTTATTTAAAAACATGAATGCACGCATGTCCTGATTTTGCTGAGTTAGATGTGTTCCTAGGTCAACATATTTTGTTGACCCTGGAACAACATTTTACTCCAAAAATATATTCTTGACCATATCCCTACAACTAAACCTAACCTTAACCACGAGTAATCCCTAAAATCAGAGGAAATGATAGATGAATGACACTGATGTACAAGCACCAAACAGTGATTTTAAGCATAAACTTCACTAAATCTATCTAAACTTGTTCTTCAAATCTGATTGGTTAATCACAATTTTGTTCCAGGGTCAACAAAGATGTTGTCCCAGGAACATGTCTCACTTGGTAAAATCAGGTTCTGCATGAATGCACTGTAGAAAATAAAATAAAAATAAATAAAATAAATTCTCCAAGTTGTAAATAAAAGATATTTGGAAAATTGTTTTAATTCATTGGAGAAAGATGTTTTTTGGATCCACATGATGTGGTCACAGCATCTGCCAGCAGGGGAATTATTCCCCATGCAAACTGTCCACAACAAATCACTGCGCAAAAGTGGCACAATCCCAGCCAATCAGAACGAAGCGTCATGTGACTCATTGGGCATGGTCAGACCAAAACATACATTTGCATGGAAGAGAGCCCATTTCTCTTGCCAATTACTGTGATGCAAAGGTCAGGATGAATTAATGTATGTCACGGCATTTTATTCTTCTCCAACAAAAGCACGTATTCAAACGAATTTCAAACCGCGCAGTAGGTATAAACCCACATTGAGACACCCGCCCAGCTTCAGTTTCTGCTTGGAAAAGGGTGAAATGAGGGAATTCTCCTCACTGCAGAGGAACGCTCTCCTGTTTCTAATCCTGTTTATGTGAGGAAACTCTGGAGTGAGGAGCCGAGGGAGATATCAGCATCAATATCATCCCTCCGTCCTGACAGTCTGAAACCACACAGACTCAGAGCTAATGCCATTAAACTAGGATTATTACATTGCGCTCCGGGGAGGGACATGCGTTAATTAAACAAATGCATTAATTGGAGTGAAGTGTCAGTCAGTGGTGTGGCATGTAAAGATGTGAGTCTGATTGTGGTCAGACAAGGGCAAGAGAGAGATTTTATCGAATTTATTTAGCTAATAAGATTTGAGCATAGCCACTTTAAGGCTATTTAAACTATTTTCTGTGTAGGCGAGGATTTACTTTAGTTACAGAGTTCTGTAAGTCAAAGTTATGCTCAGTGTTATTTTAGTATTATTTAATCTATTAAATTATTTATTAATATTTTTTATTATAGACTTTTTTATCTAAATTTTTTTATCAAAGTTTTGTTATGTGATATAGTTTTAGTTTTTCTTAAATATTTAGCTTTAATTTTAGTACTTAACCTTTTTTTTGTTGGTGTTTCAGTAAGCTGCCAAAGCAACATTTCTAATTTTCAAGCAAGTTTAAAAATATATATATTTTGTGCCAGCGTTTTGAGAATATTATTAAAGAGATAACTTTCGGTTAACGTTACTGGAAGAACATTTGTTCATAGTGTTTTTTTTTTTGTTTTTTTTACCTGTTAGCTGGCACTGCCACGTTCACCTCTGCAGTCCAACAAAATAAACGACAATCTTAGTTATCCGAAAGAAAAGCAGGGACACAAAATCACATTAATGAGACAATGACTGCAGGAAATAATTAGTTAATGCATAAACACCGGCTCGATTTGAAAGTGGCGAGCAGAGAGGATCCGTTTGGATGAACCGTTTTCACCCTCTCTCTCTCTACTGCCATATGCCTCCCCCATATTGTGTGTTCATTATGAACAATGATGAAAACGATGATTGTAATCATAAACTTCATTAGCTGCAGTGAAGCAAGGATTGGCAATGAAACCCATGTGTACATCAAGGGGCAATAAAAATTTTAAGAGAACAGGATGTTTGCTGCTTCTCAGTGGACAAACACACTCAGACCCAAAGGGCTGCAGTGGATGAGAATCACAGCATATAAAAACATGAATAAGAACCCTTTTGCCATAGGTGGAAAAGAAATCTCATGCCAAGCATGACTCGCAAAGCATCCCAGCCTCACTAGATTCTGCAAATGCACGACAGAACCAGGCTTTGCAGTGAATTGAACTTGATGCCACAGAGATGCTCTGAGCTCAGCACACCAGTGCCCTTCAGAGCAGCCCTTGGCACTGCCACCCGACGCCGCGACAGCATCCTGTTCCTCGCAGTTTGAACATACACTGCTGCGACGCTAATGAAGAACCCCATTTATTTCCACTCGCTCTGACAGCTGGATTCACTAATTAATAGAAATGCATTTTAAACCCCATTTACAGACGATCACTGAACCAAACTCTGACAGCTTCCTCCTCAAAGGAGATTTATGGACACTCTTGTGGTTTCTAAAACAGCTATTTTCCACCAACAGTGGGAACAAATCATGCAGCTGATATTTGTGTCTATAAAAATGCTAATCAAACACCCTCCACTAAAGATTCACACTCAAAAAAAGCAAACTTTTTTACACCTCTCCCAAAATCTTGTGAGGAATTTACAAAAAAATACTGTAATCTTCTTTTTTTATTATTTGAAGCCATTTGGAGAGCTATTTTAGATTCATTTGGCAGGATGAGATCTTGGAAAGGCATTCACTCTGTTCTCAACATCTATTAAGAATTTAAGGGGGAAACAAACACAACCAGGACACAGATGGCTAAAGCAGAAAAAAAAAAAACTCGGATCCGATGCGTCATATTTGAAGGCTAACAGATGCTCGACTGAATGTAGGAAACATGCTGGAGGATGGGAACTCAAACGGTGGCTTTTATTTGAGCGCCTCGCCACCAAAAAACACTGCAGGACGTAAATACTGAACTGATGAATGTGTGAAACCACATGCTGATGATTCCATAAATGATTATCTCCGAGCAGATCTCCCTGCTGGAACGAATCGCAACTTATTTTTGGCAGAGAAACTTTTTGTATTCCATAGCATTCATATTAAACACAGTCAAATCTTTAATGAATTTGAAGTTTTTGCTAGTCACTAGTTGCCAATGGTTAAATAAGGAACATCTTGTAATTAACAATATGCATAATCAAATGTAGTCAAAGAGTTATTGCTTCATAATAAAATAGTTTTTGCCAGTTGCATTTGCTAATGGCTGACTGCTACTAATTAAACAGGTAGGATTAGCTAAGAATAAAATTAATTAAAAATTAAAATAAAATTATTTTTATTACAAATTAAAATAAAGTTATATTTGTATTCATTTTAGTTATAAAGTAATTATTAGTAATTAATAAAAAATACAAATATATTATTATATAAATTAATATTTATAGATTTTAAAACTAAAACTTATACTATTATATTCAAAATTATAATAGAAAATAGATTTATTTAGCGTTATTTTTTCTGACGAAAAAAAATTTTAAATGACGCCAACATGGTTGCTAAAATGTTGCTATTGGATTGTTAAGGTATTCTGAGCGTTTTAGCATATTGGTATGCAGTTGCTAAGATGTTAAGATTGGTTGTTGGGCATGTTTCTAGGTGGTTGCTAACAGTGCTGGGTATAGTATAGGGATGCAGCGATATAATTTTTTCAGAATCAATCCGATCTGATACCAAACATTCTGAGTATCTGCCGATATCGATAACGATCCAATCCGATACTGATCCTGAGCATCCCTAATAAAGTAGTAATTGATTACATGTAATCTGGATTACGTAATCAGATTGCAAAAAATTAATTGCAATTTAAAATGCAAATAATCAAATTAAAGTTACTTTTTATAGATTATATGATTACATACTATTCACACAATGGCAGTAAATTATTCATCATGAGTCTCTCTCATTTTTTTCTTTTTCTTTTACATTTTCCTGCAGTTTCATATAATTTAGCTTTGACTATATTTACAAATGTCTTGTAAAGAAATTTGCATATCATGCTTCTGAATTTGATAGAAAAAAGCATCTATCAAACAATTAGGCAATTAAGCAAGTTACTATACACTGGTGACGTATTGCTGTAAAATCTGTTGGTTCTGGTAGTCTGGATACAAATATTTCAAACCTGAAAGACTTTGGGCATGTAATATCATGGTTGTTTACATGTTTACTAATGCAGGGATTCACAAACATTTTTTGTCAGCCAAACCTCTTAAAATAAAATATTTACTTAAAATATCTTTGAGGAAGTTCATATTTTGAATGAATTTTTATTTTGTTTACATGGTCTCACTGACATACAGGTAAACAAAGAAAATATTTATATTTTTAGTGTTCAAGTGTTTTTTTTTAATTATTATTATTATTAGCTTTTTTATCCACTCACAAGCCTACTGCAGTTCTTACACCAGGGTTACACCAGAAACCCTGGTGTAATGTATTGTTTAATGCATTTTATGATGTTGATATATTCTTTTCCTTTGCTTTTTAAAATATGAATATTTAATAGTACATTTAAAACAAGTTTGATTTAAAAAAAAAAAGTAATCTAAGACAAGGTTTGATTACATTACCTAAAATGTGTAACCTAGATTACATTATTAAGTACAGTGTTCATCATGTTTTCTTTAATGAAATTTGTGAGTAATCTATCCAGCTCTGGTGGCTAGGGTGCCTTCTAGGTGAATGTAAAGCTAAGTGATATTTCACACTGTTTTATCGCTTACATCACTATATATTCCTCATATTTTGACTAGATGCCCATAAATCAGTTTTCATAGCAATTCATTGGCTAACATTCTAAAAGGTCAGTTATTTTTGAGCCGGAGCAAATTTGCATATAGATATGAACACATATATCTATGTGTTTCACTCTGGTGTCTTCTGAGCACTATTTATGACTCAACTAAAACAATATGCCTCACAATGCAGAAGAGTTTGTGTGATTTACAATATTATCTCCAGGAATCTCACTAGCGCTGAAGTAACACACTGTTCCAGAATGCTGCGCCTCGGTTTTATTGTTCAACAAGCCTAATGAATAAACATTACAATGGGGGAAACAGAACACAAACACAAAATCAGGAAGAAAACACTGGGAAAACAGAGAAAGACTGAATAGCTAATCACACTTGAGGAAATAAGCACAAATGATTGGCAGTTGCTTTTATTGGCCATCTCGTTGCATGTACATCCAGTTTCATAGGCTTACTTCATTTCCACCATCTTGTACGTATATTTTGCGATAATGGAATTTTTTTTTCCTGCTGAGATAATCCAAGCAAGACTAATGACGACGAGTGCATGGACTCCTCATCAAATATTTAGCGACATTAGTGGTGGCAGCAGCCTGCCTTCAGGCGCCTCCCTTTCCCCGCATAAGAGGAGGACACCACTGCAGGGGTATTTCCTTCTGCCCTGACATGTGAAACGCCATCCCCCATGGCCACCCTTTATGCAGCTGACTGCTCAGTGCACTTCTGTAAGCAGGAAGATTCTACCACCCTGGAAACCCTAAAGTATTGTAAATGAGTATTTTAAAAAGTGTGTGTATATATCTATATATCTATATCTATCTATATATATAACGTTTCTAACGATGTGTAGAAACAGGAGTGCAGCTTTAAACTTGAGCCAGAAGTATGGGGTAAAATCATCTTCATGGGCTCTTTAATGGTCTGTTTTCTCTCTCTATCCACATCTAATCCTCCTCTTGCCCTAAAATGACTTCTTCATTCATTCATCCCTCTTCCTATCCTGTTTAGTGACATTTCCCTTTCAGAGCGGCTGCAGAGATTACTGCTCAACCGGTGAGCTGCAGTCGGACTCTCTCTGGCAATTCAGACGGATTACGGAAGATCCGAGCAGAATCTGTGTGTGTTGTCAGAATGATTATGGTTTGAGGGGATGGTGAATCACAAACGTGACTGTGATAAACAGCAGACACATTACAGTGGACGTAATTCATCACAGAGCGGATGCAGGTGATGCATCTGACATTAGGAAGCTGGTGCAGAGATAGAGATAGAGTTCATGAGTTTTAAAGCAGAACGGATCACATCTGACGCTGTACAATTTGACATGTTTGGATATATTTATACAGCCTATCATGTAACAGCCCTAAAGCCAAGTACACGTCATAAAGTATTTTCTTTTGCAACGTACCCTTGTTTAAGCATGAAACATACAATCTAGGGAAAGAAAAACTGACATTATACAAGATAGATTTTTTTATTTAAGGTTTTTTAGTTTTCGTTTTTGTTATACATGACTATATAGTCTTACACATTTTATTTAAGTTTTTGTTATTTTAGTACATTCAGTTAAACTAAATTAGAAATGCTGCATTTCTTTTCTTTTATAAATGAAGTAACAAAAAATGTAACGGTAAATTTAGTTTAAGTTTGCTAAAGATCTCACTGATTTACATTAAAACCTATAACAATTTCGTCTTACCTTTTGGCTATATGAATATCAGCAACTACACCAAATTGCACATTTTTGTTGAGTTTGGGCCTCTGAATAAAAATTAGGTGTTTTTTCCCTTTTTTGAGAATATTGGCCATAAATATGATACTAAACAAAACACATATGCAAAGTTTTTTTATATCTCTGTTTTTTATATTTTGTATGAAGGCTCAATAAAGAGTTAAACAATATTATTTCATATGTCAGTTTTCACAGGGTCAATATCTTTCAATTTTGCTTCTAATATTTAAATATTGTATGTATAATAAATATGTTATTTTTAAATAGATTTCAGCCATTTGCTCCATCATTTGGAAGCAAAAAGTAGTTAACTAGTAAATTTTACAGCCCTTCTGGTGATTGAGTAGTCTTGTGGGCGGTTTGATTAAGAACTGGTTTTGTCTTCGCATCTTCGTCTTTCTCAGAATTGCTGTATGGCCAAATTTGTCCATCACTGTTCTCCAAGAGAGGATGTAATTCACTTACAAATGCCTTTAATCTGCAGACTTGGGGTTCAGAAAGGTGAGACGGACACAGTCAGCCAACCATCCTTTCTGATGCCACTATTTCAACATTGCAAGACCTCTTCTAAGGAGCGAGCGGCACAAATCCCTTTCTGCCGATAACGGCTCCAGGTTCTGACAGGCGGTTCGATACTGTGTACACACTGCTGATACATCAGGGAAACAAGTGCAGTGCTGAGTTGCTGAGAGTCTGCTCTCAAGCCTAAAATAAACAGTAAATCTGCTCTCATGCAATGCGGGATCTAGTGCCACGCCGTCAGATGTTTAATGCAGCGAGAGGAAGATGAAGACATAAACAAGCATGAGGAAAAGAACCGTGTGCCCCAGACCGCTATATGCAGTGCGTTTGGAGGGTCGTTGTTAATGCGTGTGCGGTCTGGTTCCCCCATGCGTGCATTTCCTCTTTATCCGTGTGGAAGATGCAGAAGCGCTGGGCCATAATGTATAAAAATCAATTGTCAGGCCTGATTACATCCAGTGTTTGCACCTCGAGGGTCATAAGTTGCTTTTGATCTCCATCAAGTTCATAGCGGCATTCCTCACAGCACATGGAGCTGCTCAGTTCAGATGTAGCTCCAGATAGACCAAGCACATTGGTTAAGTTTATGAGTGTAACCAAGTTATTCTGCGGATGGTAACCCTCATTTTGCAAAAAGTGTTGTGACGTTAGTTGAGCCCTGGAGTAACTCTACTGCTAGCGCAACCCCTTCAACTTTAAACTCTCACTAAAGGGTCACATTGTACAATCTAACCAGAAACAATAAATGCAATGCAATGCAAAAAACAAAAATATAAATTAAACAAAATAATAATAAATCTTTTTTATAAATAAATTTATTCTACGCAACTATAGCTCCTACAATCAACCATACTTAAGAAATGTATATATATATATATATATATATATATATATATATATATATATATATATATATATATATATATATATATATATATTAACTTTGAGAGCACACAATGAGAAAACAAAATTTCAATTGATTAATTGATTAACATTAAATCGATTCGTTCAATACCATTGATTCATTCAGTCATGAAACACCACTGTGCTGATCAGAGACACAGAACTTTGGTAGGGCTTTATAGGTAATATTTTCATTGGCGAAATTGCACAAAAACACACAATATTGGGTTTAAAATGTAACACAATATGAAAGTATTGTTTATTAAACTGTTGTATAAAATCAATATCACATTTGCAATCTTACAGATATTCGGGAAAAAAGCTCTCTTGCTCGAGTCATGTGATACTGCTAAAACACTGACATTTTTTGCCCTCATATCTTGAATTTAAGGCTCATATAACTGCATTCTAGGCTTCATCACGCATTGAGTCATCCTGCATCATGTTCACCCATCCCCATCCCCAGGGGGGATCAAGACTTCTTTAGGGGGGTCAGACCCGCCCAAACCCCAGTAATGTAGTAATTTGCTAAATCATCTACAAATCCGCTTAAAATCTCGGACAGCAGTTCAGTCTCTGGTCTGCCCTCCAAATATTGACCTTTTTGATTTGGTACCATGCGCTCATTCTGTAGCTTTATATACAGATTTGCTTACCGATACAGATTTTCTGGGAGTAATGTGAAGACAAAGAGAAAAAGTGAATTCTCCACTCTCAAATGTCAGAAAGACCAATCAATCCATACAAACATCAGTGGAGGTCACCACTAATCCTGATCTCTCTGTCTGATCTCATCAGTCTGTGTGGTGTACTTTCACTGCATATTAAATCCTTGTTTAAACAATGACTCGGATACATAATCAGGTAAATATGCCAGAGAGCCTATTTCAGTCATAAGAGATTACGCTCCAAAACATATCAAATTCTAATGCTGACACTCCCCTCAAATTCAGACCGACTCTTGTAAACAGGAAAGCTGTTTTGTTTTGAGGTCACATTTTTTTACTCACCCTCATGTTATTTAAAAGCTTTATTACTTTGTTTCTACCTTGACACAGGGACTATCAAACCCCAAACCGAGTCAGTAAATGTGCATTGTTAAATTACAAAATATAGTTAAATTATTGCATTTCTAATATTACAAATTTGACACAAGTATTACTGTAATGATGAATGGATATATTTACTTATTTTATCCCCAGAAATATATTTATTAAGAAGCTGTTTTCATGTCAATTTCAAGATTCAATCTGAAAATGTATTTGCAAATTTTAATAGTGCGATTAATCGCAATTTATTACAGAAAACTGCAATTAGTTGAAAATATTTTTGATTATTTATTTATTTATTTAATTTTTTTTATACCGATTGACAGCACTCTAAAATGCAAACCTGATCATCTTAACCAGTTTTATTACCATGTTTTAAACAAAACAAAAAACCTTGCACAAAAGAAAGGCTTGGAGCATCATGAAGGTGAGGAAATAATGGTTGAATTTTAATTTTCAGGTGAACTATTCCTGTAAGAATAAAATATTAGTTTTTTTTTTTTATTGTTAAGAGGTTATACTGTTATAATGACCATAAACAGCATCTTTACACTGATAGGATTCTGCCCGCCTGTGTTTTCCCTTGTTCCCATCCATTCACTTTCTTCCACTTTTTTCACTTTCATCTCTGTAATTCCAGAAATATTCCTGGTTTGCATACACTTCCAGAGTGCTGTATGAAGTCCATACTCCACTAGCATGTGCATGGAGGAGTTACCCGCTTATGATGCTCTATCCATAATTTCTGGAATCCATGTGCTTCCTCTGTTCATTTAACTGGCAGACATGCTTGATGGGCCAGTTAAATGAAGATGGCCGAAGATGTGCAGTGCACCACGTCTTATTACGCTCTCTTAGCAAATACTACGTTCAGGCATGTTTTTAATCGAGACCAACATTATCATTTATATAGCATTCCTACATTCCCTGCTCCTGCTGTGAGAGAAGCGTCTCCTCGTCATTTGCTGTAGCAGTAGGTCGGCGCGCAATATGCACGCACGCGCGCGCTCATTATCAAAGACAAGACGCGCGCGGTTAATATTGCTGTTTTTTTTTTTCCCTATCAGTTCAATGAGTATAAGCAGAGTATAAGTGACTTTCGTGAAGGATCATCGTCAGTGGGTATAGTATAAATAAGGGGAATTATGGGAATAATAGCCTAATCAAAAGAGACTCGGTTTAATGATTTTATTGTGGGGTTAACCTTGACCATTACTAGTTGGACATGTCCACAACAAACATTTCTCGGTTTTAACGAATCAGTGCGTTGTTGATTCGAGAACAGCTTAGTTCGAATCAGTTCGTTTTGTCAACGAATCGTAATGATCTACTCTGTAAACCAATTCGAAATAATTCAGTTTATTAAAAGGAAGTTACTAACCGGCTGTGTTTACGTTTATGACCCAAATGTTTTTAATTCAGCCATAATTAAAAGATAAATCCTAAAAAAAGATCTGCCAGTAAAACAGACCACACAGCTAGGCGAAACATGCGTAAAAACGTTAAACTATCTGTGCTGGCTCCATGTGCATCGTAAGTATAAACTCCAAGAATTACAACTAATTCTAAATATATAGCAATGCATATATTTCATGCAAACAGTATCAACTTAATTTGAAAAACATTTGGTGCATCAAAATACTAGATTTAATAAAAATCATGAGAGCAAATTTACTTGCCATATCATCAAGAAACCATGACCGTGTCATACCAGTCTCAACTGACAGCTGTCATTTGTTGCATCATTAATCATCATAACGTGGATAATGCTGATTCCACAATCTGCCTGCGCGCGCAGATGCAACAGAACTATAGTCCCGATCCGTCGTGCTCTTCTAAGCTTTACTAAACATGTTGTTTTAAATGGATGCCGTTTCAGTTATTTAAACGATTATTTGCGGTTGTAGCCTAGTGTAGAAAATATGCCCTCAAACTCAGCAAACGGGGGAATGTCTGACTGCAATCAATGCAAGTTCAAGGAATTGTCTTAATGATGCATTTTCAGGTCTCCCCAAAACTGAAAGAGAATTTCCTCCTAGGGAAACCCCATGAGATCGTTACAGTAGAGTAGAGTGATGCATCGTGCACCGAAGGTTATAGTAGCTATATGAGGAAAGCTCACCTCACTCATGCTGGATGATGAGTATGGTGATGAAGGGTGGATTCTCGGCAGAAGAGCAGTAGTGATGCAGTCCTTCAGTCCGCGCGCTGCGTGGGTTTGTGCGCCTGCTGGAGTTTTATACTTGGAGCTCCAACTCCCTTTCATGTCATCACGTTTGCACTAAACCAATGGAAAGCTGCCTTTGTCAACGCTTCTGATGTCACCACTTTAATCTTCTGGATAAAAACTGAAGCGCACAATTGTCTTTACGATTCCTATAGAAATGTACAGTTTGACAAATAACATATTTTGATGCATGGGAATGTAGGCTACTTTCCACCATATGTGCATTCAGCCTTTAGTGCATTAAACATATAGCTTATAGGCATACTATATGTTTCTATCAACATATTTAACATCATTGCATTGAAACATCTTGATGTACTAAAAAGTAAAATGTGTTGTTCTGTGCCATCTTCTAGTGCAAAGATGTATTGTTGATGCCTATTTCATTTGACTGGTAACTTATTTGTCTTGATTTTATTGTATTATTTTAATTACATTTATTGTTCAATTAAAATGTTTGATAAAAGTTTATAAATATGCATTTTTTGACACAAAAGATAGTATACATTAAATAAAGTTAGAAAACAGATGGCATTAGAAAGGTAAAAGAAATCCCCCTGCAAATCACTTTAAGGAGTCAAATATTGCCTCATAATGGTAAGGTTAATTTCTGTCATTGATCAGAAGGTGCTCCTATTTTTTTATTTTTTTAAGTATAGGAGCATAAGAGCTCCTAAAATATGTGTAAGCATCAAGTTATGAAGAATGTAATGTTACCTTATAAAAACTAAATGTAAATGTTTATGCAAATTGTAAACTATTAAAGATAATATACAATTTATGCAAAACACTAAATAATATCTATATTTTTTATGGATGGCTTAGCTAATTGGGTCAATTAGAGACAATTACTAATCATTCAAAAAAAAATTTTTAAATCATTCTTTTATTTCCCTAATCAATCTTTTTGTTTGTTTGTTTGTTGGCTTGCTTTTTTTTTTTTTTTTTTTTTTATACATGATGCTTACATTATAACGTGCAAACTCACACACAATTTAATTTGGCCAGAATTGCAAGGTTACTGTCTTGATATCCAAGAAGGTTATGAAATAAGCTTAATGCTATTATAGATTATAATAACATTACAGAGTATAACATTAGGTTATAATAACATTATAGCTAGAGTAAATGAATTCGAGCCATTTCCATCACTATGTGTGTGTGTGTTAAAGGAAAAAAAATCTGTAGCTTTAAAAAGAAAAATGGAATGTTCCAGCATGGTGGCAAAATTTTGGGATTTCTACTACTTTGAAGAATAAAGGTGTTTTAATAAAAAAGAAATAATAGTAATAATTATATAAATAAAATAATATTAATGATTTAAATATGTATAGAATAAATATACAACCAGTTAAGTATCCCCCCTAAATGTATTCAGTTTCCATTATAGTTTGCAGAAATTAGACAGTTTTAAGGTATTCGGTATTCCCTCCACAACAGCAAATGTACTTGTGCATCTTGGTGCAGATCTGGCATCTCCCTCATAGAGAGTCAGCATGTAGACCTTGACTCGCATAGATTCAGATGAACAGCAGTGCAAAAGCTTCACTGCAGCAGTGGTTCTTGGCATAAATGAAGTTTGGATCAATGTAATCTATAAAACAGCAGCAGGGAGATGCCTCACCAGCAAAAGACCAGAGCTGGCCCTGATGAAGAGAATGGTCCTCGATAAAAGGATATCTTAATAAATCATTTGTGTATTATGCATTTATTGTGCATGTTCAGTGGAGGGGGAAATCATGCTGTTTTATCCTTGACTGCAGCATGTGAGCTGGGGGAGAACTGCTGTTTGCATGCTGCCTCCCACAAACGAACACAATTTCGAACCGTTTTGGGGCTTGGTGCATCAGATTCACATACGGTCTTTATAATTGCTGAGCACCGAGTTTGGTTATCACAGATGTTATCATCTCTCTCAACAGATGAGCTCCATTAAACACGGGCTATTCCTCTAGTGCCATGCAGGATAAAACCAGCTAGAGCGACGCAACTACAGAGAGATCAGAATTGTTTGTCTTTGTTCCTTGGATTCCCATAACATTTTGCATTTGCTGGCTTGTTAAATGAATGACAATCGATTGCCTTCCTTTAATGCAAGCTGCAAAGACCAGCTTTAACAGAGACGTTTTAATGGAGATTGGAAATTTATAGGCAGTCCGTGGTGTTCTCTTTTGACTCACACTTGGCCAAATAGGCCTTACAGGGCACTTGTCACCATGAATTTTGTGATGGACTGTGTATAACGGAAGAAAACCATTTATAGAAAGATAAAATTTTATCTTCCTGTTTTTGCATTTCCAGCACTTTAAAGGAATAGTGAAAAACCAAAAGTGAACATTTGCTGAAAATGTACTCACCAAAGGTGTAGATGAGTTTGTTCTTTATCAAAACAGATTTGGAAAAATGTATCATTATATTACTTGCTCACCAATGGATCCTCTGCAGTGAATGGGTTCAATCAGAATGAGAGTCCAAACAGCTGATAAAAACATCACAATAATCCACGATGTGCACTCTAGCCCATCAGTTATTGTCTTGTGAAGTAAAAGATGTATATGTGTATGAAATAAATCCATCATTAAGGTGTTTTAAATATAAGATGACTTTTTTCACCAGAGAAAGCAATATTATGGATAGAGGTCTCGTAGTTTGGCAGGAAGCAACAGTTTGAATTTAAAAAATCTGCAGTGATGGATTTGTTTTTACAAATCGTGTCGAGTCGTGTGGACTATTATGTTTTTATGAGCTGTTTGAGCTCTCTCATTCTGACGGCACCCATTCACTGCAGATGATCCATTGGTGAGCAAGTGAAGTAATGCTAAATTTCTCAAAATCTGTTCTGACATTTTGGATGCTCTGAGGATGAGTAAAGTTTTAACAAATTTTTATTCTTGGCTGAACTATTGCTTTAATTCAAATCGTAGCCCTGCAGAAGGTCACTGCTCTTTTCTTTACATAAGAGAATTGTGCTGGGGTCTCTGTATTTTTGGTCTTTCCTCAGTAAACAGTGCCGCTTTAATGGCGCTGCCTGGTGTCATATAATGTCTCTGCTGCCCCCGAGCTCTGGATTTGATAATGACCCACACTTCACTCAGAGTTACACTGCAACGCTTTAGTAAGATCTGCAGAAAGGACTGGCTGTGTGTTTCAGTGGTATTCAATGCTAAAATTTTCCTGGCTGACGTTGAGTATTTGACAAACCATAATGGTAATTTAGCCAAACCTGACAGCAATAGCACATTACTGTACATATTCAAGCAAAAGCTTAATTAAAGTCTACTTCTCGTGTTTACTTTTCAGCTATTCATTACATTGACAAGGCTTTGAGATTGCTTAAGCCTTAATTAAAGCCATTCCTGATAGCCTATCAATGACCATTAGCAGAATCCTATGAATCATCTCCAATGCACTGCTGGCACAGAAACTGCCTACACTGAGATGAGCGCAGGAGATAGAGGAGGAGGGGAAACGTTCATTGGCATTGATTCAGCTTTGCTTATATGAACCTACTTATGTCTTGAGGCCTGTATCTACAGAGGAAACCCCTTTCAGACCTTCTGCCAGTGTTATCTGTCATTGCTTCTGCCAATATGTGCATATACTGACTTACAAAGCTATGTCATGGCAGTTCATAACTATTTGTAAAATAGTTATATTTTCCCTGTGAGATCAGGTTGGACTGTTTCTATTTCTCACAGTGTGCCTTGGGGTTGTAATTATTACATGGCTCTCCAGATATTTCCTAATATTTGCTGTTTTTGTCTTTCTTCTCACTTCACTCAAATGCAAGTGGAACCATCTTGTGTCTCAAGTGAACAACCACCCAAAACACCCTATAGTAACTGACTAGCGATGCACTAAAAACCATTCAGAACATATTAGGAACACCTAACAACAACCTGGCATCATGGTGGTGAGTTGACATTGCATTGACAAACACTACTTACTTTCTCATTTAAATCAAAATTATATTTATATAAATGATTTTAAGCTTTATAATTAATAGTTATTCTCAATTATTCAGTGAGGACTTTACAGTGACCTCACCACACTTCACTTTTCATACACTTGCACCTCTCTTTGACTTTTATTAGCTGTGTGCTGTAATGAAGTGTTCAATTCACAGTGGGCTCATTTGAAGTAAATGGCTCTCTGACACTGTATCACACTGAATTATTACTGGCTTTCTGGAAAACGTGACCATTTTGTTGGAAGAGCAAGAGTTGCTCCTCGCTCCATAACTCCATGGAAACATGTGCAATACAATTTTAATTGGCATTAATTTATGATGCAATTTATGGATTGGCAAAATGGTGGAGCTGTGTACATTGATCTTCAATGCTGATGAGAGAAAGATCTTAATTGCAGAATGCCTGCATGTTTATTGCACTAGAAAATTTAGATTAAACCATGAGGTTTACGTCTCTCTTAATACGAATGCTGCACTGCATGAATACTAATCACAAACAGGCAAATGAGATCAGTGCAGTTCAGAAAATAGTACATTGACAGAACCACTGACATAAAAGATACAAATTAAATAAATACATTTCGGTTATAAACCAAATCAAAATACTGTTAACAAGAGCTAAAAGAGCTTATGAAAATGGATTGTTGGCTTCAGGATGCATTAGTGATTGTTAGGACGAGAGAGCGCCATTATGGGTCAAATTCCAACAACTTAAAGCAATATCTAGTCTCAGTGTTAAACCTTAAAGGAAAATTTTGCAAAAAATCTGAAGAAATTTTTATTTACCTCACTTGCCCAACAATAGATCCTCTGCAGTGAATGGGTGTCGTCAAAATAGTCCAAACAGCTGATAAAAACATTATATTTACACAACTCCCATTTCCAGTCCATCAATAAATGTCTTCTGAAGTAAAAAAGCTGTTAAGATATCCATCTTTAAGATGCCTTAAAATTAGAGTAGTCTATTCATAATATTGCTCTCAATGAATCAAGGTCAAGTACTGTTTACAAGCAAAAACAGCCCAAAACAGTTCTAAACAAATATGTCAGTGGCCGGAAGTGATGGTAAACAGATGGACTGGAGTCGTGTGGATTACTTGTGGATTATTGTGATGTTTTTATCAGCTGTTTGGACTCTTATGCTGACAGCACCCATTCACTGCAGAGGATCCATTGGAGAGCAAAGGATGTAATGATAAATTTCTCCCAATCTGTTCCCATGAAGAAACAAACTCCACATCTACATTTTTGATGGCTGGAGAGAGTAAATGTCCAGTAAATTTCTATTTCAGGGAGAACTATTTATTCCATAGAGGCCTAATTTCACTAATGAATTCATCTGCATTGACCTGCTAATCAGCATTGCTTTTCTGCCGGAAGTACAAAAATAGCAAGTTATTTTATATAATAAGACAGAAATGGGTCTCAAGTGAGTATACACCACACAACCACAACAGAAGCAGTTCCTAGTTTGTAGAGGTATATAAAGAGAGAACAGACAGTTTTGCTACTCTCTGGAGGTTTTATTGATAAATCTTTAAAAGCAAGGTTGTGAGCAAAGGTGATAATATTTCCTCTCCAATCATTAGCTCCTAAATTTTGCCTGAAACCACGCTGTATATCTTCTGGCAAGACCACCTTGATGTATCAGTTTTAGAGCTTGCCATATTTCTGTCTGGTTTTTCCGAAACACAACAGTGGTTCACTAACTCCCAGAGCGCCTTTAGCAAAAGATCCCACTAGATTGTGTGAACAAATAAACTCTGGAGTCTGGCTGCCCTTTACGCTTCTCACATCCATGATCATTTGCTTCAGGAGAAGACAGTCATTCAAACCAACTGACTCAAGCAGCTATTCTGAGAGGTTGTTAATAGTGTGGCAAGATCGGTGGAGCACTTTACATCTGCTCACACTCTGAATATTTTATGACGGCAACTCTGAAGGTACGTGTTCTTTAAGAGAGAATGCTTTTGAAAAGTGTTCGACTATAATGGAATTTTAAGAACTGAGGAATACGATTTCCAACAGTTACTTTGGTGCATTACCACAGTAAAATTTAAGTATGACAAAAAAACATAAAATTAGTGGTAATGTCTCAGTGCAAGAATTGCCACTATAACTTTATTCTTTGTATCATTAATTATCTATTGTAGTCATGAATTATTGTGTTTTTCAGTCTAGAGTTTCACTATAGATATATAGATATAGATATATATATCTATATATATATATATATATATATATATAGATATATATATCTATATATATATATATATATCTATATATATATATATATATATATATATATATATATATATATATTTGTTTTTTTTGGTTGTTGTTTTTTCTTTTTGTAAAAAATTTATTATTTATTTTTTTCATTTTTTTATCATAGCTTATTCTTCTACTTAAAAGTATCATATATATGCTATGCTATATGAATACATAATATATACATGTTGTATATCAAAATACCATTATATTAAAGGGGCCATATGATATTGCTAAAAATAATATTATTTTGTGTATTTGGTGTCGTGCAATGTGTTTATGTGGTTTAATAAAAAATATTTTCCACATACTCAACATTATTGTTTCTCCTCTTTCTTTCTGAAACATGTAGATTTTTACAAAAGCTCATTGTTCTGAGAAGCGAGGTATATGCTGATTGGCCAGGTATCCAGTGCGTTGTGATTGGCTAAAAGCCTCAAGCGTGTGATGGAAATGTTACGCCACTTAACATACTGTGATGGTGTTTCCCGGCACAACCAGACAAAACCAATAAAACCCATTACAAACGAAGCATTTGTTGCATCCAGTGGGGACATTATTACTGATTATAATGATTTATACTTTGTTTTGCAGTGTTGTGTTGTGTATCGCATAGCGTAAACATAAAACCACATCTGCATTTCTGATCAGAGAAACAACAAACAACAAGCGCTAATATACACTGCTCAAAACTCACATTTGTATCATCAGTGGCAAATTCTTTAAATATGTAAACATACTTACAGGCTGTGAGTCAAAAGCATCAAACTGTCCTTACAAAGCTGGAATTGCCCCACATTATAGAAACAGCCTTTGCATACAGAAGTATTGGCTACAGTCCTCGTCCTCCATAAAATGTGCTGAATATTTGGGTTGAACTGTTCTGGAACAGTGATTTAAATACAACTTAACCACTGATATCTAGTTGTGTCCTCTTTTGGAAGGACAAACAATGTAGTTTTGCTTCTACAAGGAAATGCACAGCGTCTTCATGACATGGCCGCAGCGGTAACAGTAAGAATAAAAGTTATGCGTGAACATTTGGGAAGCGTTATGCAAATCTTCCCACACAGTGATGTAGACATGTGGGGGCGTGTTAGAAAGAGCAGCTGTGGGGGTGGGGGGTGGGGAGGGGGCTTTGTAGACTCTTAACTTTTATAAAGAATATCACTTTGGATTTGAGACTTTAGTCTTTGAAACTTTACAGATCTTTTTTTATGTACAAAAAGCTTGTAACACTCCAAAGAGAAAGGAAATATTTAAATCACATCATATTAGCCCTTTAAAATTGATATAATCATTTAAAATACCTTGGAGTAGCATATAAATGCCATGCTATATGCTAATTATCCATTGCCATAAATAAGTACCGTGGTATTCTTTGAAATTACCAGCTGATACCATCAACATACCAGGGCATCACCACAGGGTTCTCCATGATATTTGGCTTAATATTAGAATGAAACCGGAGATGTTCCATATCTGTGTCTTGGAGGTACACAGTGCTGGTTACATAACAGGAAGTGTCTTTGGTGTGGTCATAATGAGTGGGAGAATATCAGCTGCTCGGTCAGCTCAGAGCTGGGTGGAGTGAGGCGTGAGGAAGAGGAAGACTCCACAGCTCATAACAAGCCACAGGGGAATAGATGCCAGCCTAAAGCTGGCCATTAACCCAGCTTTATTTATTTATTTATGAGCATTCATTATTTTTTAAGGGAAAATATGAAAGAGGGCTAATATTCACACACACTGACTGCAGCAGAGCTCTTGGATAAGAATGTCAAATACTCACCGCAGCGAGATGTTCTACTAAAGGAACGCTTGAAAAGAGCAGCAGAAAATGTCTGTTTGTGATCTATATGTCTGTTCTTATTTTCTCAAGCTTTGTGGCTTCTGTAAGCATTTTGGAAATATCTTGAAAACAATATAATGAAGTCAACTTAGATAGATAGATAGATAGATAGATAGATAGATAGATAGATAGATAGTTGAGTTTTGACCAATTAAAAAACCATAGTACAAACAAAAATGTATTTACATAAGAATTTATGGCCACATAAAAAAAAAAAAAAATCTTAATCTGTTTTTTTAAGAATGTACAAATAGCCTTAAAATTGAGTAGCAAAATAAAATACAAGTTGGATTAATTTAGAGTACATTGCTTAATATTGTTCTTGTTTAAACCTTAAAAGTGAGGTTCATTCTTAAAACAAGAAAATAAAAAAATACAAATAATTTACACCTAGGTTTATAAAAAAACATTTGTTCAAAATGCTTGTAATCCATTTAATGGATCATAGAGCTGTTAAAGTGTGAAACACAGATAAGTGAAAACTACACAAAAATGTGTACATTTTATACTATTGATTAATTGATGTATTAATAAGCATCACATAGTTCCAGTGCATTTCATGACACTTTCAGTGACATGACAGTTTTTCCCCTGAATGTGATGAGTTAAAGATCAGTGGTTTTGATTAACCGCATCATGTTCCGTGAAGCATGATGTGTCGCAAAAGATGATCTTCTCATGAAATATCTTTTGGTTTAATTGGTTTAAAACTCTCATGGGGTGTGTTGTGTCATATGCTGATCATTTTTTTGATTCAGGAGAAAACAGGAAGATGTTGATTCAAACAAACCTGCTGTGGAAATGCATGAAGGATTTTAAAATGAATCAACATTTCTGTCATATTGGTTTGTTTAGCTAAACAGACAAGTGATTTCCGGCCGGTCTTTACCAACCCGACCACCCTTATTTTGACCATGTTTATCTGTTCTTGGTGATTATCTACAGTAATCATTGGGGTACAAAAGTCAGAGACCACCAAGAAAATACTTGTGTTCCAATAAATAATCCAGTGGAGTTGAAACAGATCACCATAAGTCCCTCGGTCTCTCTTTCCTCTGTAATTAAACCTAAAATGATGATTTTATGTACAAGAGAGAAGAAGAGAACCAGAACACCTGTCTGTGAAGTCCATCATTTAGTCTCTAGACGATGGTCATGTGTCTGTGCTTCCTGTGAGCATCATCAAATAAAATACCGGTCATCTGAAAAACCAAAGATTTGTATTAGATCTGGAGTCTTGACAAATATTCATTTTCATGAAAAGTACTGACATGTATTCGATTCAACATAAAAGGTGCTCACAACCCATTTTACTTCCATTATGAGATACTTTACATTACAAAAAAAAAAGATTGGTTTTCATTTTGCTCATAGATTATGAAGACAATTTTTCATTGAAGTAGTCTGTTTTGATGAATCATTTAAACAAGTTCAGAAATGTTTACTAAGGAAGTAAAAAGATGAAGTTTTGGTTTGATGTTGACTTTAATCTTGATCGGAGGCATCACCTGATGTTTGTCAGAATGGTTTGTGTACCAGACTCCATTGGTGGTGTTTCCTGCAGTAAAGAGAGACACATGAAAGTTTGTAGTACATGACAGTTCATTCATGATTTCTTAAATCATTACATTAGAACTGATGTCAGTAAAAGAAAGAAAATGAGGCTTCTTCTGTGCAAAAACATAATGCCCATTCAGATTTTAAATTTTGACTGCAATCAATTACTCTTTTCTTTTCAGTCTTTAAAGTTTTGAAATGTCACTATTATTTTCAAGTACAGTTTAAATTTTGCTTGGTATATATATATATATATATATATATATATATATATATATATATATATATATATATATATATATATATATATATATATATATATATATATATATATATATATATATATATATATATATGAAACCATTCAATGTACATTCAACTTTTATCAAACTCATGCTCTCTCTCTCTCTCTCTCTCTCTCTCTCTCTCTCTCTATATATATATATATATATATATATATATATATATATATATATATATATGTATATGTATATGTATATACATACACACCCCTGTGTATGTTATTTTAAGCATACAGACCATCATGTCCATCTCTAATATATCCTTGGTTGTCCTGTCCTTGCACATTTTCTGTGGAAGGCGTCCTAATCTGGGACTGGATTCTTGCCCTGAAACGGAAACCCAAACCTGTTAACAAGCCACTCACAGTAATAAAGCTTTTAAAAGAAATTATTTCCTCAATTCCACATTATTGTGTATTTTCAGTCCCTCTTAAATGCAAAACACACACTGGAGCTCATTTCTCACCTCCTGATCTCCTCTTGGTAGCTTGACTCTGTAGAAAAGAAACGATAAAATGAGCTGATTACAATTTAAGACCAGAATTATGTCTAGAATTTAAAAGGCTTGGCTATACACAATCTAGCTGCACAAAGTACTTTTTGTGGGATCCACTAATGCAAATAATCAGTTTTACATTAGGAAAACTGGGATTCATCCTCTCAAATACTCACTTTTCTTCCTTCTCATGCAGAAGAAAAAAATTGCGTAGATGATTAGAAACAATAGAGCCGCAGCACTGAAGGCCACAGTGACAGCGATCAACACCGTCTGGTCTCTTTTAGCAAGCTTTTCTTGAACAGAAAGAGAAAAGAGAATCATGCATCATCTTCAATTTGTGCCAAAAAGGACAGCAAAGTTCTCATTGCAATTAACTCTGATTATAATATTAAACTTTATGTGGCTGGATTGGTGTTTGCAGTGCCCTCTATCTGTTGCTGAAAGCAACTCATCTGATTTGTGGGTGGAAATAAATATTTGTTGTGCTATATTTAGATTCTGTTTGTGTTTTTCATTAGAATTTTATAATTTTTGATTACTCATAAAAATAAAAACATGTTTATTGTTCTTACCAACGGTCAGAAAGACAGTGCTGGTGTCCGGTGTGCTCAGGGCAGGCACACTGACCAGACACTGAACAGAAGAATTTTTTACAGCAGTGACCGTCAGCGTGCAGATGGAGTTAAACAGGTTTCCCTGTGCTACAGAGCTTCTGTTGCAGGAATTTGCCACTCCATTTACAGACCAGGACATGCTGGGTTCAGGAAACCAGCCCACAGCCCTGCACTGAAACTCTGTCTGAACTCCCTCCATTTTGGTCTGATTTCCACCTACGATTTCCACACTGCCACTTTCTGGAAAAGATCAGAGCAGAATTATCTCTTTGAACACACACTCTGCCCTAATCACTGTGGATTTGTGCGTTTGCTTTAATGACGGTTGGGCCTGTCTCAAAACATGGTCCACTTTAATTAAGAAGTAGATTATTATTGATTATCTGCACTTTGAGATGTAATCGGATAATTTCCCACGGGACAGCAGGACAGGTGACTCACAGGTGCGGCTGATAACATCTGAGTTTTGTTTTGCTTTGTACAAAACTTTGTACTTGCACTTTGTACTTTTTGTGGTCCATCATAAAAGCACCGACAGATCTTATATGGCAAAACTCCTTTCACTGACTTCATCAAAGAATGAAGAAATTATGCTTGCTAAACTGCTATGTTCTGTGGTTATTTTGGCCTTCTGTTGATACATTTTAAAACTGAAATGTCTGATACAGAATATTCTGACACAATAAATATAAATAAAAACAATAACATATTATAATAATGTTTTATTATGAAAGTTAAACAAGCAAAATAAGCAATATAGTATATTCCAGCAGCTACACTAAAGCTTGTATACATATACATATACATATATATATATATATATATATATATATATATATATATATATATATATATATATATATATATATATATATATATATATATATATATATATATATAAAAAACATGGATCATGCACCTGACAAAAAAACAGCAAAATGAACTTGCAACTGTTTAGATGATTTATTTATACTGGAATCAATTTAAGCAGAAATACATTTTAATATATAGAATTTTTTTTTTTTAATTGTATGATTTATTTATTTTTTCATTTGTTTAATTAAGCAAGCTATTATGCAATCTAAAAACATCAAAGATACAAATAATGAATAAAATGTATACATAATAGACAGAACATTTAAGGAAAATGTTATTGCGCAAAGGTTTCTCTTTCATTGCAGGAGACTTAATGGAATTTTTTTTATTATTTGTTATATTTTGCTTTATTTTGGAATCAGTTTAAGGAGGAATATATAGCTATAAAAAACAATATTGAATATATTCTGGATTGGGGAGAATTTGTTGAGAAATATTTGAGTTACTTTTAAGATATTTGACTTTATGTATCTTGGCAAATCTGAGCACCGTTTGGAACATTGCTGAGATCTCTTGCAATGTGAAAATACTAGGGAGTCTCAATTTGGTCACGTTTTAATTTTATTGTCTACGAGAAACAATTACTCCTGCCGTTTAGTTGATATATTTATTTGATTCACAAAGGTTATTTTTGTGCTGATGTGAGCATTAGTTAATGAAGCTATATTTAAGGAGACAGTCTCTGGGAATGTTCTTGCAACTCTATGCAACTCTGTCGTGCATAAAATTGCTGAGTAATGTTTAAAGGTTGTAAAGATCAGCATATGGATTTAGGTGCTGGAACTCACTCAAAGATGAAGCATGAAGCAAGAAGGTAGATGCTGTTGAAGAATGTTATTTAACATTCAAACCATGACCAAAATCATTAAGCATGCAGCTTTGCATCTGAGAAACAGAAGTTAAGCTTAAGCTTAAGTGAGATCAAATCATGCATTTGTGTTTGTCTGCTTTTAATTGTTTACTTAAATCCTTGTGTAATGTTCTTAAAAAAGTGGATCATACAGTTCAAAGAGATCCAGCAGTCCCCATGCAAATAAACATACATTTTTCTTTCTTTCATTTACTATTCAAATATTTTTCAAATAAGTCTCTTATGCTCACAAAGGCTGCATTTATTTGCTCAAAAACGTAGTTATATTGTGAAATATTTTTTACAAGTTCTAGTAACTATTTTATATTTTAAAAAGTTATCTTAATTATAATAATTTAATTTAATTATTATAAATTAAAACATTTTTCAGGATACTTTGATAAACAGAAAGTTCAAAAGCAGCATTTATTTGAAATAGAAACCACTTTTAACCAGTTTGCATCCAAGTTTCATAAAAGTATTAATTTATGACCCCAAACTTTTGAACGGTCTGTCTTTTAAATATATTTTTTAAATGGTTTGCTTTAATTATCTTTAGCTGCTCTGTCTTGATCACTTTCTCTCATATACTCTCATATTTCACTCTCTGTGGTCAAAACATTTTACGTCATATGGCATGGATCAGTTAAAATGAGTCACAATAGAACTTAAAACACTGCTTACCTTGTATAGACAGTGTGGCCAATTGAGGCGCTCCACCCAAAACCTGACAGGTGACTTCACCCGCATCGTCTCTCTGCACGTTGCTAATTATAAACTCCCATTTGTAATCTCCAGGTGTGGTGAAATTTTGGGCCGAAAAACGATCTGTGAAGTTAAACACCCCAGACGCTTCCAGAATGGTGATGACCAAGCGTCCGTTGACCATCCAGTTCATGACAGATGGGGGCTGAGTTGTGCTGCAGTTGAAGCGAGCCTTTGACCCACGGAGCACCGCTGCATTCAGAGGCTGTAGCTGCAGCTGAGCGGAGGCCACTGCAGTGAACGACACACAAGAAACTAATGATTCCAAACACTTCCACAGAGTTGGTCTTATTTAGATCCAGTTATTCAAGGCATGTTTTCCTGTTTTCTTCTCATCATAAATTACGTTTAAAGGAAAGTTATGAGCATTAAAGGTAATTATGGAATACTTAATTGGTATATTTTATACCCCCCTTTTTTGAAATAAAAGAAAAGAGCATTAACTTGGAGCTGAATAAAAATAGATAATATACAGACCAGGGCTAGTTCAGTGGCTAATCTCAGTGAATATCAGATTTTGAGTCAAAAGTTAATAATGCATTACACAGATTTGTGTTTTTTTTTTTAATGTGTTTTTGTTCCAACAGATGTTTGTGAAATTATTACGTCTCGTGGTTATTTCATGTCAAATCTTCTGAACCAAAAAAGATCACCCAGAAAATGTGATGTGTACCCCTATGTTTTAACCTACATATTACTACCTGTGCGCCACCAAATCCTTTACCAGCTACTTTTAGGAAAAACTTCACTCTCTTTCACCCTTCCACCTTTCCTAGGTAGTGTTATCCTCTCTTCCTTCACACAGATACAAGATGCAATCTACAACATGTTCCTGGTGAATGCTGTTCCTTTGTTATTCTAAGGTTGGGGAGCATTTGTTTCACACCTTTATAGACACAGTTACATTGTTTCTTTCACAGAATGACCAGCTGAATGCTAACCAATCAGATTTCATCATCCTGATAGATTCATAAAAAATTATTCTTTGGTGATCAGGTGACTTTCAAGGAACATATTGTAAAGCTCCATCATGCAGGTTTGCATTGCACAACATCAGGAGGATCCAAACAGAGCTTGCTGCACAACTACTTGCCCAGGCCCTTGTCATTTGTAGACTGGACTATTGCAATGCTCTTCTGGCTGAACTTCCATCATGCGCAATCAAAAGCATGACTACTCTTCCATGAGCCCAAAAGGGTCCACTTCACACCTCTCTTTATGGTTTTCCGCACTGCGGGAACCTTTTCATAATACATAGAACTAACTGTGGAACTATCCACTTATTGATGTTTTGATTTAAGTACCGAACTGCCTTTTTCAAGACCCAAATAGCTCCTAATCCAGAGAAGGGTCTAACCAGCACAACTGGTACTAATTGTGACGTAAGTAGACATTGATTGGCCAGACGCCCTCACCCACCAGGATATAAAACGCTGTACAAACATACTGTAAGCATTGTGTCAACTTATCTCGCAAGAATGATGAACAGCGATAGATGGGCGGACACTGAAGTGCAGCACTGCCAGTTGTCGTTGGAGACTCTTAATCCTCCTTTCCGTTCTTTCAGTCGCTTTACATATACGTCAACATATGTCCATTATTATGATATGCATGTATCCACCTGCATGCAGGACACTGGCTTCCCACCGAGGACAACATGATAGAAAATTGTAAATTAAGTTTACATGAAATTTGTTTGAAATTTCATTCTGCGTCATCTGAGATTTCATTGCAATCATTTTCATAAAATCAATGAATTAACAATTAACGGTTCACCTGATTGCGTTGTCATCTGTGTGTGATGTTAGATTGTTCTTGAGAGAGAACAAGAATGTATTTGAAACACAACACTACTTACCCGACTCTGCCTTAGAGGTAAGGAAAAATACTTACCTGAGATGTTTTTGGTTTTTATCTCTGAAGTATTCTTGAAAACAATATTTTTATGTTTTATATATATAAAATATTAGTTAATTATCAAAGAGAAAAAATAAATAGCCAAAATATGTACTATTAACGCTGTGATACTGTGATACTCAGATACTGCGATTTCCTTCTCACATATCTGAACAGTTCTTCACCTGAACAGTTTATGGTGTTGTATATGGTATCATTGTAATCCTTGACCATCAAAATATAGGGTTAGACATCACCTTTTCGGTGTTACTATGTTTGTTTCAGGAGGAATTCCATTCCTCGATTCTGATTGGTCAGCAGCTGTGTTTTATTCACAATACAGCACTGCTATGACCGCGTTACCCAATGCTGTATCACTGAGCAACACCTTTAGTAACCACCCTTAGCAACAAAAAAGCAATCAATACTGTTTCATGTTCTATGTATTTCGGCAGAATTAACTGTTTGTTATTTATTTAATAAAGAATGAGTGACCCCTGCTGGCCTTATGTCTTTAATTTTGAGACCCCGCCCTTGTCCCGGTTTAATAAACACTTTTCATATAAACCTACTCTGAGAAATATTGGCTGGAATACAGTGTGACAGCTTGCCCTATGACGTCTATACAAAGACTATAGTCTTAAAGAGACTTTGGTCTATACTCCCATAGAAATGTTCCTTACTTTGTAATTTCTAATTTCACTAATTTCAATGACTTTTCCAAGCCTGCAAATCACAGTTTAAAAATATTTTCTGATCCTTCCAAACTCCAGAAAAACTTGCTACTTAATTATTCGTCCATCCTTTCATCCATCCGAGACTTGTTTTCAATTCATTTAATTTTAGAATAAACTTTAAGTGTATTATTATAGAAAAAGAAAAAGAATGTTCAGTGGGTGAAACAAACAAGCAAATGTGTGTTGTTTGAAAGATATTTAGATAGTTTTACTGGAAAACAAATTAAAAATACCGACTACTACGAAATTGTCTTTTTTTTTTTTTTTTTTATGTGTGAGGGTGCTGTGGGCTCCCTGATGAAGTGAATATGAAAACTCACCCGTAGTGGTCAGAAGAAAAAGACTGAGTCTAAAAATATACATGTTTCCTCAGTTCCTGTCACACCAGCATCCACAGCCCTAGAAAATAAATACACACCATTATGAATCAGGAAGGGCAAAGGATGGACACAACCCTGAAATGATCGGTACGTGCTGTCGATTGTCTCCAAACATGTGTGTCTTTGACATGAAGACTGTGCGTACATATCTTGTTGTCATGTTAGCTAAACACTAATTTGTAGCATGCTTCCAAATAGTCCAGTCATTGAAACTATATCTATTTGATAATCAAAGTTATTATTAAGATTTTCTGCTAAATATTACCCAAAATGTTTGTGTCACGCTATGAACTTCAGTATGAAAGAATTATATTAACTGCCAGTCAAAAGTATTTCTTTTTTTATTATGTTTTATGAAAGAAAATGCTCACCAAGGTTATTACCGTTAACTAAAACTAAAAACTAAAACCATAAAAAAGTAACTTTAAATAATATAAACTTTAACTGAAATAAAAGAAAATATATAAAAATATCAGCTATTTGCCAAGCAATTATTTCTCATTTAATTTTAGTTTAACTTTAAGTACTAAAAGAACTAAAGCTAGTACTGAAATAAAATGTTATAAAGATTATAGAGATGTGTTTGAGGGTACATTTTTTTTTATAAAAAATACACCACAAAAGTACTTAACTCTAACTAAAATGAAAATGGAAAATAAAAACTCAATACAAAATATATATTAAAAAACTTTAATAGTGTACCAGTTACATAACCATAGTTAAATAACACTGATGCTTGAAAAGCCTGCATTTATTTGATTGAAAATACATAAAAACTTTAATATTATAAAATATTATTGCAATTTAAAAGAATGGTTTTCTATTTTAATAGTGAATGCTGTTTTTGTTATTGAATATTCTGGTTGAAATGGAAATCATCTGCAATATTCCAAATGTCTTTTATAATGTTTATAAATGTCTAATAAAAGTATTAATCTCTTTTGTTCCATTTTTTATATTTTGGGGGAAGATCTCAATATATATGATAAAATAGCATATATATATATATATATATATATATATATATATATATATATATATATATATATATATATATATATATATATATATATATATATATATATAATGGAAAAAAGACTAATTCAAAATGTTTCTAAAAAACTATAATATGCCATTTACACTTAAATAACATATTTGATCAAATGCCATGTGCTATTTTATCATGGGTATACACTATATTGTCTACACTACTTCACTTTTTGTTCAGTACACAGCTGGTAAGACAGGTAGCAGCTTTCAGATTTGAATACACATACTCCCTTTGTGACAGTGAAGTAAAATTTTATAATAAGAGCTTGAACGACTTACCTTATGAAATTCCATTAATCCAGTAAAATCAAAGACACTCCCTAATCTTCCTTCGTCAGATCACCTGAATCACCTGTCAGCCTACAGAGATGGCCAAAGTCCAGCTGGCTTCCAGTCATGTTATCAAAGAGAGAAGGAAGCCGTCTCCATACAGCCTGTCTGCTTTGCATATGACTGCAGATCTCATGAGGATTTGGTGTCACACTGACATGGCAAACAAGGTGGCCCGTCTATCTGAAAGTTCACTTTGGGGGCACATGAGCCCACCATCCATCTGTTAGGGTTCCTGCAAGACTGTGCTTCAATGCAGTTGATTTAAATCTGAAGCAGACACACCCTGTTTCACTGAAGAAGAAAAAAAGAGACAATGTCAACAAGCAGTCACTCCTGGAGCCCAGCTGATTTATATATCAAATCTCTATCACTGTATCTGTACAAAACCACTTTTAATTTGCAAAGGTAATGTTCACTTACCTTAAGATGAACAGACAGAATCTCAGGTTTTTAAGCAACTCTGTTTGCTTGAGTTATCTATTGTTACCAGGCATCAACTGTGTACAAGTATAGTGTACACAGAAGGACATATGCAAACAGGTTACGATGACGTCAGGCCTGAAACACATATTCTGTTTATATTCAAAACTACATGCCCTGTGGCTCCTGGAGACACTGTATTTGGTTTCTTTACCTTCTGCGAAGAAGACAAATGATAACAAATCAACTTTGACGTGACTGGGTTTGTGCTTCCAGCTACACATTAACAGGTGTAAAAACAAACCAAACTCTTAAGTGAAATGTAAAAAGTTGAGAAACGTACAATTATAAAGAATTACACCTTTGACACAGGCTTTAACCATAACTTACAATGCATTTATTTGCACTTTCTGTTTTCCTTTTTAAACCATTCATGCCTGTTGCTTTTTTCTTTTATGAATTTCAGTGTAATCATAATTTTAAAATCCGCTGATATTTACAAAATAGTTAAACAAATGCATAAATACAAAGCATAAAAAATTATCCTTTAAAGCTACATTTACTTGAGAAGCATATTAGCATAAATCTTTAAAACTATTTAAAACTTATATTCAATAATGCCTCGTCAGGTTTGGTGACCTTGCTATATCTCGGTGTCTGTTTATGTCTAAACAAAATGATTCTAGAGTTGCAAACGGGGGAAGTTAGACATCACCGGAGTATAAGATGAAAGCAATTCTGTGGGAAAACACGGAGGGTGATGGATCTCTGTAATCTTTAATGCTGTGTTCTTGTATTTGGTGACCCTGCTGTATCTGTGTATGTTTACATCAGACCCAAATCTATTCTAAGATATAAAATACAGAAAGTTAGACATCACCAGAGGGAATGTGGGTAACATTAAAGACATTCTATGTTGTCCCTGTTGTTCACCTCAGAACAAAAAAGTTTTCTAAAATATAAAACAGAGGCGGATAGACATTACCAGGGTGAATTAGGGTAACATTAAAGCCATTCTGTGCGACAGATTTCGGTACAGATTTTGGTATCCTCTAATGCTGTGTTGTCGGATTTGGTGACCCTGCTGTAAATGTCTCTGCTCACATAAGACCACAATGTTTTATAGAGCATGAAATATGAACATGAGTTTAGACAGTACCTAACTGAATTTGGGTGACATTACCAGAGGTGTAAAATATTTGAGTAATTTTACTTGATTACTGTACTTAAGTCCTATTTTTAGACACCAGACAATGGATTTCGGTGGCCTGTTATGCTTTCTTGTCAGATTTAGAGACCCTGCTGTAAATCTGCAGCTGTTTACATGCTTTTTAAGATATCAGACATCACCAGAATGAATTATGGTAACACTGAAGCCCTTCTGAGTGAAATAAATGATAAAGAATGATGGTAAAGCATGCTGGTAACCAGTCATGCTGCCTTGAAGGATTTGACGGCCCTGCTATACATCTATGTCTGTTCCTATCAGACCAACACGCTTTCAAGGATATAAAATAGAGCTTAGACATCACCAGAAAAAAATATCGGTACCATTAAAGCCATTATGAATGAAATATAGCAATAGCACTCAGGCAGCTTGTCTAAAAAGATTAAGTAAATGAATCTGTTTTACAGCACCACTCACTCAACGTGGCTGTTTCTCCACAGCACTTCACCCATAATAAAGACTTTGATAATATGCACGAACACCAGGCACATTCTAGCAAGAACGTTTGATGGAAAACGACCTGTATTTGGATTTCGGCTGTGATTCTGACAAAAATATATATCATGAAGTCTATATGACTCAGGTTCTATATAGCCTGTGTCTTTTGAAGCCACATGATAGCTTTCTGTGAATAACAGTCAAATATTTAAGCCATTATTCACAAAAAATATCCCCAGTGTTTTGGATTCAACACATTAAGATTGGACCAGTTTTGTGGTATTATCCGGAGGAGAGCTACTTTATGAGGTTCACATGAGATGTAGGGATTGAGTCAACATGCAGGGGGCGAGAGTGAGTTAATGCAGAGAGGGCAGGTGTGAATCAGCCTGCAGGGGGCAGGAGTGAGGTGAGGCTCTTTATGAGCAATGAGCGTGAACTACACCTGTGGAGAGCCAGAGATGGCAGGTCACACATTTGATTAGAGTCAATGGGAGGGAGAGAAACCACACAAGGTCAAAAACAAAGACTACATGCAGGTGCACAACTGGTGGACAGGGGAGTCACTAGAAACGGGCAACATGGAATTTGCATTTTTAGATTTTTTAGTTTTTGGATAAAAGCATATGCTAAATGCATAAATGTAAATGTAGTTTTTCCCTTTTTTTAAAGAATATCTTAAATGTTAACTAAATGTAACGTTTTCACACTTAATTGCATGTTTGTAATTAAATTATAGGTAAAAATTATATTAAATGGAGTTAATTCGACTGTTTTTTCTCAACTAAGTAGAACTGTAGCTACATCTTTATATGTAATTTCATAATTGCTTTGAAATATGGTTAAAGTGTAATTCCGAAAGTAATGACAACTCAAGGTAAATTAAAATATTCATTTTATATCTTAACTTTCCATTTATTATAGTTGTATTAACACCTGTATAATGCATTAGTTGTCATTAGTACATTTTCAAATATGTTCAATGTAATATCAAATAACACACAGTTTAAATTAAATTCAAGTACATGTGCTTTAGTACGTAAGTTAACACAAAAATAAGTGGAGTGGAGAGCGGGGGCACTCACAGGCTACTTGAAATACACTATTTTGATTAAAAAAAAAATATAAATACAGGTGCACTGATTAATAATACATTTTAAATATGTTCACTAATAAGGACAATATATTAAATGAAATGGAAGAAATCAGAGTTGCAATTGCCCCCGGTCTCCCATGTTGTTGTTTTTTTGTTTGCTTGTTTGTTTGGCTATAGTAATGTGCTAATTCCAATGTTTTTAAGTACACTGAATCAGCATTTTTAATTCTATGATATATGAATATGTTGGGGGGAAATGAACATGGTATAAGCATTTGATACCATCACATGCCACATAACAAATTATATTTGATCACAGAATTATTTTTTTTCTTTATTTTTTTCAGAAAGCTGTGTAATAAGAAAACTGAAGTGAATTGTGAAGATGTAATCACTGAAGCCTTGCTGTTGCACTGCAGATTTTCCTCTTGAGCTCCTCTGTTTTCCTGCACCAGTGAATTGAGCTGCTTCATTCAGCAAAACAGCAGCAGGTTTGGCACAGGGACCCCTGGGGAGGAGGGTTTTGAGGTGTTACAGGTTTGGGATGTGACCTTATGGGTCCTTCTCAAAAATAATTTTCTGTTCTACAAAATGCTACAGTTTTCTCCCAGCTAATATTCATTAATATTTAAATATGATAACTTTTCATCTACCATCATTAAACAATGCAAAACCAATGCTGTATGTATTGAAAGAATGAAAAAAAGTAACATTAATATAGATTTTCCAATGTAGATTTGAACATCTGACCTCATATAATTGTTTATTGGGTTTTTTTCTTCTTCACTCCTGTGATCTTTGATCTAGGAAGTCGTTTTCAACAACTTGTGCTTTTATTTTTATATTATATTAGTGTAGGCTATACGTAGATTACCTTTTTTAAATTAATTGTAGATTTTTCTTGACTTCCCTGCATTATTGTAATATATGCACTGATATTTAGTGCTCATAATACTCACTTGATGTTGGGAAAAATAAAATAGGCTACAATATTTTTCATGACCATAAAAATCTAATTTTGATGCACTTTCTGAGAAATAATAATAATAACATTATTTATTTATTTATTAGTTAGCATAACAGTGAACAACTTCGTATTATTAAATAAAGTGTTCAATTGTGAAATTATGCCTTTGAGAATACTTGAATATTTCGCGTTTTTTATGATACAAGTATTTTTGTCACCATATTCTTTTAAATCATCCCTATTTCTTACCTCAGTGCCATGAAGTTTGATGTAAAATTATTTGGTAGGTTTCCTGTATCCTGTAATGTCGCTGAAAATTACATAAATTCTGTCAGATATATTTGCTTTTGTCGCCTCCTAGTGGTGGAATGCGCTCTTACATGTAAAACTAAAAATGTAAACATTAGAAAATGGCGCTTTTTCGGTGTCTGTCGATTAAAAAAATGCCTTTTAATTTGTAAAGCAGTGTGTTAATTAAGCACTAAGGCAATACAATTCAAACAAAGCAGGAAGGAGAAAAAACGAAGCAAATTGTAGGAGGCTTAATGAGATTTGCCCTCCATGACAGACATTTCTGTCTGTATTTGAAGATTTTTGTGAAATTCTCCATAAATGTACTATGAGATGTATAAATAAATCACTTTTGTAGGCTGACTGGGGGATGCTGTGGATCTAATAAACCAATAGCAGCACTGTAAGCAATAAAGACCTCAGTGCTGCAAATGGGAAATATTGTATAGTATGGGGGAGGGTTAAGCCCTCAAGATGCTCTCTGGCCCTGACCATGTTTTGAGGCACAGATAGCACTACAGGGTCTTTAAATCCACTGCTGTGGTGTCCCTCATTATTATCTAAAGTTACTGACTTCCAAAAGTCCCTTGTTAATCTCATTACTTCACCCAAGATTAAACCAATTGTGTTTTCACTGCAGTTTGAGACAATAAGCTTCATCACAAAAGAAAAGTTGGTCAGCCATGATGTCATTGTCTAAGACACACCTCTAGGAAATCTGTTAAGCCAGTTGGTCCATCAGTTAAAGCGACACTCTGTCACAGCAGGTTTCCGAGCTTTGCTGTACATCAATCTCCAACACGTGGCCTCAGTTGGCAACAGTATCATGTGTAATGTTCATATTTTTCCCCAAAATGCTAATTTTTTTTAACAGACTGTACCATACGAACAGACATATTATTAATTGCTTGTGTATCTTAAAGTTGAAAAGTTATTGTTTTTCACATTTCAGCTTTTATGTAGTTTAGATTAAATTCCCAAGTATAAAAATGTATATGCCTAGAATGCACTAGATGAAGCATCTGCTCAATGCATAAACGCAAGTGTATTTTACATCAAACATTATTGCAGTAAAAGTCAAGTGAGCAAAACGTCAATGTGGTAGTGTAATATTCCATTAGAAACTATAATATTGTAATATAATAAGTCATGTAATATGTAAAGATATGAAGAAGGTGCATATGCAGAAAAATATCAATCAAAACATGTATTTTCAGATAATAAATCTGTACCAGACTGGCGAGGAGCTCTGTCTGCTCCCCTCTCACTGACCCCTGCAGCATCACCATTACTCTGTGTAATCTGGGCTTTACGTGCATGTCCAGATGGGCAGGCAGCCATTCGCTCGAGGAGAAATCCACTTACTGATCCATATAGTCACTGGGTTATACTTGCACTTCCAAATGAGTGCGTGCACTAGAGCCGTCTGTGCTCGTATCCACTCCTGCAAGACCACATCAGCAAAGCTTTACTGTACAAGTTTAATCTCTATGTTTCCACGATAACATCGCTGTATGTTTTATCAAGCCTGATTACATTGCACCGATCTCTGCTATAACCTTTCTTAGTCAACTAGTGGCAGGATTTTTGATTGCACCACGATTATTATGTTTTACATTTTTTAGCATTCACCATCATCATCTTCGGCGTGCCTGTGCAGGTCTGGGTTTGACTGGAGCCAAACAGACATATTCAAACCAAATCAAAGTTGAAGTCTGGTAGATTTTGCTACGAAATGAGTCTTAATTAAACGTCTGTGCGCAGATTATATAATGATCAAGCGGGTAATATGAAGGCGGTCGAATGAGTAAGATGTTGTGGCAGATGGATGATAGAACCACAGGAAGTGCTGCCCCTCAAAGAGGCTTTTGTTCAAGCTACTGGAAATACCTCAAGGTGACCTGGGTATCTTAATCTCACTCATCTAACACATCCTTCTGTAAATCTATTCATACCGGTCCTCACATTGCACCTTTCAACTTTATGGAACAACATGATTTCCTTGCAAAAATATGCCATTGTAACATTCTAACAAAATAACATGGCTATGTGGCTATGTGGCAAAATACCATAGCTGAATCATTAATTATACATATATAAAAATAAAATATAAATAAAGCAAAAAAAGAGACGAAAGGAGGGACCCAACCAATATGCAACTACCCAAAACACCCCAGCAACCACATAGCAACACACACACACACACACACACAAAAAGATTGAGAAAACCTTGGGCCTGTACCTTAATGGCAGTTCAACAAATTGAGAGTTACAGGATGCTTGAATTAACAAAACCAAACCACTCAAATCCAGTGTTGTTGGTACCATTATGCTGATTATTAACTTTCTTTATCAACCCAGGCTTTAATCCTGAGTTTAATAATAATAATGCACATGAATGTGTGACATGAGTGAAGAACAGCCAATCATATACCTTGCAACACAGAGCAAGTGTGATACACTTCTCGCAAAAGAGTCAGCGAGATTTGAAACTCTCCTAAAGGTTAAGAGATTGAAGAATATGAGGAATTTAACCACATTTACACTGAAGAAAGTACTTGTCCATGAAAGAGGACAAATAATAGAAATGATCTTGCTCTAGTGCAGTCACTAGTGAAACTTGTGAAGTTAGTATACAGTGGGTATAAAAGAAGCACTCTCCTTTAAATTAATCACATTTTGTTGCTTTGCAGACTGAAATGAAGACAGACCCCATTTTTTCTCATGAACATCAGAAAATAAACAAAAAAAAACTAATCACTGAGTTGGAAAAAGGATCACCCTCTTGTGTCAGTGTTTTGTTGGACCACCTTTTGCTTTAATTATAGCCTTTAGTCTGTTTGGTTATGTCTTTAGACTATTTGCGATATTTGCCCAATTTGATGGTGAGCGTTTGAGAACTACAATCTTTAAGTCATTCCACAGATTTTCAGTGGAGTTTTAGTCTGGGCTCTGACTAGGCCATGCAAGGACATTTACCTTTTTCTCCTTCAACCACAGTGTGCTCAGTTTTAGTGTGTACTTTGGGTCACTGTTGGAATGTAAACCTTCTTCCCTTCGACAACTTTCAGGCACAGGGCAGTAGATTTTCCTCAAGAATTTGTATTTTGCCCTATCCATTCTTCCGTCTCTCCTGACAAGTGCTCCAGTCCCTGCTGCAGAGAAACACCCAATAACAGGATATTACCAGCTACATGCTTTACTGGAGAAATGCTGTTATTTGGAGCTGTATTGTATTTCTGCCAGAGATATCGTTTTGTGTTGAGACTAAATAATTCAATTTTAGTCTCATATCTGCCTCAGAATCTCAAAGGTGGTTTTTTTTGGCAAAGCTCAGTCGTGTCTGCATGTGGTCTTTCTTGAGGAGTGGATTTTTTCTTGCAACACTCCCATACAAGTCACATTTGCGGAGAATTTGTGATATTGTTAGTACATGCACACAATGCACTCTTTGTCATAAATTCCTGCGACTGCTTCAGAGTTGCTGTAGGCCTATTGCTTGTTTTAGGCATTGATCTTTTTTTTAAAATTTTTTTATCCATAATAATATCCTATCAACATCCCCGAAACATCCTAACAACTGCATAGCAATGCACTACAACAAGGCTTCTCAGAACTTCCTAGCAAAGTCATAGCAACAACCTAGAAATCTCCACAAACACCATAACAACCACACAGAAACACACTAAACCCATTTAGAAAATCCAAGCAAATGCATAGCAATGCCCTAGCAATCACATAGCTACAAACACTTGAATTACAAAACAGAACACCCTAGCAAATGCATAACAACACCCAATAAACAACCCAGAACACCTCCACAACCATATAGCCACATACTAAAATCCACTTACACCCTAGCAAATGCATAACAACACCATAAAACCACCCAGAACACCTCAACAACCAGATGAAACCACTCACACCCTAGAAAATGCATAGCAACACTCTAGAAACCAGACAGGGGCCAGTTAACATAATAGCCTCTACAGTGTCTTAAGAGCTAGTCTGACACACTAGCAGGGTAATCCATCTTATTTTTGGATTAAATAAAAAATATATATTTATATATGATAACCTTTTAAGACCTTTTATGCAACTAGCCCTTGCCACCACACAGAAAATCATTAAACCCATTCAGAATGCCATGGCATTTGCATAGCGACATCATACAGTGTTTTCCGTTTTGTACACATTTATATTAATAAGCTACTAAAATTATATGGTTTGATTGTCCTTAGAAACATTGGAATTCTTTGCAAGTAAACACACACAGAGATTGGGAGTACGTAGGTGTTTAGCATGTGAAATAAAGCAAACACTGAGGACATTCAGATGGTGCTCTTGAGTTGTTAGGACCTCATTGTACACTGGTGTTATGTGTTCTCTCAATGACGTGATCACACATGCTCAATGATCTCACCCTCACATGTATGCTTAGTTAGCAGCTTTGAAATCGAGCATGGCACAGATCACTTCAGTGCCCCTTTCCTTCCTGTCTTAACTGAAGTTAAAGGATAGCAACAGTCTTTAATCGTGACCTGTTATCTGAAACTCAGCGGCCACACCTACAACACCCACCCCCATCCCAGTCCTGCAGGAACATAGACATGGGACAACTTCATGGGGGAGGGGACCGGCGGGGAGGGACTTGCTGGTGGTCATTGTGAAATTGCAAGGGTCTGGAAAAGGAGATAGCAATGTAGTAAAAGACATGACTGATTTTCATGACGTTGTGGACTAGGAACATACAGGAACCCTAGAAATGGGGACCTTGGACATAAAAAATTCCACTTATGCCTTATGAGATATTTTTAAGTTCCACAAATCAGTTTTTATGCTTCATTTATTTAGAACTACATTTACTGGTGCTAGAAGATCCTGTATTGTAATGTCAAGACTTTTTTTTAACCTCAAAAGAATTGTAGCAAACTCAAGAACATTATATAGCAAAAATATGGTACTTGATGAGAAAATTTTCTTTGCTGATACCAATGTGTTGTATGATGACACTAAGCTGTTTAGTACATTTTAGGTCATACATTATGACAGATTTCAGAGCACCATTTTTTGAAATCTTGGAGACATTGCTAGTTCTTCTGGATTTGATCTGTCTCAGTTTGTTCTCTTTCTTCATGTTATTCCAGATAGACTGGATGATGGTGAGATCAGATCTCTGTGTGGACCACCGGCTGTTGTCAGACTCCTTGTGCAAACAAAAATCTCACTGGATTATTACAATTAATGGCAAAAAATAATGTTTGGAAATGTAAATTCATATTTACTACTGACACACTACAGCAAAACATAGAAATAACTGGATTAAAACAATTTTGTGTTGGTGAAAATACTAATGGCCCTGTAGATTTCAACAATGGCAAGAATTTGTATTTTATTTTTCACAGGTGAAATCTTTTCTGTGCACAGTGGCCATTTTTTTTCCTGCAAAACCTTTAAAAGCTTTAAAAGCCCAACAGCTCAGAGGTCCCTTTCAAATCCGGCTCCTAAAATAGCTCGCACACATCTGGAAACCATAAAAAAGAATGAAAAAATAAAGCCTTAGATTGTGCAACATTTATGATCTAATCGCACGGAAATTAAAGATGGCAATATGATTTGGGATTTACCTAACATTTTAAATCGACAACACAACCAATAAAATCTCCCTTCAAAAGCTCAAAGTCATTGCAAAAACTATTAATATACCAACTGATTGGCACGCAAAAGTGTCCACAGGGGTATTTTGCTATGATTTGAAAATGTGCAGTCAGTCTCCTTGGGCCAATCACCGGGAGCAGGAGGTGGAGAGACGGATTTGATAATCCTACTATGGTGAAGATGATGCTTATGAATATTAAATTAGCAAAATTGCGTTCATTCGGATTGGTTTAAAGGCAGTCGTTGGCAAGGGAACTGTAGTCTGCTGGCCAATGAGCGGTTCCTACTATCTCTATGGCATGGCTCATGAATATTAATTAAGGTAAGTGACTGGACGCTTACGGAAAGTTGCCAGGTTGCGTCATCAATATATCATTAATATTCATAAGCTGGGGCTTCGCAATAGTGGGAATCGAAGATTCGCTGTCAGGTCGGCCTGTGATGAATTGAATAGGGAAGAAGAAGGAGGAGGAGGAGAATCCAATCCGGTTTGAGCAGGTTTTTGTTTCGGACGAGCGTTAACGTGTTCCTATACTGTGCTCAAACCTACTGTGTGAATCTTTAACCGAGCTCAACACAGTGTCGACTGTTTTTCAGCGTTAAATCCGTGCATCTTGCATTTTTAACCGCTTTGATTTTTGCGCGTTGTACAAACCCACAGCCATGCCTAAAAGGAGCAAAGTAAGTAGCGCATTGGTTTCCTAATTTATCGAAGCACCATCTTTAATAGAACATGCAGTTAATAAAAAGCAAAAGCGGAATCAAAAGAATAGTGCATGTGCAATAGTGCACTTTGCATACAAATGTGTTTATTTTTATCCAATTGCATTAGTATTCGTGCATTTTTGTTTGCATATTCTTGTGTTTGAATAAATGCGTTTTGATTTGAGAGCGCGCTACTGAGATTTTTTTCTCCATCAAATTAATTAAAACCCAACTTGATTTTCACACATGCGCGGACGTAGATTATTAATTTGTGTGTGTATGTGTCGTGTTTTTGTTTACAAATGGACGAAGTCCCTGTCGACATCAGACAAAGGGGGTGTAACGATATTAGTTTTCGTTTATGTGCAGCTTATACAGTCGGGCAACCTGAACTGTCGCGCGCGGGAGATCAAATCAGATTGTTGCATGGGATATTTGTTAATTTATCTATCACATGCAGTTTTTATCTTTAGTAGGGTTGGCTACAATTGCACGTAAATGTCTTTGTAAAGGCTCGGGTCTTTTTAGTGTCATGGCTGCCCTTAAGCGCAACCCTGATGATTTAAACTCGCTGTGGGTCTGAAAACACGGTGACAGACGGTGCAATATTTTATCCTGCAGATCATAGACGCGCATTAGGGATTTAATTCGTGCATTAGGGCTGTAGTGCACGATTGCGTCTCGGTATATTTGTTCGTGCATGTGCCAGATTATGCAATGGCGGTATTCTTGCACATCATAGCGCCACTGTTTGGTGTTTCCTATTATTCTGGTATATTCTGTAACGTAAGTGTTTTTTTTTCTTGCGGCTGTGCACCTCGGGATGTTGTGTTTGAAATCGAATGGCGGGAATGTCATGGAGCGGGGTCGGTGAGGCGAGAGCAAATCTCCATTAATCATCGTTGAATGAGACTGTACGCATGAAGGGGGCGGTGCGCGCGAGACTGCAATAAAAACGGACGGAGCAGCACAGTATTGGAGAACGGAGGCAAAACATAAACACTGATTATGTACCGGCTGTGTCTTTGGGAGTCATTTAGAAATAATCGACAAAAAGTACAAAACGTAGAGCAACCATGTACGAACACCGAGCGAATCACTCATGATCCGATTCTTTTGAACCCGGGTAGTCTAATTCCCAAACGAATGATTCAAATGATCCGATTCTTTTTAATAATGAATCAAAACCATACGTGGCGATCAGTGAGACCGTTTCTCGAACCAATGACTCGAATGAGACGTTTCTTAGTGAATCAATTAAAAACAACTCCGTTATTCCAGTTCCTTATGGAATGGCTTTTATTAGCCCCTTTCTAATGAATCTAATAAATCAGTTAGAGCGGTTACTAAATTCACAGTTGATAAAAACTGATTCACTTATGAAACCAGAAGTTATTTACTTTGGTCATGTCTGAATGGAAAGGAATCAAAAACTGTTTCTTGTGTTATGATGTAACTTTACTCAAGGCTCGCTTAAATTAATGTTTAAGGATTTATGTCAACGTAGCTTTATTCATATCCTGTCATGATTTGCTGGCCTCTAGAATTATGAAAAGTCGTTAAAAAGTCTGTAAACATCTTTTGCATTTTTATTACATTTATTTCAGATTTATTATATCTGTTCTGTTATCTCATTTGAAGAAATATTCTCAAAACATGTTTTCTCAAAAGTACTAAAATAATTATTCAAGTTATTAATTATTTAAAATGATTAAATTATCAAAATAAAATAGATTTGTACAATTCTCATCCCTACCTGATGAGCTAGACTGTTAAAGCTAATAAATCTAGCCATTTTCTACATGCAACTTGTGTTATACAGTTGAATCTGTTATAAATGACAGTGATGGGACTTGAGAATAATACTTTTTTTTCCCCCCATAGGCGAACAATGATGCTGAAGTTACTGAGGTAAGCAGATCTCACTCCTTATTGCACAGAAATAAGGTTTAATTTTAATTTTAAAATAAGTATTGAATTGCATGTTTTAAACGTGTTATTACTTTGCAGCCAAAAAGAAGGTCGGAGAGGTTGGTAAACGTGAGTATTCATGTTCTACTTTTATATTCAGTTCTCATTCATTTAACACACACGGCAGTTATTTATAATCTTTATTAGCTAATTGATGTATTATAACTTTTTCATTTTTAGAAACCTGCAACCCCAAAGGCAGAGCCTAAGCCAAAGGTAACAAGAGTCTTTCATTAAGAAGAATGATACAAACCTAAATTAAGTTATAAATTATAACTTGGCAGTAATATAAAAAAATGATTTAACACATTGTAGAAGGCGGCTGCCAAGCCTAAGAAAACAAAGGAACCCAAGGAGCCCAAGGAGGAGGAGAAGAAAGAGGACGTGCCCGCAGAAAACGGAGAAACAAAAGCCGACGAAGAGGTAACATAGTTATATACTGGGAAATTTTACATATACATACGTATGTAATCTAACGCCAGTGATGTTTTTCAGGCATCGGCAACAGAAGACGGCGACAAGAAGGGAGAAGACGGGGAATAACTTTGCTGAGGTCTCATCTTTTACCAGCACTCCCTGTACCTCTTTTCTTGTACAATTCAGGGGAATATTTTTATCTACTATTTTCTAAAGGCAGGTTTTTTAGTAGTTTGATTGTAGAGACACATTTTTTATGGAAGAAAATAAACATTTTGAAAGTGATCTCATCATATCCAGCGTTTTTACATTGGGCAGAAAAAACTACCGTCATGGTTAATATCGACAGGCAGTTTTTCCCCCTCTGTGCTTTTGCTTTCTAAGTGCGAGGTAGAGGGGAAGGTTGCAAGCATGTCGTTCACACAGACAGCTGGACATCTTGCCGAGCTTGTCCGAATGACTAACATTCCATTGGCTCTATGAGGGATTTTTGTTTTTGTGTGTGTCTGTGGGTGTGTGTGTGCGTGTGTGACCTGTAATGTGTGTTTCGGGGAGGGAGGGGTGGGCAAAAAACTCATTGTTTATAAGGCGAAAGATTACTTGTAGAACGTTTGTAAGCTGTGTTCCTTATATTAACTGCATTACTGTAGTTTTCCATTATCATTTCTGCTAAATAAACACTTTCTCTAGTACTGGAGTTCATGTCAGGCCTGTGCTTCATGTGTATTGATTTCGTCTTTTCTGTGATAGTACCACAATAAATTAGTAAAACTGCTAGGAAAAAGATTTTTGGGGCTTGGAGTTGAGTTTGTGTTATGGCACCGATGGCAGACGTGGGATGAATATCTGCAAAGCCAGCGATTCTTAAATAACCAAATGCATTATTAAAATTCGTGGAAGTCATTAGGTGTAAAATCTCTTTAGTTGTAAAGCGTTCTGACCAGCAGTAGCATTATTTTTGTGGGACTTGGATATCAAGTATAAATGTACAGTTTCTTTTGATCATTGTTTATAGATGTATCTCTTGTGTGTTATGGTTCAAGACAATAAAAAAAATCAGTTGTGATACCCGGTTCTCCCTTTGATTTTTGAAGTTACATTCATTACTGTAGGTGTAGTTATACTTGAATTTTTTTAAAAGATTGATGTATTAAATGAACTGGGTGATTAAAATGAGATCAGATTTCTGCACTTTCAAATGATGTAATTTGTTCTGCATGTACAATGTATGGTATATTTAAAAATACCATTGTATCACTAAAATCATAGTTGCTTGAAATAAAACAAATGTTAACAATATATATATATATTGTTAACATTTGTTTTATTTCAAGCAACTATGATTTTAGTGATACAATGGTATTTTTAAATATACCATACATTGTACATGCAGAACAAATTACATCATTTGAAAGTGCAGAAATCTGATCTCATTTTAATCACCCAGTTCATGATCAAATGTTAACAATATATATATATATATATATATTGTTAACATTTGTTTTATTTCAAGCAACTATGATTTTAGTGATACAATGGTATTTTTAAATATACCATACATTGTACATGCAGAACAAATTACATCATTTGAAAGTGCAGAAATCTTATCTCATATGTGTACTTTTTAGAATGACTAGTTGTCTAGGAATGAGTAAATGTTTTTGAACTAATTCTCTTTAATTTAGGATCCAGGTAAAACATTTTTTCTTTACAGTTATGTACTTTTGAAAAGTAACTAACACATGGATTTGTTATTTTATGTTAATTCAAAATGTCACTTTATGGCTAAAATCACATTTCTTTGGTATGGTGAATAACTGTTTTACAAAAGTGTTTGAAGATTTGCTTTTTCATTTTCCTCCAAGAGCATTCAGATTGTTTTTCACTGAATCTGACAGCTCTCTGATGGTTTTTATAATGTGCAGGGATTTAAATGCAATGCCAAGAATTTGATGGTCTATTTCTTATACTTTATTCATTTAATATGACAGATGAATATGGACACATATGAAACCATTCCCATTCACATGTTATTAGTCGATGTGAGTATCTTAAATGCCAATTCAGATGTGAGGCAGATGGATCCAAGCTCATAAGTGGCACCTGGCACAGGAAGTGACATCAACAGTCATTCCCACACCAAAAGAAAATCTAACTAATAAGATAACTGGATGAGCAATTGCCCACCATATGTGATGGTAACCCCAACCCCCACCCAAAGTTTCTCAGTTTTGACTGTGATGACCTAGATAATGTTTGCCATAAGGGTTTTTGTTTATATTCTAACTCACTTCAGTTTAAGGCAAGGGAGTGTCTTGAGTTTTGTTTCTAGTGCCACATTCAAGCTATTTCTAATGTTGGTTTACAAAGCTAATGCTTCCTTATGAACATTCAATATAAAAGAGATGGAAAACAAGCCTATGTGACCCACAAGATAATACAAATATAACACAAGATATTTATATAATTCAAAAGTCTTTGGCCAGTATGTGACGCATATAATCTCTTCATTTTCAGATTTTAAACCAACATTAATTCTACAAATGACTGAATAAACCGGCCATTAACTTAAACAACAAAGCTTAATCTTCGTGTGAAACATTTTCGCTTGTGTATTAATGAAGCACAAGGACAGAGCGACCTTTTGTTTGCTGCTTTGGTTGGATTTATTTACTCTGAGCTTGACGTCACATATCATTTACCCAAACGTCCGCGCAGTTTCGTTAGTATATGAAACAAACCCTAATTAACCACATCATTGCTAAACATAACGTATCACATTTCTGAACAATATAAATGTAATTGCATTTCTGGATGATAATTTCATGACTAAAGATTTTTGAACGTTTTCGTTGTTGATTATAGAAAGTGCTGAAGTGAAATCTACTCTGGCGTTTCCACAGGAGAGGGGAAATCCACAGCTGATCTCTGCAGATTTTACACGCTGGGAAACTTGAGTTAATTACTTATGTTTGCATAATACTTTGCAAGAGCCGATCCGGCTTGGTTGTTTCACAGGGAGTTTTCTCAGAAGCTTATGCTGTAATGTTAAACAGTGTTGTGTGTGAGGGTCAGTGATGCGCAGCTCGCGTCTCCTGCTGCAGCGCTCTCACGCGCTCTACGGACGCAGCGTCAACACATGGTCTGCCGTCGGAGCAGCATTTAATGTTCAGCAGCACCAACGATGTGAACATTTACAGAAAAATGTGGTGAGACTTTTATAATATATTATTAAAAAACTTTTATAATACATTATAATATATGCTTTAACAGTTGAAGAATTTAGGTGCACGTATCTGTCTGTCTTATTTAATTATTGTTATTTTGTATAAAGCTTTTATAAGTATTTAATCTTTATTTATTTTGTTAGTTGTGTTTTGTAAAAAGTATGTTAATTTTTATAAAGTGTTTTAAATGTAAATATGTTATTTTTTGTATATTTGTATTGCTCACAATGCATTATGATTATATTATTTTTATGCATTGGCAAATGTATGGAAGTGCGTTTCAGCCACGAAAAAAAAGGGGGTAATTGCTACTTTTTTATCTCACAGTTCTGGCAATTATCTCACAGTTGCGAGATTGGTTATAAGATGTAATTTCAGTTTTTCTTTTCTCTTTGTAATGTTACAAGCGCTTGGTGCAAATAGAAGATCTTTAAAGTTACAAAGACTAAAACCTCAAATTCAAAGAGGTATTCTTTATAAAAGCTAAGAGTCAGCCACGCCCCCTAAACGGCTCATTCAAACACACCCCCACATGTCTATGTCATGATGTTGGAAGATTTGCATAACGCCACCCAGATGAACATGCAAAGAAAGAAAGCTTAACTTAAAACGAGAGTATAAAGCCCTATTCGGACGGAGGATGTCAGTGTTTTTCTCTCACCACCCCCGTAAAAATCCCCGGCCGAATTACCTACTGTTTTTGCTTTGAATTGGCCTTAAATCCTTAAAATTATGTCCCCACTGGATGCAACAAATGCCTTGTTTGTAATGTGTTTTATTGGTTTTGTCTGGTCACACACGGCATCACAGTATGGTGAGATGCGTAACATTTACGTCACATTCTTGAGGCATTCAGCCAATCACAACCCACTGGATAGCTGGCCAATCAGAGCACACCTCGCTTTTCAGAACGAAGAGCTTTGTTAAAATTGGCACGTTTCAGAAGGCGAGGCATAGAGGAGAAACAGTAATGTACAGTTTGTGGAAAATATTGTGTTTTTTTAACCTTAAACCACGTAAACACATTGCATTACACCAAATACACAGAATAATGTTATTTTTAGAATTGTCATATGACCCCTAGCATGGGTCATATGACCCCAAACTACCATTTGGGAGATATAAATTTAAAATTGCAAGAAAAATGTTTTTTCTTGCATTTGTGAGTTTATATCTTCCAATTGTGAGTTTAAATCTCAGTTGGCAGATATGAAAGTCAGACTTGTGAGATGTACACTCAGAATTATGAGAAGTAAAGTCAGAATTATGATATAAAAAGTCAAAAAACAAATTAATTCATTGGCAGAAACAGGCTTGCATTAAAATTATTAAAGTTTTAATGGCCTTGTTTTGCTCTGTCAATTAGAAAAGGGGCAACACTCACACTTGAAGAAATCCAACTTTAAATACACTTGTACATATATAAGCCTTAACGAAAAAGCTCTTTAAATTCTTTGCTTTACAAAAAGAAATTAATGGGGGATGTTCAAACATTTTGGAAAGGTCTTTTTTTGCTGTGCAAAGTTAAAGTCAGTCTCTCTCCTCTCTGTGCTCAGGGTCTGTTTGGAGTACCAGAGCTCAGCGGTCCTGCCGGGTTCCAGATGGCTCAGCATCAGGCTCTCAGGGAGGCAGAGTTTCTGGTCCACAAGGCTTGCACACATCCTCCTGGTGCCGTCACTGTGGAGACATTTGATCAGCTATCTGACAGCTTATGCAGAGTTGCAGACCTGGTAAACTTAATTGTGTTGGTGTAACGTAAACTGTGATTCTTGCTAGGGGTCTGTTAAATCTCACAAGCATTTCATTTGCAGGCAGATTTCATCAAAGTGGCTCATCCGGATGCTGCGTTCCGGGAGGCAGCGGAAAGGACCTGCGTTGAAGTTGGAACTGTTGTGGAAATGTGTGTTTCTGTCATCTGGTTGTTCTGGCAGTACTGTTAAATGGTATTTGTGTCTTATTTTAATTTTTATGTGTATTACAGACTCAATACAAACGTTGATTTGTGTCAGAGTCTGAAGAATTTGCTGGGAAACGAGGCTGTTCTGGCCACACTGGACTCAGACACAAGGCAGGTGAACTTCTTATTAAACATTATTTACATTTGAAGTTAAACAGGAGAAGATGTATTTCTGAAATGACTGTAGTCTAAAAACTGTTTATATTTGTTCAAATGTTTAGAATCGGTAAGATTGGTTAATGTTTTTGAAAGAAGTCTTGATCAAAATATAATGTAATATAATAATGTTTTGTGTTTTAATATATTTTATAAGGTAGTTTATTCCTGTAATGTTAAAGTTGAATTTTCAGCATCATTACTCCAGTCTTCAATGTCACATGACCCTTCAGAAATCATTCTAATATGCTGATTTGATGCTCAAGAAATATCAATAAAATCAAATATCAATGCTGAAAACAGTTATGCTGTTTAATATACATTAATATACAACAGTGCTAAATTTTTTCAGGATTATTTGAAGAATAAAAAGCTGAAAAGAACAGCATTTATTTAAAATACAAGCTTTTTGAAATGATATAAATGTTATTACTATCATTTTTTATCAATTTCTTTCATATGTTTCTGTTGCCGGTTTAGAAGAGTGGCAGAGCTCTTCATGTTTGATTTTGAGATCAGTGGAATACATCTGGATTATTCAAAGGTGAGAACAATCCTTTAAATCCAAAATACAAGCCCTCTTTAATGTGATCATTCTGATTTTATAAATATATTTCTTTATGAATCATCTCAGAGGAGTAAGGCTGTCGCTCTGAATGTGAAGCTGCTGGATCTTTACCACGAGTTTCTCAGCGGCTCTCAGCTCCCAAACGCCATAGATAAGCAAGTTCTGCCAGAACACATCCGCCACTGCTTTTCCATAGATGGGAACCGTGTTCAGATCGGCGGGTTGTATGCTGACTCTCCTAATGAGTTGGTGCGTGTGATCAAATGATTCTGTTTATGTTGTTACCATCTCTTTGTTTGTTGCTTGAGCTTAAAGGTGCACATAAATCCATCACGTCCCTGTGGTGTGATATGCTGTTGGCTGTTTACCCAAGCTTTATAGCAAGGTTCGCTTTAATTTGCATGTTTCGTAAGCGTCTTTTTTCTTCCCTCTGGTAGGTGCGGGAAGCTGCGTATAAAATCTTTCTGTACCCCAACACTAGTCTCTTGCTTTGTCTGGATGAGCTTTTGGCTTGTAGACATGAGCTGGCAACATTAGTGGGCTATGAGTCGTTTGCACACAGGGCTTTGAAAGGAACAATGGCTAAAACCCCAGGTAAAATAATCAGAGCGTCATCTGCTGGCTATAGTCCTCATAGCTACTTTTATGTAACAGCTGCAAACGAAGGAGAAACGAAAACGAATTTGTAAACATATTTGTTTTACAGAGACCGTGATGAAGTTTTTGAAGCTGCTAACCGAAAAACTCTCAGACAGGTACTGTTCAGGTTAAGTGCTGTTTTTGAATGGGAGTCTTTGATGTGTTTGAAGTTTACTCTGTTTGTTTGTCATAATACAGAACATCAAAGGACTTCAAGATGATGAAAGAAGTGAAGAAGAAAACACACACAACAAATCCTGTAAATGTTTATTTTATTGCTAAGGATTTGTTTTGGGAATGCTGTTTTCCTTTTCTTTTTTTTTGCATCACAAATGCAGACAGATTTTCAAAATATTGTTTTAAACATGTCAGGAAGTGATGCCGTGGGATCATGCGTACCTGAGCAGTGCCATACGAACTGAAATGTAAGGTGTTTTCATGTATACATCCCTCTGGATATGCCATCTGCTTAATTTTTATCCTCATACACATGCATGTACCTGCAGGTTTAACATTGATCCCAGCATCTACAGCCCGTACTTCTCTCTGGGTGCTTGCATGGAGGGACTCAACTGCCTCTTCACACAGCTTCTGGGGGTTTATTTTCAAGCGGAGCACCCGAAGATGGGCGAACTGTGGAGTGAAGATGTTCGAAAGCTTGTAAGATTCTGTCCTCCATCTTTGTTTGCTCAGTTTTCAAGTCAAGCTCTCCTTTCGATCGATCATAGATGTATTAATATAGAAGCGCCACTGTATTGACTGTTTCTTAACAGGCTGTGGTCCATGAAACAGAGGGACTGCTGGGATACATCTACTGTGATTTCTTCCGCAGACCTGATAAACCTCACCAGGTAAGGCTGGCTGCTCTCAACTGATTCTGTATAATGCTGATGTATAATTCAATTGTATAATGCAGAATATTGGTTAAACTAATAAACACACACAAATACCAAAAGTGCCTTTTAAAAGTTTGTGGACCGAAATTAATACTTTTATTCAGCAATAGTAACAGTAAAGACATTTCTAATGTTACAAAAGATTTTTATTTTAAATAAATGCTGTTCTTTCTACCTTTCCATCAGTTTCCACAAAAAGTATTAAGAAACGCAACTGTTTTCAGCAGTGATAATAACTAGAAAGATTGTTTTGAGCAGCAAATCAACACATTAGAATGATTTCTGAAAGATCGTGACACTGAAGACTGAAGTAATGATGCTGAAAATTCAGCTTTGCATCACAGGAATAAATTACATTGTAAAATTATTTCAAACTGTAATATTTCATAACATTACCGTTTTACTGTATTCATTTATAAGTATGGCAGCCTGTTTCTGCCAAGGAATAAAAAAAAAGGAAATTGTGACTATCTCACAATTCAGATTTTTTTCTTGCAGTTCGGATTTTATAACTTGCAATTATGAGAAAACAATATTAGAATTATGAGACACATACTTGAAGATGTAAAAAATAAAAATAAATAAATATTGCGATGTATAAATTCAGCTTTTATTTGTCCTCTGAATTGCAAGATATAAAGTTCAATTTGTGACATGAGTCCCAATTTTTTTAATTCAACAGCAGAAACCGCCTTCCATATATAAGTGAATTCTTTCAAGAACATTAAAAAATTCCCCAAACTATCAAGAATAGTGTGTGTACATATATACATCATATATATATAAAATATATACATATATATATATATATATATATATTCATATTTTACTTTATCTGTCCCTTTAAACTACTATTTCTATATATGGCAGGACTGCCACTTCACCATCCGTGGTGGGCGGCTGAGGGAAGATGGTGTTTACCAGCTGCCTGTTGTGGTGCTGATGCTGAGTTTACCTCCACCCAGTGGCAGAACCCCATCTCTGCTCACCCCCTCTATGGTGGAGAACCTCTTTCATGAGATGGGACATGCCATGCACTCCATGTTAGGCAGGACACACTATCAGCACGTCACAGGTCAGAGTTAAATTAATAATCAGGATTGTGTTGTGCTTATGCGTAAATTGAATTTACATGAAAATTAACTCATCTGAATTTTATTTATATATCTATAAAGGAACCAGGTGCTCCACAGACTTTGCCGAAGTCCCTTCCATTCTGATGGAGTATTTTGCCTCAGATTATCGAGTTTTGAGCCGGTTTGCACGACATTATCAGACTGGAGAGGTAGGTTTTTGCACATGCCTGCTTCAGAGATCATTGTATATCTATCTGAACCCCATCAGAAGAACTGCATGTTAAGGGAGACAAAAAAATGTTAATGTTACATCTGTCTTTTGTTCTCTCCAGCCTCTTCCCGAGAACCTAGTGTCCCGTTTATGTGAGTCTAAGAGGGTTTGTAGTGCTGCTGATACTCAGCTACAGGTATTAAAAACAGATATCATGACTCTGTGATGGAGATCTATTGTGCCTGTATGAATGAAGTCAGCTTTAATGAGTCAGCAGTAATTGTGGGATGTAAACTGTAGTTGAGTAGATACTTGAAATATTTCTAACAATATTACATTTACTTCTAAAGACTGTGGAAATATATCACATCAAAAAGACTCATGAACAGAGATCTGAAACCTAAACTATAGTTGTGGTAAAAAAAAATTCATAGACTTTGCAGTATCTGCAAAATGTTAATTATTTTACCTAATGTTCCCTTCTGGAGCATCAGAGAGCATTTAAAACACTTGTAATGGCCGCGTACGAGTCGCTCAGTCGTCCTCAGTGTGAAAAGATGGATCTCAATATCACTGTTGGAAAGGAGTCAAATGCTCAAGAGATGCAGAAATACCAAAGAATTTTTAGCACCTGAAGAACAGCGGGCAGATTAACTGTTCAGGACAAGGGATTCATGAACAGCTATCACTTAACAAAAACACAGCTGTGGATCATCCACGTAAAAACACAGTATTAAGAATCAAGCGTATGTAAACTTTTGACCGGGGTAATTTTCATAAATTCAAACTATTATTTTCTATTGTGGACAATATAATATATTTTATGTAAAATATCTTTTTCAGGTCAGTACAAAATAAAAAATATCATACAGGTAAAATAATTAATATAATTTGATACTGCAAAGTGTATGTAAAATGTTGACTACAACTATTAATTTAACTAAAAAGCTTTTAGAAAAAAAAAAATCAAGCAGACGACAGAAGGCATGCAGTAGATAGAATAAGTTTTTCATAAAATTTTCGATTGTTGATAATTTAGGATGCATTAAAATGTGCGTAATATGATACATTAGGCTTTATATATATCAAGTCTTCTAGTGATTCTTCTCTTTACAGATTTTCTATGCAGCTTTGGACCAGGTTTATCATGGAAAACCACAATACAGATCAACCACCGACATCCTCAGAGAAATGCAGGAGAGATTTTACGGGTTACCATATGTTAAAGACACAGTGAGTAGTAGCATCACAGACAATTCTGCCGTTTGTCTAATTATTACTTTTTTGTTTCATGACCTGTAATTTTACAAATTAAATGCTTATCTTAATTTTTTTTCTGATGATATAGGCTTGGCAGCTGAGATTTAGTCACCTGGTTGGCTATGGTGCTAAATATTACTCCTACCTCATGTCCAGGGCGGTTGCCTCGATGGTGTGGAGGCAGTGCTTTCTACAGGACCCCTTCAGCAGGTCAGTGTGTGAGATTTCAACTCCTCATGCCATTTAGAACACTTTTGTCTTATGCATGATATATATATATATATATATAATGATGAATACTGAGTGTACAGATAATGTACATCAAACTGGTACTAATGGTCACTGGAAATACTTATTTCTAATTCTATTTACATTTAATGTCAAACTGGTGTTCACTATCAAACATACACAAATATCTGTAGTTGTATAGGAGGTCTGTTCTAAATAAGGAACTTGAACTGTTATTTTCAGAGTGATGGGAGAGCATTATCGCAGAGAGATGCTCGCTCATGGAGGCAGCAAAGAGCCTGTGCTGATGGTCCAAGGTAAAAACACCACTCGAAATGACATTTTCTGTAAGACCTCGCTAACTGTCAGTCTTAAGAGTAAATATTAACGGACTCATATTTTTGATTCTCAGGAATGCTACAGAAAACCCCTACCATTGAAGACTTTGTCGATGCATTAGTGTTGGACCTTAATGCAAATGTCAAATCCTCAGTTTAGTAGAAATGAAAGATGATTGTTATGTGTTCGGTCTCATACACTGGGTATCACCAAACTATTTCCTAATGTCTTGCTGCCTTATAAACTTTATTAAAATGTGAGGCAACATGAAAATATGGCGTCACTTCTATAGGGCCTCAGTTTCACATTAAGTACTTTGTGCAGAAATCAACTGACCTTCAGCACACTTCAGTGATGGTAGGTGCGGATTTGAAGAGGTTTATCAAAGTTATATTTTTGCCACAATAATCTTCCTTTGATTAAAAACATGCCATGTTCCTCTTATTTGTAATTACACCAATACTTGAAAATGGCCTGCTGGTCTAAAACTACCATTTATTAAAACACCATAACCATTTTTAATCTTGAAAGCCACACAGAAAAAGCAATACATTTCATTTTATGATCTGGTCTAGGTTTTAATCTGGATAAATTGAGCTTGGTTTAATTAGTTAAACCCCAGATTCAGAGCATCCTATGGTCATAAACCACAATATACTTTTCACAATACAAGTTGTGCGGAATGTTTTCCTACTAATACAAACACTTACAATCAAGGTATAGATTCACTGTTGAAAAAAAAAAATGCACAAATGCAAGTTTCATTCTGTGGTTGTTTATTTACCTATACAAAAGACCATAACTCAAGCCAAGGTGCAATCTGAAAGAGAAATGAATAAACATTCAATATAGGACACCAGTAGATACAACAACAATAGCTGGCCGAGGTCATCAAATATGTAAAAAATATTCCAAACTGATAGTCACCATATTATGCCTCCTTCTCTGGAGCTGCCTCATCAGTGCCCTTGGTGTTTCTGGTGTAGATCACCTGAGCTCTGTGTTTGGACACCAGCTTGATCAGACCTGACAACAACAAACCCAAAATGTCTCTCCATAATGGATTCATAATAAAACTCAAGACGTCTATGAATGTGCCAATTTTGACGTGCATTAGGGAGTGCAATGTGTGCACATTTGCAGTATTTCTAACATTTTTGTAAAAAGCTTACAGAATTTCACCAGTATTCTGCACAAATAAAAGCCAGTAGATTTGAAATGTTAAAAGCCTGATAATGGGTTTGGCTGACAAAAAAATAAAGTTTTTGGAAGCCCTGCCATATGTGATATACACACCTTTGTTGAGCAGCTCCTGCAGGGCAGCCCTGGCCAGCGAGCCCCTGATCTTCAGCCTCTCAGACACCACAGCGGGTGTGATGAGCTTGTAGTTGGGAACTTCTTTGTACAGTTTGTCATATGTGGCCTTGTCAAAGAGGACCAGGTTGTTTAGCTTGTCCCTCACCTTTCCTTTGGACCACTTCTACTCGAGAACAAATAAAATAAATATTACATCAATGCAGGCAATTGCAGCATAAAATCAGTATTAATTACTTAAAAATGACTGACAGGTCTCTAAGTGAGGTAACGTAAATATTTTACCTTCTTCTTAGCTTTGCCTCCGGATTTGTTGACGGGATCCTTGTCCTTTTTGGACTTGCCCGCATCTTTCTTCTGCTTCGTGTCCTTGGGCGGCTAGACAGTTACAGAAAACTAATTTCAATCACATACATAAATAAATGCATATTTTAATTACATAGTTTTAGTGAATCAATGTGTGGTTATGCGGTGCGCGTGTTCAGGCCTCGCGCACGATGCGGCAACACTTCATACAAAATAATCATACACATGCGCTGAAATGGCCCACTAAAGCTACATTATATTATTCATCATGCTTAAAAACGTAGGAAACCGTTGTTATAATACGGCTATTACACGTGAGAAAAGGGTAAGAAGTTATATTTTCTAACATTGGGGAATCGCTCAAGCACTCACCATGCTGAGGCGTCGCGAGCTGCGGAAGAGAAAGGAAGTCGCGCACGCGGACGTCCGCTTTGTCCGTGTGCACTTCGTCTGGTGCAGCGCGTGCTGTCCTTGCGCTCACTGGTTCACGGCCGCCGCCTGCAGGACTGGAGCGAGTTCGACTCTCGTGTAGTGAGGTAACTTTTAGAGAATAGTTTCACCCAAAACAAAAAAAGTACAACTTTTTATCCGTTTTACATCTTTCAAATTACTCCAGTAAAGACTTTTATAATATTATTAAGTGATTTATATTACAAATAAATGTCATTCTTTTCTATTCGTCAAAAGTATCCTGTATCCAAAAGTATCCACAAAAATATTAAGCAATGTTTTCAGCAGTAGTTTCTTATTTCTTAAAGGGATACTCCACCTGACAATGAAAATTCATAAATTTTCATTAATCACTTACCCCCATGTTGTTCCAAATCAATAAAAGCTTTGTTTGTCTTTGGAACACATTTTTGAGAGATTTTAGATGAAAACCGGGAGGCTTGTGACTGTCTCATTGACTGCTTAGTAACTTACACTATCAAGGTCCAGAAAAGAATAAAAGACATCTTCAGAATAGTCCATCTGCCAACAGTGGTTCAACCGAAACGTTATGAAGTGATGAGAATACTTACGGAAAATAACGGCGGAAGAAGCGGAAAGACACATAGAAAACGTATCCCTGTGTCACGGCTGACACAGAAGACTGTAAGCTGCTTGAAAAATTTTTGTAATAGAAGAGTTATTTTAAATTGTAATAATACAATATAAACACTATTACTACAATATTGCCGTTTTACTGGATCTTTGCTCAAATAACTGCAGCCTTGCTGAGGATAAGAGACTGATATATACTTACTTAATTCAAGATAATTGGCCCAATTTTTTATTTAATAAACCTTAAATATAGATTATAATATATTTCACAACTCATTAAAAAAAAGCCTACTAAAACGATAACATAAAATAAATTAAGCTCATGAAAAATACATAAATAAAATAAATAAAAGACAAGAAAAACATGATCAAGACCAATGTTAAAAATGATGTGAAATGACACAAAAGACACAACTTAGTTACAGTAACCTTTTATGCTACATTTTTTACACCTTTATACATCATAAATTATGCTGTGATTTGTATTAAATTAAAATGAATTTTTACTGTTATACTGAAAGCAAAAGTACAGATATCTAAAGTGCAAAAGAACAACGTGTGTCTACATAAGACAGTCTGTACCCTGGAAAGAGAGGATCCTCAATTCAGCACATAACTCAATCTTTAAAGCTGTTACTTAACAAAACAAAATGAACAAGCTCAAAAAGCTTGTGGCAAGTGAAACAACATTCATGTAAAATAAGTCTTGTTAAGTTCTTCTAAGAAAGTAAACAACTTTATATATTTAAGAAGTGTGTAAACATTTCTGTTCTTTCAGTAATACCAATTATGTTCTTCTCAGAGATGTACATCAGAGACACTTTATCTGTTAAGTGTGTGAATGTCATGATATTGCGGACGAAAAAATTATTAATATGATACTGAAGGTAATCAAAATGTAAGTTAAAAATATAATTTTTTACAACAGTAACACTGACATTAAAACAGTTCCTTAAAGGGATAGTCCATCAAAATATGAAAAATCTTTTATCATTTGTTCACCCTCATATTTTTCCAAAACGTTCTTGGTATGGACCAAAAATACAATCAAATCAAACAAAATTCTTTAAAATATCTTATTTAGAATTCCACAAGTTTAGATGACACGAGGGTGAGTAAATAATGACAGAATGTTTAATTTTTTTGGTGGACTATCCCTTTAAGTACAGATGTCCTAACTGAGTACTGGCACATTGGCAGGGCTCTCTGATTGGATCATATTTATTAAGAGGATTAGTCCATCTTTTTAGGCACATGGCCCATTTTTGTGCGCATGTTACGCACAAAGAAGAAACAAACTGTTGTTATAGCGCAGGCAACCTCTGCTACCCAGAATGCAGTGTCCCAACTGTAGCGTTTGGCAATGGTGCTGAATGGCAGGCCAGCAATGAATGCACCAACTGAAAGAAAAAACAATTGAGAATTTATTGTTATATGGTGAATTTTATCTTAATGCATTTTGTCATAAAACTGTTTCAGCAGATTTACCATTTGCCATCAGAGCTACAATGGCATGTGATGTCCCACAGTAATTGGACGGGGCGCTTTCACTTGCAATCACCCCAAACAAAGCAATTGGTCCATAGGAGGAAAATCCAAATGCAGCACCAAGAATCAAAATCCAAAGCTGCAGAACAGAAAAAAAAGACGTTGAAGATGCCTAATAAGTTCAAATTGAATTTCTCATTGTGGTGAGTTTTTGGCTATACCTCTTTCTCTGAGACACCAGTGAGGATTGCAACTGGATGGAGTGCTAAAGCCCATAGCGGTGCTTCCTGAGAAACCAAATTTAATCATTTAAGCAACAGAATAAAGCAAAAGTTGATGCTCATTTAGATTTAACAATAATTTTTAGATAAATATAAAATTGACCTCTGGGGTCTCTGGTGTGATGGTAACCCGGAATAGGTACATGGATACAGCCATGCCTGCCATCATCATCAGGAGTAGCCCATGGCGAGGATTGCCATAGGTACCCAGCCCTTGCTGTAAAACACATGACATGATCTCTATTCAGAAATAACTAATTTATCCAATAATGAAGATGCACCAATATAGTAATTAAAGTTGATTGTGCATACCAAATTTAAGTAATTAGGGATGTTCATTTAGTTATTTTTCCTTACCGACAAGTGACGCGCGTTAACCGTTTATTAACCATTAACCAACAAGAGTATTTTAAATTAGAATTGAATTAAATTTGAACGGATAAGTGTCTGTGACTCATTAAAAATACTAACATTTGTTTCCTGGGAATTAATTTTACATGTGCAGAAAGCAGCAAACAACAGAACATGATGATTCACATGGTCTTCATATCACATCACGCCCCTACAGCACCTGGGCTTATTTGAAGCATAAAGATTTGTTTTTATTGTGAATGTGCACAAATAAAGGCATACCGTTTACAATTCAGATTATCTTTTTGACTAAAAGGAGAAGTTGCTTCCACAGTTCAACTTGGAAAAAAAATTAATACAAAATCTGCGCAGCACGCACACATTATCATAATAAAATAAAGTCAGTCAAACATGAAAAAAAAAACTGCGCAGTTGAAATATGTAAGCCTAGTAAAATCCGTGCCGTTAAGTGTTATCACTGTACTGCCGTGATGTTATGCAAAACATTTTGTTTTACGTAGATATTTGAACATAAGTGAAGTACATAATAAGTAATAATTTGGGATTCAAATACATCACAAATACGGTAACATTTGTGGCGACTGAGAGACACAGTGTTGGTTTCAGTTTCATTTTGGCCTAAATGAATTAGTTTTGGCTTGTCCTTTGTATTGCTAAAGCTTCTTATATTTTTAATTCTTGTTCTTTTCTGAATAGGCTACTGTTAACTGAAAGGATTGTTGTGGTGTGGGGGGAATTAAAATAGCCTTGCTATGTTTACAGTGTTTATTCTAATGTTTGCACACATTTTTCGGGTTGGCATTAGGCCTATTTCTGAATGAAATAATAAAACTTTTTTATTTTTAATACACATACACATATATATATATGTGTCTAATTTAACCATGCAGCAAACCTTTTTAAATATTTTGATAAATTCCTGAAAATAAATGTTTTAATCAATCAACTGATCGTATTAATCGATCAAAATTTTTAACAGCTGGTTTAAATGAACATCCCTAAAAGGAATAGTTCACCCATATGCAAGTATGAAGATTTGCTGAAAATGTACTCACCCTCAGGCCATCCAAAATGTAGATGATTTTGTTTCTTCATCGGAACAAATTTATCTATTACAAAAGGCAGGTTTTCATTTTACAAGACTGGACTGGAGTTGTGTGGATTACATGTGGATTATTGTGATGTTTTTATCAGCTGTTTGGACTCTCTTTCTGACGGCACCCATTCACTGTAGAGGATCCTGTGGTGAGCAAGTGATGTAATGCTAAATTTCTCCAGATTTGTTCTTATGAAGAAACAACCTTGTCTACATTTGGGATTGCCTGAGGGTGAGTACATTTTCAGCTAATTTTAATTTTTGCGTGAACTATTCCTTTAATGTATGCTACTTTATACTGAACCCACCCTAGCCACAGCCCTGTCAGACAGATAACCAGCTCCAATGCTGCCAAAAAACCCACCAACTTCCAGGGCACTCATGTATGAGCTGCCTGTAGAAAACACACAAGTACATTAGCATCCTAACACAGGCCTAAAAAAACACAGAAAACTTCAGCATAAATAGAGATATAGTACCAAACTCACCCATCATAGCAGACTGGCCTTTTTCCTGCATGAGGAACAGCTGACCCCAGTCAGTGCAGGCGATCTTTACCCCAAACACAACCAGGTAGCCCGCAGACAGCACCCAAAGATAAGGAGACAGCAGGAACTCTTTTAGACTGCTTTCATCATTAGGGCCTGGGAAAAGAGTGGAGACTGAGTGGACTGACACGAGTAGCAGCCAATAAGAAAACAACAAGTTTATATTATTCACTACCTTTCAAAAATGTTTTTTAAAGAAATCTTACAAACTCACCAATGCTGCACTGTAAAAACTGTTTTCTATTTAAATGTATTCCAAAATGTAATGCATTACTGTGAAGGCAAATCTGTATTTTCAAAAATATGTTTCTCTCTTCATAGAACAAAAACACCAGACGATACAATGCTTTCTTACCTCCCTTTTTGCCTTTGCCCTTTTTAGCACCAGCCTCAATATTGGGCAACCCCACATCACTGGGTTCGTTCTTCACCGTCAGAAGACAAACGACAGAGATAGTCATGCAGATCATCCCAGACACGGACATGATGATTCTCCAATTATAGTACTGAACCAACACTGTAGTGATGATGGGTCCCAGACTACCTGCCAGGTTCATACTGCAGCACAAGATGGCCCACCATGTCCCAAACTGAGACGGTTCAAACCACTGAAAAAAGGCCAGTACAAGGACATTTTAATAACACTTTTCATGGGGAACCAAAAACATAATGCCAGTGTACCGGATAGAGAGTAAAAACGGCTATTCAAATGATTTTTACTAGTATTTCAAAGTTAGATTCTAGAAAAAGCCTTCCAGCTTCTTTAGAAAACCCAGAGAATTTAGCTACAGTTCAGCTTTGAGGTCAAAATTGCCTAAAAATTTTGGATAGAGCAAATAAAACCTCCTTTTGGGATATTCTTGAAGTATAATTCTAAGATTGAAAGTTTTCTATTAGGGATAGGGTTTGGTGTAGTCTACAATAATAATATGATTATTTATTTTTAACCTAAAAGGACTACTAAATGTCTACAAATCTAGGTAAATAATACTTAGAATCTGAAAAGCTAGTAAATAACATTTAGTCAACTTACATTCAAGAGCAATACATTTTAATGACCATTATGCATTTGATCATCCACTGAAATATGTAACACTCAATGACATTAATTTTATTGCAGACCAACAAGTTCTTCCAAATGGTCAGGCACAGATAACTGCTGCTAGTTGCTTTAAATACATTTAAGTGTATCGTAATGCTCCCGGCCTGACTCCACAAGTATGTTGCCGGCATCAGCTGTTGCATAGTATACAGGCTGCAATCCATCAGCATGAGCCGTGTGGTCAGCAGTTAGAATTCCCTTACTATTCCTGTCACACTGCCAATAGTGGAAGACAGGTGCATATTAATGGATTTAAAGGGCAAAGGGTCAGTCTTACCTTACGAAGCACCTTTCCACATGGTGGCCACCCGAAACCCTGACCGAACCCGTTCACAAACCAAAGCACAGTAAACAGCATGACAGTGGACGACCAGGAAAAGGCGATGTTTATGGCACCCACAATGAAGAGCCCGATGGAGAAGAGCCAGCGGGCGCTGAACTTGTCCGAAAGCACTCCACTGATAAACTTACTGATAGCGTAGGCCAGGGTCTGACTGCTGGTGATCAGCCCTGCATCACAGGAAACAGGAAAAGGCTGAAAACCTACTCTGGAGGCTTTGCTGTTCTGCACTGCATTATAAGACTTGATTTATTTGATTAAAAAAAAGCCAAACTGAAATATTTTCAAGATGATGAACAGGTAGTTTAAATGAATTGCTTTTTTATATACCTTTTTTTTTGTCTTTCCGAATAATTATTAATTACTGAATAAGTATTTAATCAAAAAAATATATATAATAATAATAAAAAAAAAACTTGCAGAACACACAGCACACTCACCAAGCTCCTCTTTATCCAGATCAATCTCCTCCATCACTGATGGCATCAGAAAGGAGAAAGTCTTTCGGTTGAAGTAATACAGCATGTACCCCACAAACATTGAAATGAATATAACTGTGCGGTAATATCCATAACCAGCTGCTCCCATGATTGCAGTTGTGAAATAATTAATAAATAAAAGCAAAAAAAAGGATGCAATATCAAGGCCAAAATATGTGCTGGATGAAAAATCTTTCAGTTATGAAAACCAGTTTTCTCCTGATGAAACTTTACAAAGTTTCCAAAACTGATCCAAAGGTCTAATTTCTTTCATCGGACTTCTACGGAGGGGATTTTCAGCTCTCCAGGTTCCTTAAAGTTGCACGGCCGGCATTCACTGATGATGTTCCTGAAAAACATCTCAGAGTCAGTGTACTTTGCAGTCTAAGCGCACAACTTGCTGTGAAGCTGGCCTGCATCTAAACACATCTGAGCAAAACCAAAGCATCAGCACTATTCAGACACTCAAAATCAAAACAAATCACTCCAGACTGGAGTTCTATGTAAGGAGTATCAACACTTTATACAGACCTCCTGCAGTCTAAATGTTAAAGAGCTACTTGAGGCCATGGTGCTTGTGAGGGGGACTTGAACAGCGATATGACTTTGAAACATGATGCAGGTGTCAAGAGAACGTCTCTTGCAAGAATGCAAACACATCAGATAAAAATAACATTAAACATGCTTGCTTCACATGGCAGGTGGACACATGCGCTCTTATTGCAAGAACTGGTGAAACCGATGACCGTTGTGTTAATTTAATAATAATACATGTATTTAAGAGATATGTTTGATGATCTGCCCTTGACATCGCGAGCGAGCACGCACTGGTACCTGCGTGAAAATATAAAAACGCCAAACCGCACGGCCACGTCACTGCGTGAAAACAGCGAACGCAGTTATCTGACCTCTACAACAACCGTCCTCAGTACCACCGTGGAGACTAAGCCTGTTTTGTCATGCTAAGATATACAGCAATAATTCCCGACATATATATATTGTTTAGACAGTTTAATGTTGCTTTACGTGTTCATATATCAGGATAAATGAATAAAATACCTCCGACAGTCCGGGCTTCTCGTTCAGAATCCTCGGAGCAGGAGCGCTTTCTCTAATCTCTGTTTTGATTGGCCGTGCCAACCTCTCATTTATTGCGCGGTGGGCGGGCTTTGGGTTTCTTGCGGTCCTTGGGTTCATTTTTGGCTGGAATATTTACTGCATTTGAGGAATAGTTCAACTTTTTCTTTTTCTCGAAAATTACAGCATTTAAAGAAAAATAAAAGATTTTATACATTTTGAATTGCTGGATTGAATTGAAATGAACTTTTGAGTTCAACTTGGAGTGACAATTTCCACAGAGATGGGTGGGGGTTGACTACCGGTCAAATGTTTTTTTTTCTTTAACAGGAATTTCATACGCTCATCAATGCTGCATTTATTTGATCACACCTACTGGAAAATGTTATATTGTGAAATATTATTATGATGTAAAATTATATTTTTCTATCTATTCTACATTTTAATTACATTTTTTCACAATTTTACTCAGTTGTTCACTTTATCGCAATCTCACAATGTTCCGTTTTTATGCAGTCTATGTTTATAAGCAGTGAATCTCTTATTTACATACATTTACATCTTCACTTTATTACAATTCTTACTTGAACAACGGCCAATCACATGAAATCAACAGTCTATGATCGGCTACATCGATCAATGATACAAAAACAGGAACACTTTATAATTAAAAACTTCTGACGCTTTCCAGCGTGCAAACAAAAATACGCAGTGGAGCCTTTACCAAATCTGTTTCGCCATTATCATATTTTTACAGTTTTAAATTAGGGTGTTTTTGTCTGCGTGAGAGAATGTACGCGTGGCGTGAGAGCTGGCAGCCCTGCGCAGCATTTGCGATAAATAGTCAGCCTACTGTTTACTTTTACATTACTTGTAAATTGGTTTTCATGGAACGTTTGATTTTTCGAATAGTTTATGTGCTGAAGTAAATATTTGGCACGATCATTGCACTGCAACCACAAGATGGCGCAATTAGAACTTATTGTTCCGCTTATTGTCTTGACTGAGACAATCTAGTTCAAAATAGGTTAAATAATTTTAATCGTAGATTACTGGTTTGTGAATTCTTTCCTTCAATCTTAGATTTCAATGTCATATTTTTGGCGTCACATTTGTATTGATGCAAGCTGTCACGTGTAGCCCTAATGTTGTAATTTCTTCCAGTTTACTATTTAGAATTTCTGTTTCATTTCTAATGTTGAGTCAAATTAACTGTTTTGTTTAACAGTTACAATTTCTGTTGAAAAGCATATGCTAAATAATTATCTTAAGTGCAGGTTCCTTTTACCCCATAGTGTTAAATAGGGGAAATCATGCCCTGGTTGCTTGTTATATACATTTTTTGGAAGTTTATTTTATTATAAAAAAAATTGCACACCTCTGCCACTTGGGGGCGCTATAAAAATAAAAAAAACATAAATGGCTATAACTAGGCTACCGTTGGCTCGATCGACCTAAAAATTGGTATGCACGGCTGTGTCCAAATTCAGGGTCTGCATCCTCCTTAGGATCCTTCCTACCCGGTTGAAGGAGGATGGGTCCTCCGACGACCGCAAAAACCGGAAGTCGGTGTTTGTGAATTTGGACAGCCTACCCTTCTTTCAGTTCCCTCCCTTAACCGTTGCTCATATCCTGTCGCCTAGCAACCGTGACAGCGCCAAGCAAGAAGCGGGTGAAGAGCTCATCGTTCTCTCCCCGGAGCTTTATAAACACTTCTGTCTGCTCTTTCGTCCTTAGAAGCGTTAAAACAGCTTCAATCACTAACAAATAAACTGTGTGTAAGGGGATATTCACACAGGCAGTAAGGAAGAAGCTAGTTTACGAAAGTAAACGTTTTTTTTTTTACATATACACGTACACATGTAAAAAAAAAATGCTTAATGCTAAAACAAAATGCTTGACTAGAAAACCACTGAAAATATATCTTTTTGAAAAGCCAGTTTTTAAAAAACATCGAAAATAATACTCCTCCCCCACTCCGCTACCGCTCGCTTCGTCCTGCCGAAAAGAATTATGGGATAGGTAGGACGCGAAAGGATCCATCACACCCATCCTTCGAATTCGGGGAAAAGGAGGACGCATTTGTGGGCCGCATTTGAAGGATCCTACGAATTTGGACAGCCTTCGTCGCGGCGCTGTGACGTAACATCCTTCAAATGCGTCCTCCGAAGGATGTAGACCCTGAATTTGGACACAGCTGCAGTGTCTTTGTTTGAAGGGGCACAAGTACCTATGAGGACATTTGCATATCTCAAAAAACATGGCCGCCATTGGCCAAACAATTTTAAGCACCTATTTGAAAGGGTTAATGGATGTTGATCGGAACGAAACTCGCTGGGTACGTTCGACTCATGAACCTTAAGGTCTGTAAGAATTTTGAAAGAAATCGGCCACTAGTTGGCGCTAACGAGTTTTATGGCTCTGTAATCACGTGGTGTTTCACATATCAACACTATATGCATATCATTTGATAGATCTCCTCATAATGCACAACTTTGCCTCAAGAACCATTGCTGTCAATCAAATCGTTCAATTGTTATTCACAAATATGTTAAAAACCTACTTTTGCGAACTAGTCCTATTTTTTTTGCCCGATCGGAACCAAACCACTGCAGTAATATTCTGTGGACTCTCTAGATCAATAATTATTAAAAAAATGTTGAATTTTGTCCTTTGGTTAGCTGTAAAGGGGTAATTTAGAAAAACGGGTGTGGCCAAACATACCCCAAAGCCTATAAAACCTAAAGGAAAACTCAAAACTTTATGAAACTCAGTGAAATCATGTAACAGGTGACTCTTATCAAGCATGCAAAGTTTTATGGAGATCAGACCATAGGTGGCGCTATAACAGTAGAAAAGGTCTCAAAACACAAGATTTATATGGTAAATGGCCTCAAATTGTTTGAAAATGCTCATATATTCACTCAAAAACACTAAATCTTCATATCATATGATAGATCTCCTCATTCTGAACAACTTTGCCTCTGGGACCAATGTTGTCAATAAAGCTGTTAATTAAATATTCAAGATTATTTAAAAAAGTTACTTTGGCATACTTGTGATACGGTTTAAGTTGAAAATCAATAAAACCACTGAATTACAATTCTCTAGACTCTGAAGGTCAATAATTATCAAAAACATGTTGAACAATTGCATTTGGGCAACTATAAACCAATAATTTTATAATATGGTATTTGCATAGTGTACACAAAGGCCTATTAATACAAACAGAAAGCCCACAAATTATCAAAACTGTGTAAAATAATGCATAATTTCATTCTAAACAAGTATGCAAAATTTAAGAGAGATTGGGCAAAAAAAAAATAACAACACTATAACAGTTATGTTCAAAACCAGGGTTGTTTGAGTAAATGCAATTTATAACCACTAGATGGCAGCGGAAGACCACTAATGGGCTCATTCAGTTAAGTTGAACAGCACTGTTTTCATGAATTCTTGCCAAAACATTAATAAATTAACTGTTATAACATTTTAAATCTTACTGAATCAATGTTTTCCATTTTGTTCATACAGATGTATCAGTTTTTACAATTTTGCCACATTATGATTACAGTTTAACCTGAAAATTACATCTAAACTCTAAAAAAGAGAAGACTTGCAATAAGTTTGTCACCTATCACTTATTTCAAATACCTATATCTGCAACAAAATGTGTGTCCATGCATATGTGTGTCTTTGTGTGTGTGTGTGTGTGTGTGTGTGTGTGTGTGTGCATATGCTTATAGAGTATACATATATTAGTCTAATCATTTGCTGTCAGTGTGTGTATCTGTCTGTTAGCCTGTTCTCCATTTTGGATGTGTTTAAATGTCATCCAAACATCCAGGTTGGCTCTGACCACCTCAGAGGCCTTAATGTGCTTGAACCCCGGTAAAATGCTGCTTGCAGCTTTAATTTTATTTGTCGTTTATTCTGTCCAGCGTTGTTCCTTTGCAGCACAGACCTGTGAGAATGAATGAGCAGACCAAAGCATTCTCAGCTTTATTCAAGAAGAAAAGTCATGTTTATAAAGGGAAGGAAAGGCCACAAAGTGTGGCCCATACTTGGAATTTGTGCTCTGCATTTCACCTATCCAACCCACCCACACACCCACACACACACACACAGCACTGGTCACCTACAATTCCTTCTTAAATAAAAATTCTTTTATTCTCAGCCTCTCTGCAGAGACAGACCATGGCAGCTTTACTCATGTGGGATGGTCTGATTGGTGAGAATTAGACACTGTTTGATGATCAAGAGGAAAACCCACACTTCACAGCATCTCAGAACTGTCTCAGAACACCAATGGATAAAACAAAGCCTTATTCTTAAGGTAATGTTACTGCATTTCTCATGTTTTAAGAATGTTGGTGTCGTTGTTGATTTAAGTTTTGTCTCCATTGCCATCTCCTATCAGCATCCACAATTACAGTTTTTGTTGACTGAATGAGAGGACACTTTCTTTCAGAGGGATGACCTCTCTCCTCCTGCTGACACCAACCCAGCAGGCGTCTCTCCCTCCATATTTAATTGTCTTTTCTCTCTGGAAGTCCACCAGCAGGATATCTGACTGATACACAGAGAGTGTAAATGATTGTGTCAATGCAACGAGAGAAAGACGGAACATGCAAGTATAGAAATATTTGGCTTTAAATATTTTTAATTTTCTCTAGAACGGATGCTGATTTTCATCAGTCTTAAATGCGAAAGTGTGAGATTTATGGTGTTTAAATGTTTTATTGACACGGTTTTAGAAACTGGAAAGCATCGTTTTAAAATTCTCAGATGATTTTTTTAATGCAAGCTTGAGATTGTTCTGAATATTTGGAGCTTTAGCTATCTCTGACAACTGATTTTAGCAACACAACCATATCTCCCTCGGGACACAGCCGAGACAAGTGTGAGGCACCAAGCAGTGCTGCCTTTTTATTGTTTGTTTAAATGTTTGTCTAAACAGTAAGGATTGAATCTGGGTTGTTTGCATGAGAAGCTAGGACAGACAGGCGATTATAATCAGGAAGTATCTTAAGATAGATTGAATCATTGATGTGGAAGAGAATGTGCTGTGAAGGATTCATAAATGTCAGTCTTGGAGTTTCTTGGAGAACATTCTGAATGAATCTCATAAAAACATTTTCATTTTGATTTTCATACCAAAAAAGCATATTCACCCACAAACTGCTTTTAATTTATATTCTACATTATTTGTTGTAAATTTATATTAAATTATTATTGTCAAAAATGTCGAAAAAAAAGAAGCATATTATAATTTGTTAAATATTTTTACAGGTTTGCTGACCAGATGAAATACTTTAATCAGTGACTTATTTTGACTCCAGTCTAAATTCCTGGTGGTTTTTATTGTTTTGTGACTTACTGAGGCACACATTGGCTTGACCCAAATCTAACATCCAATTTATTGACAGAGAGAGAGAGAGAGAGAGAGAGAGAGAGAGAGAGAGAGAGAGAGCACAAACGCACGTGTGTGTGTGTGTGTGTGTTTACATGTGGGTTCTCAGAGTGCTCATGAATCACTGAAAAAAAATAATTTCCAGGCCTGTAAAAATTGCCACAATACTTTTTTTTTAACTGTATGTTTCATTTATCATCACTTTAGACATTTGTTCCATGTATGTGTATTTCAGTAGTTAAAGTATGTATAATAGTGATTTTGTGTCAGTTATGGCAAATCCTGGTGAGGTTACGCAGACATTGACTGCTGCAGGGTTATGATGAGAGAAGGATAAACACAGGTGAGCACATTTAGAGTATCATGCAGAGTATCTACTGATGATGTGAAACTGAACACATATAGTCAAACACTTCTTACAAGACCTGAGATTGCGAGAATAGGTTTGCATTCTTTTCTTTACAGTTTTATTTAATTGCAACAGAAGAAAATTTTAAATGGATATTCCACTCAAAAAATGAAAATTCTTTCATCTACTCACCCTCATGTCATTCCAAACCTGTTTGAATTTTCTTCTTCTTCTGAATATAAAATACAGAATTTAAAATTGAGTAGACTATGCTTTTTTTTAAAGCTTATGTTGACCTATTTTCTTGGGAAAAGTAGCTGCGGAGAAATGATTCGAAGTGTTCCAAATGATGATAGAATAGCGTTCTGCAAATATTGCAAATGTGAAGTAAGAGCTCACCGCGGTGATCTGGTAGCTCATGCTGCGACTGAAAAACATAAAAAAAAAAAAAAAAATGCGGCTCCTTTCTCAAATGCCAGAACATTATTTGACACAGGCAGTTCCTTACTAAGAAATAATGCACCTGAGATTGTGTATTAAAAAAAAAAACAGTGTGTGATATTATAATTTGGGTAAGACAAAAGGCGAATACTTTAACTTAAACTTAGATAAATTTATTTTAAGGCCCTTTGTGGGAATCCAGCCGTTGTCTAATCTGATTGGACACTGAAACATTGGGCTAGTTTTCATTCCATTTGGGCGGGTTTTGAGTTGCCATTGGGCTGGAAATATTTCTGGGACCTGGCAACCCTGACATCAGTTCAGTCAGTGTACTGTTTGAGTAAATTAATTACACTGGGATATTGGTTTGTTTGAACTCAGAGGGAGTGTCAGCCACATTAAAAAAAGTTAACAGCTTAAGTCATTTGTGGATTAATGCTTATTGGAGACGTGAATCGTTTCAAACGATTCAGTTCGATTTGGTGAACTGGTTCAAACGGTTCACTAAGAAGAACCGGTTAAATCGAACGATTCGTTCACGGCACAAAGCGAAGAAATGTCGAGCGCACAAATCCTCGTGTATATCTGTCCAACAGTTTATCGATCATTTGTTTCTTCACGGTTTTAAATTCCATTTATTGTTGGTTTGATGCCAATTCATAGTTCTTGTAATGTGTGATCTAACAGACACACGGTGGCGAGTCGTTTTTAAAACAGCATAAAACTCCAACAAAATAATCATTTTATGCAAATCCACAGCCCTTTATCTACAGATCAAGCATCATAATGTGAATATATCATATTGGAGAGAGTTTTACCGTGTATCCTGCTCGATCCTGCTGTAACGGACGAGGCGCGCGGTTTGAATATAAAATGGAGAATGATTGACAGCCGCAGGGAGAGGGAAGACGAGTTTCCGTAAACTGTAATTTAATGATCTAAATATAATTCTGTCCCTCAGATTAAGCTATGGAATGACTTCAGATGACTTTGTGAAATTATAATCAGAACCTCTCAGAACTGCACGATTCACACAAGTCATGCAGAGTTGCAGACTGACGCGAAAAAAGCGGGAGGTGTCGAAAAGCGCGCTGTTTGCATCCATGAAGTTTGAAGCTTGAACCTGGGGATTTACTACTGGATTTCAAGTGTCAGAAATTCAGCGGGAAAAAAATGTCTAGCATAATTATGCATTTAGAAATAATAGTGATATCCTAGTGATAGTTACATACTATCGAGCGTGAATGCTGAAATTACGAGTCAAGGCCAGTTAGGTAAAACGTTAATTGAAAGAAAAAAATAAATAAACATTAGGGGTATACAAAGTTGATTATTTTACCTTCTTCAGGGTTGCTCGTAGTTCTTCTGTGTCTGTCAGCCAGCCTGGAGGGGTCTGTTGAAGTGTAAGTTACTGCGGCCGCCGCTTAACACACAGTTCAACTGTAACGGACGTTTTTTGTTTTGTTTTAAATTCTTTAAATAAACAGGTCAGGTGGTCAGAGAGCGGAACTCCAACTCAGCAATGCGCATGTGCAAACCATGCTTAATTTAATAAAATTGCTTTGATCAAATGAATAAATTCAGTTTAATGTCCCGCTGCAAATCATATTGTATCCATGTAAAAAAAATGGATTCATCCATAAATATAAACTAAAACGTTTAGTTTAAATGAAAAAAACAATAATTTTAAGCTATTTCAATGACAAAATACACATTAAACGAATAACAGCAATGTTAGACTTTTTTCAGTGTTTATGTTTATTTATTTATATATCACAGTTTAATACAACTCACATTGCCCAACAGTGCTTTACCGTCACAAGCTAAAAAAAAAAACAACTCACAAGATAATGACAGAGGTAGACATATCCACCTCACATAAACATTAACCCATTTAAAAATACTCTCTATTTGAATTTAAAAGATGATGTTTTAACACAGCTTTGAACATGTGTAAGGGTCTGGCAGATCGAATAGATTGAGGCAGGTCATTCCACAATTTATGGCCTGCTCGAGAGAAAGCTCCATCACCTCTATGTTTATATTTTGTCCTGGTAGTGCCAAGCATATGTTGATTTTCTGATCTCAAGGATCTAGAAGGGGTGTAGATTGTCGCCAAACAGGACAAATACACAGGAGATTGTGCAAGGCCTCAAAGACAAGTACCAGGATTTTATAAACAATTCGTACTGGCAGCCACTTTAATGAAATTGATAATGGAGTCACAGATTCATATTTCTTTGCCAACTTGATCATTTTTGCAGCAGCATTTTGGATTTTCTGTAAATGCATAAGTGCTCGAACATCAACTCCATAATAAAGGGTATTACAAAAATCCATTCGTGAAAAGACAATGGACGTAATTGCTCTCTCAAAATCGTAACTAGATAGAAATGGTTTAGTCTTAGTTAGCAGATGTAGATAAAAAAAAAAAAAAAAAAAAAAAAACAAGATCTCCCCACAGTGTTAATTTTGTCTGTCGAACTTTAAATCACGATCCAGAACAAATAGCCTACCAAATTTCGTACATTAGCATTTAACAAAACCAGTCAGAGAAGTTGCATTCAAGCACTGCAGCGCCTTCTGCTTTCTAGGGCCAAACACAATAACATCGGTTTTATTTTCATTAAGTTTAAAGGATGAATCATTGAACTGACAAGCTTCGCAATATCACGTTCATTATCGCAGATTAATGGCCTTCGATAATGAACGCGATATATATTGTCAGTGATCTACGGCTCTGTCTATTAAATGCGCTCTATTTGAAAGCAGGTGACGGCGATTTAGCGCTAATCACAGAACCAGATTTACTGACTAAATGTGCATGATCATATCGTTAGATACATCGCCCAGCCCTAGGAGTAATCCAATGGTAGCTAAAAAAAAAAACTTTGTAGCGATATTCTACAAAGTTTCCCACAAAAAAGGAAATCCAGTTTATTTTTCATGATAAAATCGTTGAGTATAAAAGTTTTGTTTCCCATGGATAGAACATTGAGTAAAGCCATTTGCATTGTGGCATTTCCTTTGGTCATCTTCCGCTCGATACAGACGGAGCGAAGATTCCGCAGCTCAATGCTTCTCGTACAGACGGGTGACCATCCCGATTGTCTCACAAAGGCCGCGCCAAGCACGCCAGTCGTGAAGCGCCGATACATTTTTCGTTTAACATATCTCCTATCCGCAAGTGTTGGATACTGGACGAAATACGTCACTGAGTTTTCTGCCACCTGTGGTCCGTTTCAGTTTCACAATAACACCGCCGCGTTTTCCGCGCTTCCTCGGCGTCTTCGATGAGCAGCGGGGGAGGAGCGGCACAGGTGCACGGAGGGGGGGAACCCGATCCCTTAAAATCGTCTTTAGAAGGAACATATCCGCTGCTTATCGTATATACATTTGAGCGAGTTAATTAAACTGGTGGTGAAACGCATCATATTACCATAGATTTTGTATTTATTTTACTTTTTCTTTCTGTCTTTCTTTCCTTTTTTTTTTTGTCACAGATAAAACAAAACATGCCGAAAAGAAGGGACGTCTTCGCACTCTTTTTGATTTTGTTACCGTGGACTTTACTGATCACATTTTGGCAACAGCTTGCTGGCTGCCCATTGATTCCAGTTCCTAAAGGTAAATAATAATATCAATCTTAACTTTTAAATGCTATACAGAGAATGTGCACATTTAGTGAAATGCCTTTGGCCCATGCTGTTGGCACATCCCGTTGCTTATCTGGCTTTATCTGGTCTAGTATGACTGATAGGTTACATGTATATTTCGTTGCAAAGAAAATAAAACACTGTGGCTGTTTGAAATCTGAAGAATATAAAGAGAGTGGAAAAAAAGAAAGTACAAAAAGGTAAATGTAAACACAAAGTCACTTTTACAGACTTTTAAATTAAATGTTCCCTCCTGGTGGAATGATGAGTCCTTAGCCATCCTCAGGAATCGGCTTAAAACCTCTCTTCCATCTTTATTTGACCCTCTAACTTTAACACTCTCTATTCTTAAAAAAAAATCTAATTATCTTTCTAATCTTTTTGTATTCCATTTTTCTTTTCATTTATTAGGCAATTGTGTGTGTGTGTGTGTAAAGACTTCTAATACTAGCTTGCTCTCTTTATTATTATTTTTTTATTCTGTTTTCTTTTTATTTATTATATTTTTTTAAAAACCCATTCTACGTGTACTGTTAAGCTACTGAGACTTGTTATAGCAGTTATATATCATTGCTCTTTTTGTTGTTTTTGATTGCTTCCACTAGGACAGTGGAATTCCATTTTTAAGTCGCTTTGGATAAAAGCATCTGCCAAATGAATAAATGTAAATGTTGTAAATCTCAGTCTGTAAAAATAAGATATCGTGATTCTTAAATGCATTATTATGTTGGCTTGACATCTGCCTTAGTTTCACTTTTAAACCAGTTAAAAATAGAAGTAAATAAGATTTCCTTCAAACTGACAAGCTAAACCAACATGTCTGATTATTACTGGGGTCAGGGCTCCTTAAAGGGGGGGTGAAATGCTATTTCATGCATACTGAGTTTTTTACACTGTTAAAGAGTTGGATTCCCATGCTAAACATGGACAAAGTTTCAAAAATTAAGTTGTACGTTTGAAGGAGTATTTTTGTTCCAAAAAAACCTCTTCCGGTTTGTCACAAGTTTCGGAAAGTTTTTTTCGAGTATGGCTCTGTGTGACGTTAGATGGAGCGGAATTTCCTTATATGGGTCCTAAGTGCACGCTCTTCTGCCGGAAGAGTGCGCGCTCCCGTATAGCACAGCACTGAGAGGCTGAGCACAGCCTGATCAGAGCGAGAGCGTCGCGAAAAGTCACAAAAGAAGTGTGTTTTTGGTTGCCAGGGCAAGACAACCCTGCACAGATTACCAAAAGAGAAACAGCATTAAGGGACCAGTGGATGGAGTTTATATTTACAGAGCATCAACGGAGTTGTGCAAGTGTTTTTGCTTGTTTCCTGCATTTCGGATTGCACATCGTTTATTTCTTAAGGATAATGCAGTCCCAACGGAAAAGGGTCACGATTGTGTGTTGGAACCGCATGCGGTGAGTAAAACTGCTTCAAATATCTCTGTGTTTGTAATTCCTCCAGGTACCAAACAGACACAAGTGGCTTTCTCATACTGATGGATTTATTGAATCCAGCTTAGTCAGGATCATAAACACACCGTGAAAACTAAAAGCACAGAACAAACAATAATTAACTTAAAGAAAGAAATCTAACAGATAAAACTATTTTGACAAATACAACATACAAAACATACCTCGTTGGCTGAGTACCGAGAGAGGAATTAGTTTAAGTCTTTTTCTTCTTCTTTTTGTTTATCTTATTTCTCTTATTAGCTTAATGACCACACTTTAGTCATGCATCTTTCTTTCTCTTGAGAGATCGCTTCTTTCTCTAGAGAGATCGCTTCTTCTTCTGCATTAACCTCTTCTCTGCATACGAAGCTCACTCTTAAGCTACAGCGCCCCTAGTGGCACTTAACGGTAATAATAAAATACAGAAAATGAATAGAAACGAAAATGTGGCAGTAACACTCCCACCAATCTCACAACTCTTACTGTGGGATTTCTATGACTTACACTCAGTCTGACAAACTGAACATGAAAATAAACACAAACCCTTACTCTGCTTCTAGCAAAACAATGACCTTATGAATAGGTCGTTCTAATGAGACTGTCTTAGTCACAAGTTTACTGTGCTTGTCATATGTCCTTTCACTAACCAAAAGTCGAACCTTTCTCACTTTGTTATCAGTTCCTGGATAGACATCAGTGACTTTGGCAAGCTTCCATTCATTACGTGGTGCCATGTCATCTTGTAGAAGCACTACATCATTTATCTTCAGATTCCTTCTGTGTACATTCCACTTCTGTCTTGGTTGCAAGTTGAGCAAATATTCTTTCCTCCAACGAATCCAAAATTCATTGGCTAAATATTGTACTCTTCTCCATCTTTTTTGAAGATACAAATCTTCTTTCATAAACTCTCCTGGAGGAGGTTGAACAATGGTTGACTTCATAGTGAGAATGTGATTGGGCGTTAATGGCTCAGGACCTGTTGGATCACTTAAATGCTCGATGGAAAGTGGCCTACTGTTGACAATCGCCATGACCTCATACAACAAGGTTCTCAAGGATGTACTGTCGAGTCTCTTTGCTGACTGGTCAAGGATGGCTGAAAGAACACTACGGATGGTCCTGATCTGTCTTTCCCATATTCCACCCATATGGCTTGCCGAAGGGGGAATCATGAGAAATTCACATCCAAGCGCTTTTACCTTCTCCTGATTCATTTCTTTCATGAGATCTGCGAGTTCTCTCTGGGCCCCAATGAAATTGGTTCCTCTATCACATCTCAGTTGACGCACATTTCCTCTTATTGCAATAAATGCTCGCAGAGCATTTAGAAATGCGTCTGTACTCAGGTCGTCTACTACTTCAATATGTATGGCTCGTGAACATAGACAGGTTAGTATGAGTCCATATCTCTTGAGCTCCTTTCGTCCATCTTTGACGTATATTGGTCCAAAGCAATCCATTCCAACATAAGTGAAAGGCGGGGTAGACTCAGTTCGTTCTACTGGCAAATCTCCCATACTTTGATGCTCCGTTTTCCTTCTGTATTTGCGACATCTGACACATTTGAAGATGTATGATGAAACTGCACGGCTGCTCCCAAGAATCCACCAACCATTTGCACGCAACTCATTCATAGTCATTCCACGACCTTGATGTTGAACCTTCGTGTGAAAATGTCTGATCAGCAAAGTTGAAATATGACTGTCCTTGGGAAGTATGGCAGGATGTTTTACATGCGGGTGTAGTACAGCTTGACCCAAACGTCCACCCACTCTGAGGATTCCTTTTTCGTCCAGAAACGGACTTAGTTTGTACAGATTATGATTTGTGGTCTTGGAAACTGTTTTCTTTGATTTTAGACTCTTTATCTCTTCTGCGAAAGCTTTCTCTTGAACTATTTTGATGACAAACAGTTCTGTTTCTTTTCTTTCTTCCAAAGTTGTACTTTCTTTGATCCTTTGTATATCACCCTTGTGTTCCTTGACCTTTCTTCTCAAGATTGCAAATGCTCTTATCAATCTGGACCATTCTGAAAACTTCTCAAATCTGCTGAAAATAGTTTGCTCTTCCTTTGCATTGATGGTATACACAGAGGCTTTGCGAAGTTCTGGATCATTTTCCCTGATCTCTCCCACCTTAACATCTCTATCAGGAATGTTCTTCTCCCAGAGAAATGCTGGCCCCTCAAACCATTCAGAGGACTTCAGTTGTTCTGCGGTTAAGCCTCGAGAAACGTAGTCTGCAGGGTTCTGCTCTGATGCGACATAAGCCCATTGTTCTGGCTTTGTGCTTGACTTGATCCTTTGTATCCGATTCGCTACGAAGACTTGAAACCTTTTGGCATCATTATTTATGTAGCCGAGAACAACGGTGGAGTCTGTCCAGAAAAACTCAGCAATGTATGGGATTTCAAGTTCTGTCCTGAGTAGATCACTGACTCTAACTGCAACAACTGCTGCTGAGAGTTCGAGTCGAGGGATAGTTGTGACACTAGTAGGTGTGACTCTTGACTTGGCCATTACCAAGCAACAATGGACTTGATCTGATTGGTTAATGGCTCGCAGGTAAGTACAAGCACCATATCCATTGACACTGGCGTCTGCGAAGTGATGAAGCTCGTAGCTTTTAACCTGACCGAAATCTGTAGGAATGAAACATCTTTGAATCTGCATGTTAGCTAAACTTGGAAGGTCTTTAATCCAGGATTCCCAATGGGGTTTTAAGTGCTCTGGAAGCTCGTGGTCCCACCCAACCTTATCCTTGCACATTTGCTGAAGAATCTGCTTTCCCAAGAGGACGAACGGTGCAATAAACCCCAGGGGATCGTAAATGGAGGCGACAGTAGAAAGTAAACCTCTTCTTGTAAGGGGGTTCAACTTGACTTGAACTCTGAATTTGAATGTGTCTGAAGTGACGCACCATTCGACTCCAAGAGCTCTTTCAATGCGTGGTAAACTTAAAGACAGGTCCAGGTCTTTCACTGTGGCACACTCTTCTTCTGGAATAGTGGACATAACTCTCTCACTATTACACACAAATTTGTGGAGTCTTAACTTTCCTTTGAAACAGAGCTCTCTTGAGTCTTTGATGAGCTGAATGGCTTCCCTTTCAGTAGGAACGCTTGCCAAACCGTCATCAACATAAAAGTTTCTCTGTATAAAGTGTATGGTGTTTTCTTTGAATTGACCTTGTCCTTGGGCAGCAAGGTGTTTCAGGCCAAAGTTGGCACAGCCTGGAGAAGACGCTGCTCCAAAAAGATGGACCTTCATACGGTAAACTGATGGTGATGCTTCCAAATCTCCCTTCTCCCACCAAAGAAACCTTAAGTAATCCTGGTCTTCTTTTGTGACATGGAACTGGTGAAACATCCGCTCTATATCACACATGAATGCGACAGAACTTCTGCGGAAACGACAAAGAACACCAACCAATGCGTTTGTCAGGTCAGGACCGGTTAAGAGGTGGTCATTGAGAGAAGTATCCTGGTACTTGGCCGAGGCATCAAATACTACTCTGATTCTTCCGGGTTTGTGTGGGTGATAGACCCCATGATGTGGGATATACCATGCAGGAGTGTTATTCAACTCTTTGTCAGGGACTCTTTCAGCATCTCCTCTTGAGATGATGTCATCCATGAAGTTTGTGTAATCATTGTAATATGATTTGTCTTTCTTTAATCTCCTTTCAAGACACTTTAGGCGATGCATTGCACATATTCTGTTGTCTGGTAATGTGGGTCTTTCGTCACGAAACGGTAGTGGCATCTCATAGTGGCCGCTCTCATTTTGTGTGATGTTTTCTTTGAGTTTTGTGAGAAACTTTAAATCTTCTTGTGATACAGGGTTGCCCTCAATGGCTCTTTCAGAGAAGTCTCCTTCAAGTGCTTTGATAATGTCCGAAGGGGTGATGTCCTTTACTGTTGTCCTATTGACATAGTGGACTTTGTTCTGAAGCTTTAGAGAAGGCTTAAGCTCTGGGATGACTTTCTTGACAATAATGCGATGACTAATTCCAATTGCATCTCCATAGTTCAAGCAGTGATTGGTTTGTCCAACTATACTCCAACCAAGATCGGTGCGCTGAGCGTATGGCTCGCCTTCCTTGCCTGACACAATCTCTCTCGGCAGAAGAGCTTGTGAGCAGTTATATCCGATCAACAATCCTACCTCGCAATCTTGCAAAGGTGCGATTTCTGATTGAAGGTGTTCCAGATGTGGCCAAGCTTTAGCTGTTTCATTAGTTGGAATGTGAGCTTTGTTGGCTGGAATGAATTCTCGTGTGTATGTAGGAGGTAAAGTGATTCTTTTGCTTGAGTAAAGGCCACGAACTTGAAGATTTTGAAGTCTGTCGGACTGAACAACTGTAGTCTGGGAAGACATAGTAGACAGTTCTAGTTTAACAGGTTCTTGGTTTGTCTCTAGTAACTTTGCAACTTCACTGAGAACAAAGGTTGTATCGCTTTGCGAATCCAGTAAGGCATACACAAGAACTTCTTTGTGTTTTGTGGAAGATGAAAGCCACACAGGAATGATTGCAGCTGTCTGTGTGTTATTTTCTTGACTTGCAACTCGGTTAGTCGTAGCCATGGAAGTGACTTGTTCTTGAACTCGGTCGCTTTGACTTGACCTTTCGTTGCTTGGATTTGGATTAGCTATTGGTTGCCTTTGTTCTCCTTTGTCCTTAACTCTATCTTCATGAAGACAAGTCGGATGCCCTTTACTGCACCTTTCACAAATATTGCGGTTGGTACAGCTCTTCGAATGATGGCCTGGTTTGAGACAACCAAAACATAGCCTTTCTGACTTAATAAAGCTGACTCTGTCTGACACAGCCTTTTCCAGAAAACTTCTGCATTTGTGTAAACTGTGCTTAGGTTTCTTACAGAATACACATACCAGTTGTATCTTTTCTTGTGAAGTCGTCATCAGGGTTTTAACTCCAATTTCTTTCTGTTTTGTAAGCTTCGGTTTGTCTGATTTGTTAGGCTCACATTGTTTAAGTGACTGTAAAGATGTAACAGGATTACAGGCTATCTTGGCTTCTCTCGATAAAAACTCAACAAACTGGCTGAAAGTGGGAAACTGATTTGTTTGTTCTTCAATTTCAATAACCTTGCGGTTCCAACTAGCAGCAAGCCAGTCTGGAAGTTTGGAAAGTATCTTTTGGTTCTCATTGCAGTCATTCAAGATCTCTAATGACTTGATGTGAGCTGTAGCAGCTTCACAACTGCGCAAGAAATCTGCAAAGTCTCTTAGTTCGAAACTGTCTCTTGAGGTAATTTTGGGCCATGCATGCAGTTTGTCTCTAAAGGCTTTCGAAATTGTGAATGGATTTCCATATCTTTCATCCAGAATCTTCCAGGCAGCAGCATATGCAGATTCGGTTCCAAGCAGGAAGTATCCTTCAACCGCTCTCTTAGCCGGTCCACTCACATATCTCCGAAGGTAGAATATTTTCTCCTTGTCTGGGATATTTTTTTGGTCTATCAGCGTTTGAAATGACAGCTTCCAGTCACTGTAACTTAAGGAATCCCCAGAAAACACAGTAGGTTCCGGAACAGGGATACGGCTAGCACTTAGTGCACTTGCTAGCACTTTAACAAGATCTGATGTACCATCACTTGTAGGAGTGGCTGCAGCTTGGGGTATAACTTGTTTAAGCAGAGATGGGAAGCTTACATGTTCAGCGTCTTTCATTTCTGTGTTAATCTTTGTTACATCAATCTTTTGCGCTTCTACTGCACTCATTTGGTCATAAACCTGCATCTTTGCTTGTGCTGCCTTTAGATCTTTGACCTTTTCCAGGTGCAGTACTTTTCTTTTCTTTTCATCAAGTGTTCTCTGCAGAGCTGCATACTCTGCTTCTTGTTGAGCCTTAAACTTTGCTTCTTCTGCTTCTCTCTGCATTCTTAATCTAATTTCTTCTGTCTCTCTTTCTAAGCGCTTTTGTCTAATCAATGTTTCTTGTTCTACTGCCTTTTTCCTGACTTCAGCTTCTAGTCTTTCTATTTCTTGCTGTTCCGTTTCTTGTTCTTCTAATATTTTGAGAACAGCTTGACTCGCTGCTGCTTCTGCTGCGGCTTCTTGACGTTTTATAGAGGATCTATGTGAATGCTCAGATGAGTTCTTAGTGGTGTTGAAGGAGCTTGACTTATTGCTTACAGTTTGAAAGAGGGAGCCTGCTTCTGGCCAATCTGGTTCCTCTTTTCCTTCCAATCGGCTGGTTGCTTTATTCACGAGGAAACCTGAGATCTCCACACACAGATCTACTCTGCGACGTGACTCCTGATCCGGTGGGGTGAGCTTACGTAACTCTTCATAAACTTTTGTGACATCTGCACAAAGACCTCTAACATCACCAATAATATCTTCAAGTATGTCTTTATTCAAGGATTCTGTTTGAGAGAGGGGTAACTTGGATGCTTTTGCACGTGTTCTCCACTTTTCATAGTTGTAGTTAAATCTTTGCTGGAGTCCTTTAATTCTCTCATCCTGCATTTCTCTTCCCTTTTCTGTGAGTGTTTTCACTCTCTGACTTCTTCTAAGTTGTACTGATTCTTGCTGCTCACTAATATCAGTACATTGGGTTTCTTCAGACTGCATCTGGGGTTCTGCACTATTTAGTGGTGTATTTGGATCAGTCATTTTAACGTCTTGTCACTTGTCACTAAACAGCAAAATCTTTACGTTAACTAAAAGTCACCCCTGTACTGCAGGCAGTTAAAATATAAAGGCAGAATAAAATAAAAATGTAACACTGAATCTTAATGCAGTAATATGAATGTAACTTAAATTACTGTCAACTTAAATATACCCAAAACGTATTCAAATAAGAGTTATTCACATTTAAACTGTTCACATAAAATACAGAATTTTACAAATAGCCCAATAAAACAAAAGTACTGATGCTTAAACTTAGGTGCTTTAGAACTTACACTGTGGCTTAATAAAACAAAACTAGGAATAGCAAAACGTTACTTTCACTTTTCACAGTTTGATTAATCAACCATAAACTTGTGTTTTGTTTTCCTTGTTTAGACAAACCCTTAACTTATGAGTGTCCACACATCTTATGGTCTTATCTTAAAGTGTTGCTCTTCAAATCGTGTGCTTTGGTCCCGTGCGCGCTCCCTGCTCTGTTCACGTGCCGATCACGCTGTGGCAAGACTGCTGCTCCTTTGATCATGCCGCCTCGCCTCCACCCGCATGCAGATCAGTCCGAGTTTTCACTGTAATTCCTCCAGGTACCAAACAGACACAAGTGGCTTTCTCATACTGATGGATTTATTGAATCCAGCTTAGTCAGGATCATAAACACACCGTGAAAACTAAAAGCACAGAACAAACAATAATTAACTTAAAGAAAGAAATCTAACAGATAAAACTATTTTGACAAATACAACATACAAAACATACCTCGTTGGCTGAGTACCGAGAGAGGAATTAGTTTAAGTCTTTTTCTTCTTCTTTTTGTTTATCTTATTTCTCTTATTAGCTTAATGACCACACTTTAGTCATGCATCTTTCTTTCTCTTGAGAGATCGCTTCTTTCTCTAGAGAGATCGCTTCTTCTTCTGCATTAACCTCTTCTCTGCATACGAAGCTCACTCTTAAGCTACAGCGCCCCTAGTGGCACTTAACGGTAATAATAAAATACAGAAAATGAATAGAAACGAAAATGTGGCAGTAACAGTGTTGTTAACTTAGCTATCAGCGCGTAAGCACATCAAATAAACAACATGCGATGTTGTCATCAAACTGCACTTTCCACATGTACAGCTTAAAAAAAAAAAAAGACGACATAAAGTGGAACTTAGTCATTTTCCAAAACCACTAAGCAAATATATACAGTTTCACATACCACATAGCATACCGCCTTTGCTGATGCTGCTCTTGTTAAATTTCAGCCTCTGGATCTGTGTCCAGTGTTGCCAACTTCTTTCAATGGAAAGTAGCTAAACCCTGCCTGAAAAGTCGCTAAATGTCGCTAGATGACGTCATATGGTAATTACCATATTCATGACGTAGGTGCGTCATATTATCTCGCCCTTTCTGTGCTCATGTACTGCATTTTAATGCTGCAAAAATTCTCAATAAAACGTTTTTTATTATTATATTTTAATGTTTCTGTTGTCAGACAACGGAATTAATATTATAATGACTGAAACGCGGTCCATTAAGACTACATACCAGCTCTCAAAGATGTTAATCTGTGCACTAAAATCCTATTCACGACTATGAAATAACATACACATAAGATTAAGACAATGGTTGAACTGTGATTTCGACTGTACTTGTATGTATAATAGAGTTTGAAGCAACAGAATATCTTTTTTTAACTGAAAGTGCTGCTCCTCTCTGCTCGCTGAACAGGGCAGATAGAGATGCGTGTGCGCGCGCTGCCTGTGGGGGGGGGGGAGAGAGAGAGAGAGCGCGAGCGCTTGTGCTCGTTCGGCAGTACTGGAGAGTCTCAGAGAATAAATAAGGTCTGTCAAAAAAAAGTCGCTAGATTTGTCGCTAGTCGCTTTTTTGGAAAAAAGTCGCTATGGGGGTTTGAAAAGTCGCTAAATCTAGCGACAAATCCGCTAAGTTGGCAACACTGTCTGTGTCACAGCCATAGGTCACAGCTTCCACATGCTCTCAACGCAAAAGCTTACTCGCACTCGTGATTCTTTAGCTCCGCCCACACGTCACGCCTCTAGGCGCTCGTGTTTTTCCGGGAAAAATCGGTACAGACTATCTTTCTCTTATGAATATAATAAAACTAAAGACTTTTTGGAGTTATGAAGGATGCAGTACTACTCTATAGGTACTCAAGATTAACAGGATATTGAGTGAAAACGAACATTTCACCCCCCCTTTAAAGACGGTTACAGTGCTCTATAATAAATATTAACAGGCCCCTTTCATAATAATGTTCATAAATGAAGGCCACAATGTTAATGTTGTCCACACGACGTAAATGAAAAATGTGCAATGCAAAACAAAGAAATTAACCCTAAAACCAGCAAGACCATAAAGAGACATCAGAATTTATTGCCATTTCTGATCTTGGATTTTGATATTTGTATGCCCCAGGTATTAATTGATTGATATGCTTGTTTGGAATGCTTGTTTGGCAATGCATGCTACAACAAACTACAACATTTGTTGTTATATTGAAAACAATGATTATAATCTATTTATGATGCATTTACTGGGCTGAACCAGCTTGAATTTTCTTGATTATTTTTTTTTAATGTTAAAACTTTACATATTTGAATTGCATATATGAGCCATAAAAACCTAATGTATGAAATACAATACTAAACAAAAACCCATATGCAAACTATATATATTTTGTAAATGTTTTATACATTTGCATATGTGCTTTTGTTGAGTATCTTATTTCACAGAGACATGTAAATATGTGTATGTGTACTGAACAAACCAGTCAGTATCTGGTGTGACCACCATTTGCCTCATGCAGTGCAACACATCTCCTACACATAGAGTTGATCAGGTTGTTGACTGTGGCCTGTGGAATGTTGGTCTACTCCACTTCAAAGGCTGTGCGAAGTTTTTGGATATTGGAAGGAACTGGAAGATTTTGTCGTATACGCCAATCCAGAGTATCCCAAACAGACATGCTAGTAACTTGTTTATCATGCTAGCGACATGCTAGTCACTTGCTAATCATGCTATGAGCATGTTAATAACATGTTAATCATGCTAGAAACATGCTAGCAACATGCTAATCATGCTACCAACATGCTAGTAACTTGTTAATCATGCTAGTGACATGCTAGTCACTTGCTAATCATGTTAAGAACATGCTAGTAAAATGCTAATCATGCTAGAAACATGCTAGCAACATGCTAATCATGCTACCAACATGCTAGTAACTTGTTAATCATGCTAGCGGCATGCTAGTCACTTGCTAATTATGCTAGAATCATGTTAGCAACATGTTAGTAACTTGCTAATCATGCTAATGACATGATAATCATGCTGGAAACATGCTAGTAACTTATTAATCATGCAAACGACATGTTAGTAACATGCGAATCATGATAGAAATGGGCTTGCAACATGCTACTAACTTGTTAATCATGCTAGTATCTTGCTAACCATGCTAGAAACATACTAGTAACTTTGCTAATCATGATAATAACATGCTAGTCACTTGCTAGTAATGGTAGCAATATGCTAATCACTTGCTTTTTTAAACTTATTAAACTTTTCAAACTTTTCAAACTTTCTGGTCGGGGTTTCTCAAGCCAACTTAACGTTTGTCTTGTTTTGTTTGAAATGCATTATTTTTTAGGGAGTAAACTTGCTTTTTACCAGTGAAAATATATATATATATATATATATATATATATATATATATATATATATATATATATATATATATATATATATATACCTATATACCTAGTGGATGTGTAAACTATATTATGTAGTAATTACGTAACATTTATTATTACTTTTTTTCATCAATAGGGCAATTAAAGTAATTTCAGTAAAAGTATTTATGGGTGATATTCATGGTACAGTGGTAGGTATTTAAAAGATTTGCTCACAAACATAAATTAAATATATACTTTTTTAAATATAATTTCAGAATTTGTAAGAACTGCTCACTTTAAAGTACATTGCACTCACAATTTCGTTCACTTCTTGATAGTGCACTCACATGTTTTGAACTTCAGTATAAAATGCCACTATTTTGCAAGAATGGTGTTGTGTACTTTGACACTGGATGAGCCACAAAATCAAATTGGAAAAGTAGGTTCTTTATTAATATCCAATATGCACAAAAATCAATATGGTACCGATATATTGTTTGTCCCTACTTTAAAATCTTATTTTTTTGATTGACAGATAACAGAACTGGGGCCAGTAAAGCTAACCAAACTGGCTTTAGACTTCATGAGTCTTGCATCACTATGAACAAGAGTATCACTAAGGCCACCCAGATTAAGTATGTCTACCAGCGCCCTCCACCCTGGTCTGACACACTGCCAACTCTTCATGTAATAACACCAACCTACAGTAGACCCGTTCAGAAGGCTGAGTTGACCCGGCTCACTAACACCCTCCTACTAATCCCCAACCTTCATTGGCTGGTGGTGGAGGACTCGGTGCAGAAGACAGCGATGGTGTCCAGACTGCTAGAGAACACTGGAATGAATTACACCCACTTGAACGTAGAGACGCCTAAGAATCTCAAGACACTAAAGAAGCCCAGAAATCACAGTTTCCCACGCGGCAGCATGCAGAGGAACCTGGCTCTCAGCTGGCTCAGGGAACACATAAATCAAAACTCCAGTCATAAAGGAGTCGTGTATTTTGCAGATGATGACAATACTTATTGCTTGGAGCTGTTTGAGGAGGTATGGTCCATTTGGTCCACAGTTCATAGTGTCCTTACCATTAACTGATTCCATCTTCCTCATACCGTAGATGCGTTGGACTCGTAAAGTGTCAGTCTGGCCGGTCGCCCTTGTTGGAGGTCTCCGGTATGAATCGCCCAGAATCAACTCTCAAGGCAAAGTGATCGGCTGGAAGACGTTGTTTGACCCTCAACGACCTTTTGGCATTGACATGGCTGGGTTTGCAGTGAATCTTCAGCTCATCCTCAGCAGACCTCAAGCTTGTTTTAAGTTAAAAGGGGTAAAAAGTAAATACCAGGAAGGTAGTCTGCTACAGGACCTGGTCACCCTCAGTGACCTGGAACCCAAAGCCGCTAACTGCACAAAGGTCATTTGTGAATCTTAATCTTCATAACCTGGCTGGAAATGAAGAGGCTTGTAAAAGTAAACAGATAAATGTGTTCTTTGTCTTTTTCAGATACTGGTTTGGCATACCCGGACAGAAAGACCCTTTCTTGGGAATGAAGGAAAAAAGGGATTCAGGAGTGGCACCTTGGAAGTATGATGAACAACTTTCATGATGTTTTTAAACTCTAAGTATCTGGAACAGAAGTAATAAAACTTATTGTTTATTGCACTGACTGTAAACTGTCAGAGACACACTGAAGTATTTGACTTAAGGCTGGAATATGCTACCTGTATCTGCAGTCTTTATGAGTCGATGCATGTTTTGAAAGTCACAGCCAGTCTACATATATTTACACACTGTGAAAAATAATGTCAAATTCAGTGTTAAAAAATGGCAGCTCAAGGTGCTTCCTGAACCAGAACAGAACCGCAAAAAAATAAAAATAATGTTAACAAATCAGCTGGGTAATGTACAGTGTGATAGTGACTTTGCGTAGTTACAAAATGAAATTAACAATACTGTTCCATTATATTATCTATTATTACTATTTCTCAGTCCAAAAATGATTCCCACTTACTCCATAAAATAGTCGCTTTTTTAATTTTAAAGAAAAAGTAAGGGTTTTAAATCTTATATATTTCAATTACAATTGCTTTCCAGTGTTCTAGTGGGTGGATTAAGTTGAAGCCATTTACGAGTAATAGCCTTTTTAGCTGCAACCAGGAATATACTCCATAAAAAAGGTAGAATACTTCAAGTTTATTTTACTAAGTATACTTAAGTAAAGTTCAAGTATATTTTTAAGTATACTTTATGTAGCAAGTATACAAATATCAGTGTTCTAGCAGTATACTTGTAAGTGTACTGTTTCAATATTCCTTGGGACTAAATTGGCCCACTTTCTAGTATATAAAAGTGTATACTTCAAGTATAACAGTAGCAAATATTGAGTACACTACTAGTTTACCTCTGTTTGTAGTTTATTATACAAAACTATTAAACTTATAGGTATACTGATTGTTTATTAATTAAATACTTTGTACACTTTGAAGTTTAGTGTCAGTAAACTAGTTTAATAGTTTTATACTGCAAGTATACTCCTATATACTCATAAATACTCAAGTTTTCTTTAAGTGAACTTTACATCATTCTTTAAGTATACTACTATGTCCCTATTTAGGTTTTAATTTGTATATGTTTTGTTATATGAATATCTGAACATACAAAACATCGAAAGAAAGAACAGGGTATCTGCTTTAAAAAAAAAAATGTATTCTAGCTTCATGCGTTCTTTTTTTAAACACTTTAATGTGGGTAAGTTTCATTAAAAAAATAACATTTTGAACAAAGAGCTTAAAAAAGACTAAGAATTGGATTCAGAATAATAATCAAAACGTAGATGGAGTCGATCAACACCCCAAACCTTGACTGTAATTATTACCTCTTCATCGGTCATTTTATTTCATAAAGTTACAGTTTTGATGCTGTTTCATGTCAGATGATAATGTTAGATGTGTTAGTATCTGGTGTTTCTTTTTTTTGTGTGTCTTTTTTGGGGGTGTGGGGTGGGGGGTGGAGTGTAAATTCTGTGCAGAAGATGTGTACTAGCACCCTCTACCGTATAGCAATGAAAACACGGATTTTAAGGGGTATAGCTCAAATATATTTAGACTTTTTGTGAGTATAAGTCAAGTATACTTGGTCAAACTAAACTAAAAGCATACTATCTTATTTTGGTTTAAAAGAAGTGTACTAACAGCAAACTTGAATAAACTTATTTTTCAGTCAGTCCATCTCAACATGCTCAACATTATCCATGACACAAATTAAACAAATAATTCCATAAGTCCACAGCAAGACTGCTTAAAAAAAAGTTGAATGTTCAAAAGTTTTAGAAATATCATGGAATGCGAAGCCCTGCTATTATTCCAAATGTGCTATAATCCAATGCAGTCCAACACTGATGTTCAGCTTTTTGTTGATTTCTTTTTTTGTTCAGGCACTTTGATAGTGTCCATGTATTTTATAGGACAGCTGTGTCTATATATCTGATTCCATGACCTTTTAGAATTTCACACAATCACATCATATCCAGCTTTACAAGGCCTCACTCTGATTTTAAAAGTCTTTCAATTTTGCAGTGATATTAGTCTTATTCTACAGCTGGAGGGTTGTGTTGTTATGGAAGAGTGAGGATCTATATTAATGATGTATAGTGCTGTGCAGAGCCCAGATAATGATGCAGACCAGGATGAAACAAGAACCGGAATTAAGTCCCTCCTCACAACAGCAGTCCGACAGTATTGTCAGAGGACTGGCAACAGGAGCTCTCTGAGATGTTTACATTTAGATTTATGCATTTAGTAGGCACTTTTATCCAAAGCAACTACAGTGCATTCAGGATATACAATTTTTTTTATTTTCTTTATGTGCGTTCCCTGGTAATTGAACCCATGACCTTTGCGCTGCTAATGCAATGCTCTACCACTGAGCCACTGTAAATAAAATTCCAACAAGGCATTAAGGTGAGATCATTCCAGGATCAAAGTACACAGACCACACATAGCGCTAATGTTCTCACATGTGGGAATTAGGGGAGAATTTCATACTCTGTATCAAGACCTCCCTGGAAATGTAGCTCTCCTTTCTCTGGTTGATGGAGAGACCATGGCACATCACTGCAAGATAAACACAGTCTTATTACTCTCCCTAGCAAGAGCATGTTGATATTTAATATTACTTAATAGCCTACATACAAATGTACTGTAACAAGGACACGTTTGAATACAGTGCAACCAAATAGTTAAACAACCCTGCTTATGCTGAGATTATTAGTTTACACATTTATATATGAATTGATCGCAGCTGAAAGATTTCAAATATAAAAATATTAAATATTAAAAACATTTAAAGATACAAGATAAGTGCAAAGTTTTTCCTTAACTGAAGTGTCGGTATATGGCTAAATAAAGCACGCAAGGCTTAAAAAAAGAATAACATATCTGCTTGATTGTTTCTTACTAAAAACAGACGTTTTTTCCCCCTCATTTAAAAGCTATGAAATATATCAAATGTAATCTTAAATAAAGTGCCCAACAGGATGCGGTAAAAAAATAATATTTTTTTTTGACATTTATGCGGTGAGTTTTGTAACAAACAGAAAGCGACCCTTGGGTATTTATTCCTTTACTGTCTGGGTATTTGCGGTGTAGTTCCTGTCAATCAACGTGGTCTAAAAACTACAAATCCCGTCATACGGCAGACCGCTTCGCGCATGCGCAGCTGATCTGGGCTGGCCTGATGCTGTTTTGTTGAGAGCTGAAAAAAAGAGTCTGAAACTCCAAGGCTTCAAGTGAAGAGAATATTTTAGCCTAGACAGGCACATGAGGTACGATGTGCTGGATTGATATGAAATCATGTTTTCTATGGTTATAAGTATCCGTTAATATCTGTTAAAGCTGATTTTTGCTGTAGTTAACGTTAGCTGCTCAGCTAATGATCCAGTGGCTAATGCTGCTGTTGTTGTTTACTAGAGAACTGGTCCATCAAACAATGTTTTCTGATAATCGAAATAATGATAATCTTATTTGGCCTGATGTAGCATACTGTCTTTTGGTGATATGGAATGTTTTTATCTACACCAAGCTTTAGTTCAGATCAAAATATCTTACAAAAACATGTTTGTTAGTGTGTGTATATATATATATATATATATATATATATATATATGTATATATGTATATGTTTGTGTGTGTGTGTGTGTGTGTGTGTGTGTGAGACCCTTGATCATGGTCACATGGAGTTCCATTAGGGCATGTTGTTAACGTGCATGTCATGTCATTTCAGTTGTGAGCTTCTAAGTTCTCTCTATTAAAATTGAAGACGCATTATAATTTTAGTTCATGACTAATATCAGGGTGTTCTTTCAAAGCTGCTTTATCAAATTTTCAGATCAAATTGCTAAACACGGAAATAAAAGCATGAAAATGTAATGAAGCCACAGATATAAAGAGTTCTTTTTCTCTGGACACAACAGTTTACAGACGTGTCCTCCTCCCGACATGAGACCTTGCCTGGCCCCTGGTTACCCCTCCTGCAGTTGATGACTCTGCAGCCGATGTGGAGATGACGGACAGTGTCAGAGCGTTTGTCCGCAATGTTGCGACGGTCAGAACATAATTTTACATCTAATAAACCTTATGATTTAATGTCTTTTATGACTTGAAATCACATCAACATCTGTAAAGGTGATGATACACATACAACTTTTTGAGCAGTGTTGCTGTGCAATGTTGCCTTCATTGGGCGACCAAGTAAGACACAGGACACATGACCTATCGAAAGTATCCAGGTATAATATTTTTTGCCCATTCTCAATGGAAAAGTGCCCCAGCAAAATTGCTTTAAAAAGTTGCCCAGTGTATCATCACCTTAAAGGGATACTCCACCCCAAAATGAAAATGTTTTCATTAATCACTTACCCCCATGTCGTTTCAAAACTGTAAAAGCTTTGTCAGTCTTTGGAACACAATTTAAGATATTTTGGATGAAAGCATGGAGGCTTGTTACTGTCCCATAGACTGCCAAGTAAAATACACTTTCAAGATCCAGAAATGAAAGACATCATCGGAATAGTCCATCTGCCATCAGTGGTTCAACCGTAGTGTTATAAAGCGACGACAGTACTTTTAGTATGTGAATAAAACCAAAAATAACGAATTTATTCAACATTTTGTCTCCTCTGTGTCACCGCGCCACTGGGATATGCTATTTACATATATTTAATCTTTGGTTTGAAAGAAAACAGTACATCCTTGCATCGCGACTGACACAGAAGAGCGTAAGCTGCTTGTGTACTACTCAGATTCTACAAAATGATTCTACGTTAATGTGGAAAGACACAGAGGAGACAAATTGGTGAATAAAGTCGTTATTTTTGTTTTATTCACATATAAAAAGTATTGTCGTTGCTTTATAACATTACGGTTGAACCACATATGGCAGATGGACTATTCTGACGATGTCTTCCATATCTGGACCTTGACAGTGTATTTTACTTGGCAGTCAATGGGACAGTCACAAGCCTTTCGGTTTTTATCCAAAAAATCTTAAATTGTGTTCCGAAGATTAATGAAGCTTTTATGGGTTTGTAAGTGATTAATGACAACATTTTCATTTAGGGGTGGAGTATCCCTTTAAGCTCTTGGTTTTGGTTCAGCTTGTCTTTTAATTTTTTTTTTTAATAGAAAGATTTCTGAATGGTCATGTGACACTGAAGATTACAGTAATGGCTGCTGAAAATTTTGCTTTGCATCACAGGAATACATTACATTTTAAAATGTATTATTGAATTGGTATAATATTTTATTTTATTCTTATTGAAAAAGTGTCAATCTTCCCATTTCATATAGGGAATCAAGGACTCCATCCTGGGCATTGGAACCATCTCCAAGCTTGATGCTCGAATCCAGCAGAAGAGGGAGGAGCAGAGGAGGCGCAGAACGAGCGGGGCCCTGGCGATGAGACGGGCTCAGAGCGAGGAACGGAAACAGGACTGGTAGATGTGCCATTCAAATTCATTTATTCAGTCTATTCTTATACTACCGGTCCTGATAAAATAGGTTTTTTTTTTTTTTTTTTTATACAGTGAACCGAAACTAGCAAGTCGAATTTTTCAGTGCTGTGCCTGGAATGGAGGCGTATTTTGGGTATGTTTCTCTGTCTCTTATTGGTCAACTATGCTTCGGTGTGTGTATGCTAAATTTCTATGAAATAATCCCATTTCATTTATCTCACAGTTAAGTCTGTTCCTGTTTTATCGGGTGTTTATCCCACTGCTGCAGTCCCTCACTGCTAGAATCATAGGTATGTGTCACTTTTAAATAACTTTCATGTCATATATTCCAGATTTGTCTTTGTATTTATGCTTCTTGTCCTGATCTGGTTTCAGGTGACCCTTCGCTACACGGCAATGTGTGGTCCTGGCTGGAGTTTATTCTGACATCTGTGTTCAGTGCTCTCTGGGTTCTGCCTCTATTTGTGCTAAGCAAGATAGTTAATGCTATTTGGTTCCAGGTGAGACTTTTTTTGAACATCCTTTATTGGATGACTTATTGGTTTGATCGTGAAATCAGCATTCTTGTAATTAAGGCAGTTTATTAGAGCAATAAGGGAAAATATATATAAAGCCATTCTTCACAGTGATCTTACCATGCTTTATGGGTTAAGTATAACTTTATAGTAGTAAAATATATATTTTTTCTATTTTAAATGTATATTAAAATGTAATTTATTCCTGCGATGTTAAAGCTGAATTTTAGGCATCATTACAAAGTCTTCAGTGTCACATGATCTTTGAGAAATCATTCTAATATGCTGATTCGCTGCTCAAGAAGCACACATCTCCACTTACATACACGTATATCTGTTTTGTGATATTTTAAATGTAGAGGTGTGGTTGTTGTTCCGTTTTGTCGAGCAGGACATTGCTGATCTGGCGTTTGAAGTGTCCGGACGGAAAGCTCAGCCTTTTCCCAGTGTCAGCAAGATCATTGCAGACATGCTCTTCAATCTTTTGCTCCAAGCTCTCTTCCTCATTCAGGTAGAAGATCGCTGAAATCTTTACATCTGCGATTCCCTCAGCTTGTTTATCTCTCTTTTTTCAAACGCACTTTTTTTTATGTCTGTTGTCTTTCAGGGATGGATTGTGAGTCTCTTTCCCATTGATGCTATTGGTCAGTTGGTCAGTCTCCTGCACATGTCTCTGCTCTACTCGCTTTACTGCTTTGAATATCGCTGGTTTAATCACGGTAAGTGTGTGTCTCCTCAGATCAATCAGTGGGACAAACGATCAGAATATCTACTCGAAACCTTTCCTGATTGACATTTTATCTCTTCTGAAGGAATTGAAATGCACCAAAGGCTGTCAAACATTGAGAGAAACTGGCCGTATTACTTTGGCTTTGGTTTGCCCATGGCACTACTGACTGCGCTGCCCTCGTCATACATCATAAGGTACGATCAGAGTTAGGATAGCACTATTAATTGAATTTATAATCGCAATTACAGTGATGGATTCCACAATTACGGTTCAAATCGGCAGTTAATCGTTCAAAGTCCATGTTATTCTGCGTGCTTAAGATGTCTTTTTTTTATCTTAAGGGTATCTCCCCATTATTGAATTTTAGTTTTAGTATAACATTACAATACCATTACTATTTTTACTTTTTTATAATTTAAAGAAGAAACCAATTTGATGTATAATTGACATTTGAGCTTTTCAGTAGTATTTTCAGCTTGTTTATTTTCGTATAAAAATACGGCAGGCAGTTGCATCAAACAATTGTATAAACAACATTCAGTTTAAATTGCGCTAATCGTGATTTAATAATCGCAATTACAATTTCAAGAGAATAATCAACAATTATGATTTTTGTGATAACCGTGCAGCCCTAATCAGAGTCCATTTCAACTTAACGTCTTCTGGTCTGATCGTGATTAAAGAGAAAACTGAAAATTTTCGTCATCTACTCACTCTGTCATTTCAAACCTGTTTTTTCTTCTGCTGAACACAAAAAAAGATATTTTGATATTTTTGGTCCTTACAGTAGAAATCGATGGTAATGGTAACCGAAACTAGTTAGTTGGTAAAATTCTTCAAAATATTTTCTTCTGTAATCCACAAAAGAAAGTCAGGTTTGGAACGACATTAAGGTGAATAAATGTCAACTTTCTTGTTTTAATATCACTCTGAGACATCCCTAGAATATATGTAGTATCCCATAATGTGTCATTTCTGTGTGGCTACTAATCTTGCACTCTTTCCTCCAGCGGCTGTTTGTTCTCTATTCTCTTCCCGCTCTTCATCATCAGTGCTAATGAAGCAAATACCCCAGTCAAATTCTAGTAAGGTTTTTTTTTGCTTTGTTTTATGTAACTTTTACTAAAAAAGAGATTTTATTGCTGTCTGATAACATTGCTGTTTTTCCAACATCGCAGCCATTTCCAGCTCCGCCTCTTTTCCCTGGTCGTCCTCATCAGTAACAAACTGTTCCACAAAACGGTGCACCTGCAGAGCTCCATCACGACCTCCACATCCACTGAGAAGTTGTCCTCGCCTCACTTGTCCCCGACGCGCCAGCGACCTATGCCCCCCCAGTGACCTCTTTCAAGATTCCCAGCTCAGTTTGGTTTGAAAGAGTGGATGGAAAAAGATTACGTTGTCTGTATTTGAAAGGGACTGTCGATATTCTTCTGAGGGATGAATGGGACAGGTTAGTAATGAGAATGGCCAGTGTTTGGGACTGGATCGCCCTGTGCTGATACACAAGGTCATGATTTTTGGTGTGACTATTTTTGTACCCGTTATGTGCCATTTGGGTGATTTGTAGAGACACCACAAAGACCTCAGCGTGGACATTTTCTGTGAACTGACTTCCCTCCTCTTTTAGGTCCTGTAGTTTCTATCTCGACTCTCGAGTTTTATCTATTTATGGCCTTCTTTTTAATTTGATGTAATGACTTTTCCTGCCTTGTGAGGTCCAGACACATGACAGTTTGTTTCTCAGTTAACACTAAGCTCTATGCTTTAGCTAATGACTTATGATATGGATAAGTAGAAAAAGACCCCAATGTCCCCCAGTGGTTTGTTTTTCTGCACTGAAATGTGGACTAGACTGAAAAAAAAAACGATCAAATTGAAAGGCTTCTTTATGTAAGGGATGTTTCATGTTGTGAATTTTTTGCTAGACATTTTAAAGCTCATTACTTTATTGATTACACATCTTCAGTGTTCTAAATGATTTATTCACCCTTATGTTTCTTTAATTTGTGGAACACAAAAGAAGAGATTTTGCAGTATGATCATGTTGCTCAAGTCCCTATATCCTTATATTTTATGAAAAACAGCAATGGGAACATTCTTTGAAATTTCTCCTTTCGTGTTTTACAGAAAAAAGTCAGTCATGTTAGGAAACGACATGAGAGTGATTTAAATTATGGATTCTTTTTTTTTTTTTTTTTTTTTGAACAAGTAACAACGTAAACCTTAAAAGGGAGCTGCTTTTATTTGGTTTCTTTTATAATGCATTTTTATTTTGGGAATACCATGTCAACATGATCCAGTGTCATCTGTAACGGTCCGGGGATGATCTCCGACAGTATGCACAAGCTTTATGAACCTGCTGCTGTCAGGTGACACTGGCAAACTGTGACACGTGTGAAACTTTTCTTTAAATGATCACGGATCCAGTCTCCGATGAATGCTGGCATGTCAAGTGGATGTCTACTGTGGTGATTGTTCCTGGAGTTCAGTATCTGGAACCTGTTTTGAAACATTTGAAACTGAAGCACATATTAAGTCGTTGTATTCGTGGGGTGTGGGTGGTGTGTATTTTAAAAAGGGTTGTAATCATCATCTGGAGTCCATAGTATTACACCTACAGGCGGATATTTGTGAGTGACATTTTGTAAAAGTATTACATTATTTCAATAAATTTGGTCTGTGTACATTATTTGTACAGATTGGTCTTATTTTATATTTTACATTTGTGTATTTGCCAGATGTTTTTTTTTTTTTTTTTTTTTTTTATGAAAAATGACTTTTTGCATTGAAGATGTTGTTTTTGGGAAACAAGTCATATTTTACCATAACTCATACTGCTTTTTTATATTTTTATAATTATGTATTATAATATCTAGAACCAAATCAGCGTATTAGAATGATTTCTGAAAGATAAGACTGACTTGCATTTTTGTTTAAAGGTAAAGACTCAACTTTATGCATATTCTGCAAGACCCCCTTTCTATTAAACCGATTCTTTTGGACTGTCTCGGTTTTAATGCAAGCAGAAAGCTCTTTTATGAAGTTAGTTCACGTAAGTACTTATTTAGTATGATTTTGCCAGAAAAGGTTTTAGATTTGTAGCATACAGTATGTTAATTTAAAAAAAAAATGATTTACAACATTGCTCGCTTTGTTTGTTTATTTGCTTGGTTTTTATTATATTTATGTGATAATTGTATTTTTGTAATTAAGAGTTTTTGCCATGCAAATTGCCTCAGATGCTGACATGGCATTAAATAAAATTATACTACTTGACATAACTCATTATGAAATTTCTAATTAACATTTAAAATAACATATAAATGTTATGGTATTCTATAGTTAAAGTTTTAAATTTAAGAGTTTTATGGACTCAACACATTGCTAACTTTATTTTTCTCCCTTTAGGACACGTCATATCTGGAGCGCCATGCGGAACTAGTCTTGACACGCTTGAATGACATCTCGAAGGCCAATCAGCGAAAGGCGCCCTCTCCGAATCGTGACGTGGAACCAATTAGCGCCCTCTCTACGTGGAAAGGTGGGGCTTGATCGCAGAGAGGGTTGTATGTGAGAGTGTGGTAGGTCTGGAGTGAGTGAACCGCCGATGAATAAGACTGGTAATTTTGCACATTTATAATCTCTGATGTTATTTATTGCAACTATACAGGTTCGTTGTCATTATATTTACTCCCTTGCATTAAATAATACATTTACGTATAATTAAAAAAAGCTTGGAATGGTGTGAGATAGGTGTAATGTTAGCTAGCAGCTAATGAGCTAATCAAGACTTTAATTGTTTAGAATCACGAATAGTTCATCAGATAAACACAGTATTATGAGCATCTTTTATACTCTTTGCATTGATTTCTCTACCTCCTAGTTAGGTTACATGTGTGGTGAAGTGTTAATAAGTAACGTTAGGTTTCTGAATAGGAATTGTGCACAAACTGGCGCTTCCTGATTTTATAAAGCTTTGACACTTTAACAGATAACACAATTTGCAGATTAATGCATTTCTTCAACTATTTTACCCTCTAAAATTCATTTTGACGCTTAATAGATTTGCAAAACCTCTTTAATCAGGGTAAAAATAAATTTTAGGATTGCATAATCATATTTGGATGTTTAAATCTGCCAGTGGCTTACTGCTTGTACATAGTTTGTTGTTAAAGGAGCCCTATCCTACGCTGCTCTAAAATTTTACCTTTTCTCCTAAAATGTAGGAATAGTTTAAGTTGTATTACTATTATTATTAACTGTTCTATTTTTTATATAAACATGCTGTTTTGTCAGGTATCAAGAGTTAGTCTTGCCTCCTGTGTGTTAAGATGACCAAGCTGGGCTTCCTGCGTCTGTCCTACGAGAAACAGGACACCCTGCTGAAGCTGCTCATCCTGTCTATGGCAGCCATCCTCTGTGAGTGGATGCCCGTCCCTTTGTATCAGACTCCCTGTATGTCAGCTGTCCTCTAAAGCTGTCTGTCTTGTCATTTTCCTCCAGCGTTCTCCACCAGACTGTTCTCTGTGCTTCGGTTCGAGAGTGTTATCCATGAGTTCGATCCGTAAGTGCAGCTATTGGGTCATTTTTGCAGTGCACCAGAGTCCGAACACCTGTTTAATTGAGCTGTTTTCTTGTTGGCAGTTATTTCAATTACCGGACCACTCGCTTCTTGACGGAAGAGGGCTTTTACCAATTCCATAACTGGTTTGATGATCGGGCTTGGTATCCACTTGGGAGGATTATAGGAGGCACCATCTATCCCGGTACAGCTTAATAACACGGATTTCGAAATTTATAGCAATATAAGAATGTGTTTTTTAGCCACTTGTGGAATAAAGCCAAATCCAAAACCCCAGAATGCTTCACTCGTGCTATAAAAGGTTCATTGCATTTAGTGGAATGTTGTCTTGGAAAATATTGGTAAAGGAATAGTTCACCATAAAAAAAAAATAAAAAATATATATATGTATATATGTATATATGTAGATGAGATTAGATTTGGAGAAGTTTAGCATTGGATCACTTGCTCACCAATTGGTCTTCTGCAGAGAATGGGTGCTGTCCAAAGGCTGATTAAAAACATCTCAAAAATCCACATGACTCTAGTCCATCAATGAACATATTGAGAAGTGAAAAGCTGCATGTTTGTGGATATAAAAATTTCTCCAATAAGACATTTACATTTTAGACTGTTGGTTCTGGCCATTAAATGAGTCCTTAACATGCCTCCTATAAGAAATTGTATCCCCTGTTGTACTGTCCCATCAAAATCCAGCAATATATTTGTTTAGAACTGTTTTGGACTGACGGCACCCATTCACTGTAGAGGATCCATTATGTAATGATACATTTCTCCAAATATGCTCAGATGGATAAATACATCTTCTCTACATCTTGAATGACCTGCAGAACTGTTTCTTTGATGAAGCCACATTACTAGTCTTGATGGCAATGGTCATGTCACTTCCTTATTATTTTACAAATGTTAAACACACCCCTAACCATTAGTATTGGACCCCGCAAATTGTGTAGTATCGTTCATTTTAGACTTTTTCATCTGATGAATGATAAAACTGGCAGTGGTGTAAATATAAACCATATTTAGGGACTCTTTTGACTAGCAACTTTATAGCAACAGGCTGAAACCACTTTAAACAGTGCTACATCTGCATGGCAACGGTGTGGTATTTCTTTCTTTTTTTTTTTACTATAGGGTTGATGATCACATCTGCAGCTTTGTATCACGTTCTACACTTCTTCCACATTTCCATCGACATCCGCAATGTGTGTGTGTTCCTCGCCCCTCTCTTCTCCTCCTTCACCGCTATCGTCACCTACCACTTCACAAAAGAGCTCAAGGTGAGATGAACTTCAGCACTCGGCCGTCACACCCCCTGCTCATCATTTGTCTAGCTAATTCTCCTAACTGAAGTAACACTTTGTTGCAGGATGCAGGTGCAGGGCTTCTGGCTGCCGCCATGATCGCCATCGTGCCTGGATACATCTCCCGTTCTGTGGCAGGCTCTTATGACAATGAAGGTACCGTCTTGTCTCAGAGATATGTGTTCAGTTTCTCAAATTTGTCAATATGATAAAGGTTTATAAAAATGCTTTTGATGCTTTCAAAAAGGTCTCAATAGGAAAAGTTTTAGAATTTGTTAAATGTCTATTTGAAACATACACTACTGGTCAAAGGTTTGGTGTCAGTAAGATTTTTCTTTTGGCAGGAAATTAACACTTTATTCAGCAAGGACAGATTAAATTGCTCAAAAGTGACAGTTTCTGTAAAAAAAAAAACAAAAAAAACAATTTGCAACTTTTTAAAATCTTATATCATTATTGATGATAATAAGAAAGTTGGAGTTATACAAAAAAAAAAAAAAATATATATATATATATATATATATATTTCACAATAATATAGTTTTTGTTTAATTAAATGAAGCCTAGGTGAGTATAAGATTAATTTTTTCCAAAAAAAAAAAAAAACCTTACTTAACCAAACCCTTTGAATGGTAGTGTGGATAAATATATTTATAGTATAGTTTGTTCTTTGTATGACATTGTGTTTTCAAATATCCTTGACAATTTACATTAATAATATAATATAACAATGAATACATATATGAATTTATATTAAATAGTATTTTTTATGATATAAAGGAATCGCCATTTTCTGCATGCTGTTGACGTACTACATGTGGATCAAAGCAGTGAAGACGGGCTCCATTTATTGGTCGTCCATGTGCGCGCTGGCATATTTTTACATGGTGAGACATTTGATAGAATCTTTGAATTGGGAATATGTTTCAGAGTTATTGAAATACACAAAATCCATCATTTCAATAACACCGTAACTTTGTGTGCTGGCGTCAGGTGTCCTCCTGGGGTGGTTATGTGTTTCTGATTAACCTCATTCCCCTCCACGTGCTGGTGTTGATGCTCACCGGACGTTTCACTCATCGCATCTATGTGGCGTACTGCACAGTCTACTGCCTGGGCACCGTCCTCTCCATGCAGATCTCTTTTGTTGGATTCCAGGTGAGGAGCTGAACGTCACCTACCAAAAATGGAAAAATTACTATCATATAATCTTAAAAATAGATCAATAATCTCTGTCTTTCTCTCTTTTCCTCCAGCCTGTCCAGTCCTCTGAACACATGGCTGCATTCGGGGTGTTTGGCCTGTGTCAGATTCACGCCTTTGTCGATTACCTGCGGAGCAAACTGAACACGCAGCAGTTTGAAGTGTTGTTCAAGAGCGTCATTTCGCTGGTCGGTATCATCCTGCTCTCTGCAGGTGGAGTGCTCATGCTGACAGGTTAGAAGAGACTCTCCCCGTTAAATATTTATTTCTTTTTAATATAAATATATAATATGTAAGTATTTATTTATGGCCATTTAAATATATATTTTTTTGTATTGTTCCTAAATAGTTTGTTTTTGTATTGGGTTATGCTAGGGAAAATCTCACCTTGGACTGGCCGTTTTTACTCTCTGCTGGATCCATCCTACGCCAAGAACAACATCCCCATCATCGCCTCTGTGTCTGAGCACCAGCCCACCACCTGGTCCTCCTACTACTTTGACCTGCAGCTTCTGGTCTTCATGTTTCCAGGTACAGCACCTTCCTGTGCTTGTTTTTGTAAAATAAAATACAAATATTGGATAAATAAATGAAAATTAGAAATATCACCTTGGCAACTAACTAAAATACAATAAGCTTACATTGAAGTAGTAAAACTACTTAAGAAACCAAATAAATCTAAATAGAAATATTTTTTAAGAAAAACTAATTAAAGGGACAGGCATATAACAAAATCGCTAAAAATTAAATTGAAAACTAAAAATATAAAAATAAAGCAAGTCAAAATATTAATAAATACTATAATGGTGTATAAATAATGCTAAAATAATCTGCATCTGTTGTTTCTCCAGTTGGCCTTTATTACTGCTTTAACAACCTCTCTGATGCCACGATTTTCATCATCATGTATGGCGTCACCAGCATGTACTTCTCAGCTGTGATGGTAAAACCCTTTTACTTCATATTAGTCAAGATTCTTTTAAAAAGGAAGCCCTGACCCTAGTTTTATCTGTTCTGCTCAGGTGCGTCTCATGTTAGTCTTGGCTCCCGTCATGTGCATCCTGTCTGGCATCGGCGTTTCTCAGGTCCTCACCACCTACATGAAGAACCTGGATGTCAGTCGACCGGACAAGAAGTCCAAGAAGCAGCAGGACTCCACTTACCCAATCAAAAATGAGGTACGATCAATGCTCTTGATCTTTCTTAGCTTTTCTTACGTCATTGGTTCCCTCAGTGATACGCCGCTCTGATTGGTCCGTAGGTGGCAAGCGGGATGATTCTGGTCATGGCGTTTTTCCTCATCACATACACCTTCCACTCCACCTGGGTGACCAGCGAGGCGTACTCCTCCCCGTCCATCGTGCTCTCCGCCCGCGGTGGTGATGGCAGCCGCATCATCTTCGATGACTTCAGAGAGGCGTATTACTGGCTCAGACACAACACACCAGAGGTCAGTGAGATCCGGCATGCTGTTGACCCTCATAAACATCCTGCTGCTTTTGATTCCAAACATTTTTGCTCCTCTCATATTATTTTTGTGCGTGTACAGGATGCTAAAGTCATGTCGTGGTGGGATTATGGGTATCAAATAACAGCGATGGCCAATCGAACGATTCTGGTTGACAACAACACTTGGAATAACACTCACATCTCCAGAGTGGGTCAGGTGAGGATGTTGCTTTATATATTTTAAACTACTAAAATATCGTTTCGCTGTTTACAGTTTTTATACTTTGGTTTTTAACCTTTGCAGGCCATGGCCTCCACTGAGGAGAAAGCCTATGAGATTATGCGAGAACTGGATGTTAGTTACGTCCTGGTGATCTTTGGTGGACTGACAGGATATTCATCTGACGGTACGGGCTCGGATTTATTTTGACCCACGGAAACGGCTTTGTGGTTCTTAATGTTTGAATTGTAGTATCTGGATTGGATTAAACCTAAATAACATGTACAAATGAGTATGTTTGTGTATTTGTTTGTGTAGACATTAATAAGTTCCTGTGGATGGTCCGGATCGGGGGCAGCACGGACACAGGGAGGCACATAAAGGAACATGACTACTACACACCCACCGGAGAGTTCCGTGTGGACCGCGAGGGGTCCCCCGTCCTGCTCAACTGCCTCATGTACAAGATGTGCTACTATCGCTTCGGCCAGGTTTACACTGAAGCCAGTAAGTGTGTGTTTTTTATATATATATATACACATACATATATATATATATATATATATGTGTATGTGTGTGTGTGTGTGTATATATATATATATATATATATATATATATATATATGTGTGTGTGTGTATGTATGTATATGTGTGTATGTTTTGATACTTTTATTTTATATTCATTAAAAACAAATTGTAATTTTATGTGCTTTTATTCATAGCTATTCTATTTCTATTTAGTTAACAATAACAGCAAAATTAATTAGTATTATTTTGAGTATTATTTAATATTTTTAGTCAATATTTTACTATTATTAGCTTCATAACTAATATTATGGAAGTAAAATGAGTTGCAAATGCTGTTTCGTGTTGACTTTTAGTTCAGGTTTTGAACAACAAAAACTAAGAAATTAGTGATGACTAGAATTAAATTCTACATTTTCTTTTTTTTCCAGAGCGACCTCCCGGTTACGACAGGGTTCGTAATGCTGAGATTGGCAACAAGGACTTTGAGCTGGATGTGCTGGAGGAAGCGTATACTACAGAGCACTGGCTTGTCAGGATATACAAGGTACATCTTAACTCACCTGTGTATATTTAACCGTTATTGTCCTTCTAAACCATCTGAATTTCAACTGATGATCTCCTGCTTTACCTCCACAGGTCAAAGACCTTGACAACCGTGGCCTCTCAAGAACGTAAAACCCAGAAACTCAAAATCGCACCCCCTCTTCTGAACACACAGCACTGAACGTCTGCGGGCCCCATCCCATGATCTGAGGGGAAAGCGTGAAGATTTTTTTTATACTTTTGTTGTAATTGCTGAAAGAGATTTTCTTTTCTTACCTTTTTTTTTTTCTTGGTTTGTTTTTTAAATTTGATTGTCAAATGTGATGTTTACTGGGGGCAGAAGATGTCAAATCACCTGAAAAGGTGAGAATAATGTTCATAAATCATTTCTGCAATCAGCAGGCCAGATAACTGTTTGATTTGTCTTTAAATGGGTGAATAAAAGAGTGACTGGGATTAAATTGATCACTGTCATTATTTTTAATTATTAAAATCACATGTATGCAGAAGTTAGAGTCAGGACCGGGCCCACTAATATCTACATCCTCAAGAGTTCTCGACTTGTCAGTCCAAAAACCAAGCTGCCAATTTTAATGAGCTGAAAGTATGTATATCACTGCACCACCAGAAGGTGCATCCAGATGAGCAGCCGGATCGGATGTATGGGCTCAGGACGGTGGTGCTGGGGCTCATGGAGTTGAGGAATGTTTGTGTTTGTTTTAAGCTTGCACACCCACACCTGCAAAAAGACAAAATCAATGAATAAAAATTATATTGTTGTGAATTTTTCAAAACTAATATTTGCTTAATTTAAGATACTTATGCTTAACCATTCAAACCATTATATAAAATAAAATAAAAAATCAATTTCTATATAAAATATACAGGCTTTGTAGGGTTTATAAATTTATATGTAATGCACAGATGTGTTGGGGTATGTACCGTTCTCTGCATGTGCCCATCCTGTCTGTGCAGAGCTTGTTCACCCACCGGGAACAGATCTGGTCCTAAGGATTATGTATCCAGTCCAAGATCTTCAAGAGTTGGAATCCCAAACTCCTCTTCATGGTCCACAGAAAATGAAGTGGACACATCTTCCAGGGAAAGAGGCATTACTGAGGAAAGAAAACCCAGCTACAGTCTCTCTTCTCGTCGCATGATGTCCAAAAAGATACCTTTCATGTCCTCTTTGGTTGGAACAGGTTTTTTAGGAGGACCAATGGCCTTCTCCACAGAAGTGAACGTAAGTCATGGGAGGCTTGCAGTTGTTCTCGTCAATAAGTCTTCTTTTAAAATATAAAATTTGATTTACAAATAATAGCAATTACCTGTCAATGTTGTAGAGAGTGTGAGAAATCTTTGGAATAACTTACACTCCATATTCCTATGCCAACTTAATGACCCCATTGTCTATACTCAGACTATATGGCTCTGTAACAACCTTGAAAGTCAACCGGGTGATCTTCCATTTCTCAAAGAGCTTTGGAAGGACCTCTGAGTTGCATGAAGGAAAAACATTTGACCCAAACCTTAACCTTTTTTCCAACCTTACCTGGAGTTGAGTTTCTTCAGACTGGAGTCCAGGTCTCCGAGAGCTTCTATCAGAAATCTATATCACAAAAATTAAAATAAACCAACAATTGTTTTTATTCATCGCAAACCGACTCTAGGAGGTTGTCCAACCATAGGGTGTCCAACTCATAGACATATACATACATAGACGCCTCATTGCCCACTCGACCGCACGTCAACGTCGCCGCCATATTGGAGCGGGCAACACTCATAACCAGTGTTGGGGCTAGTTACTCAAAAAAGTAATATATTGCATATTACATATTACTCTCAAAAATAGTAATGCCTTACTTTACTTTATTACTCCCTGGAGAAAGTAACTAGTTATATTACTAGTTATATTACTAGTTACATCTTTTTTTCTTAATTACTCTATGATTGCCTGAGATGCATCAGATGGAGGGAGAACATACAAAGGAGGAGTGTTCTTTAGGGTCTTTATCAGTGGCGGCTCCTGCCAATTCTCTCAGGGGGGACAAATGTTTGCTCTATTAATGAGGATAGGTCACCCATTCAATTGATAAATTAACGGGTAGTTAAAGATGTAAAGGGAACCGAACTACTGTAGTATTAATTAAAAATAAACTGACATTAGGAATCAATCTCTTGCACTCCTTATTTTTCTATATCCGTGTTAACACTATTCAGCAGCATATGAAGACTAACACCAGGATGTGGTTTTTCCAAAAAATACTTTTTACTTTTCGATTTCAGTTTAATAAGAAATAATTGAAGTCACATAAATCACTGTTTACACAACTCACTTATATTACTGCTCGTCAGTACACCTGTTCTCTAATCAGCGGTTAATTCCATCAGGTGCGTGATTTCACATAGAGCAGCTGTTACTACACAGAGCCGTTATTAACTGAGAAGATGCGCAAATCCACTTCATTTTCAGCGTTTATTGGCACGGTTGTATGAACATATGGTTCACGCACCTGATGGAATAAACCGCTGATTAGAGAACCGGCTTTACTGAGATGCGCATTAACGAGCGGCCGATCGTGATCGGAGCACTCCTACAAAATAATTACTGAATCTCCACCCGTCGAAACTAGCTTTCTGTTGCTGGGAACCTTCCTCTGAAAAAGAGCTTGCCGTTGTTGACGCTTCCATTTTTCCCCATCTGTCTGAGCGTGCCGCTCTGCTGCCGGCTGTCGACCAATCAGTGATGGTAAATGATACCTCGTGCCAAACCCAGACCAATCACTGTTCCATTCACGCCCTCCTTCCCTTCCCTTCTGTTCTCTGTGTTGTGTGCCTTGTGTGTGATGAAGGTGCTACTGGCAAATGTAACGCAAGTAACTAGCTTGGGAAAACTGTAATAATATTACCAAAAAGTAATATTATTACAGTAACGCGTTACTTTGTAACGCGTTACACCCAACACTGCTCATAACTCACATCAGGACAGAAGAAAACGTACCTGACTCATCGACAGATTGGACACCTACAAACCGTCACACGATAATAAAAACAGATCTCGGGGTGTTATCTTTCACAGGTAAGACCCAGCTGTTCTTTCTCGATGTTTTTTGGTCATTTTTAACATTATGTTGACAGCTTAATTAACCACCAGTGTCAGAGTATTAATAAATAGCTAGCGATATCGCTAACGTATTTAGCAGTGAAAGCTGAGACTTTATAAGAATTCAAAGTTTAAATTAATTCTTATTACGTTTTAACTTATATTGCCATTTATATAATAAACTAAATGATGTTATGAGCACAATATACAGAGTGAGCACTTTGACCGTCTAGATTAATGATGGAGCTAAAGCTTCTCTCTTTAATTTCACTACCGTTACTTATTTACAAAGATTAAGTGGTAACACTTTAGAATACTAGTCCTTTAGTTAATGTTAGTTAATTCATTAACGAACATGAACAAACAATGAACATACTGTGAACTTACTCTATGTATTCTTTTTTATTCCCTTTTAGCCATTTGCAAACAGGAAAAGGACAGCCTTAAGGAAAGCTGAGGAAAGCTGTTCTCTGCATTTCCAAGAGACAAGACTACACCTCCTTAGACTAATGTTGTGTTTGTACTAAATGACGACAGAATGACCCAGCTCATATTCTACAGCGATTAATCGTTTGAAAGCATTAATTTATACCAGAAAACAAGACAGAAATACTAAGGAAGAAAATCTCTGCATTAATCACTTAATCGTTTGATTCTGATTCATTCAGTCATTTCTAATAATGCTCCACTCATGTTTATAATAAAAGATGACATAATTCATTAAAAAAAAACTTAAACCCAGCAAAGAAATAATGGATGTTGCATTAAGTAATTTATTTTCACATCTAACGTTAAGTGCTAATACAAACACAATCCAATCTGAGTACATACATTGTTCGACAGAACATAATAACTGTTATTTGTGTTTGCGCACGTGATATCAGCAAGTAATGTATATTAAGGTTGCTTTGTTCATATTTTCTCTGTTCTGTATAGTGTATTTGAGTACTGTGTAAAGCGCTAATAAATATGCATTATTTGTATTCTTATTATCAGTGTTGTGGGTAACGCGTTACAAAGTAACGCGTTAGAGTACTCTAATTACTTTTTTCCTGAAATTTGTAACTTAACGCGTTAGTTTCGTGCGTAAGTAATCAGTAACTTCGTTATTTTTTTTTAAAAAAGTAATCCGTTATTTTAAGGAAAGGAAAATCCCGACTGCAGCCTGCTTTTTGTCAGACAGTAGTCCTAGGTCTACTGTGCCACCTGCGGATGTATCAGCGGAGCCGAAGCTCTGTGATTGTAAAGTCAATGGCTGTGATGCGTCTGTGCCCTGCGCCTGACCCTGTGTGTGTGTGCGAGTGGGTTTTTTTTTTTTTTTTTTTTTTTCTCTCGAACTCCCGGCAAGATAGCAGAGAGGACAGCGTTTGGTTTATGGAAGTACGCACATTATTTTCAATTTGTCAACGAAAAAGAAAAGAACATAACGGTAAAATGCACAATCTGCTTTGGTGAAAAGCTTCTGTCGACCGCCAAAAATTCTACCTCAAATTTAACGCTACGTTGTAATCACTACTTTGAAGAGTAAATGTAAGAGGACTGTGTTAAAGCGAATTTAGGCTTGTGACTGTGAGTGACACTTTAATAATAATTAGTTCGGCTATTAAGCGATTTGTCATTTGCCTGTGTGGCAGTGAAGGATTTAATTCGGTTTGTTATCATTTTTGTTTGACAGGCAGATGTTAATTTCTGTTAGATCATTGGCTGGCTGGTTGTTCATCATTTCTAAATGGATTTAAATCTGCAAGCCTGTTTAAGGTTGTGTTTACAAGTAAGCATACTTGTACTTTGATAACTGCATTATTTAAAGTTAAAGAAAAATCAGGAGTTATCTTGTGGTGCTCATAATATACAGTAGCCTAGGCTACCGGGGCTGGGTAACGTTAGGTGCGAATTTTGATTAATAATATGTTCTGTGATAATAAATAAATAAAACGCCATGTGGAATAGCCGATTGCTGACTGTCTTTCCTGTTATTGTTATCCTGCAGTGTTAATTTAGTCGGATGACTGACGTTATTCATTGTCGGGAGTCACGACTTCTAGGTGCATTTAAAGGGGCGGGGGCTGTGTCTGTCATGTGTGAGCCGCTGCGAACTGCTTTTAATTTTTGGTAACGCATGAGTACTCTAACGCGTTACTTTTATGAATAGGTAACGCTGTATCATAACTGATTACTTTTAATTGATGGTAACGTTGTAACCTAACTAACTACTTTCCAAAGTAACTATACCCAACACTGCTTATTATAAGGTGCTGAGAGCTGCAGAGAGGGTGATCCGCCAAGCTTCAGCAATACAAGCTCCTCAGGTGTCAACAGTCACAGAAGAGAGAGAGAGTGTGTGTGTGTGTGTGTGTGTGATGGAGAGGGAGGGAGAAGAGTGTGTGTGTGTGTGTGTGTGTGTGTGTGTGTGTGTGTGTGAGAGAGAGAGAGAGAGAGAGAGAACCAGAGTGTATATGTCACAAATTATAATAAATTGTTTCTTCAACTTATTAAATATCTTATTTTACTGCAACTATCTGTTTCTGCTTCTTTATTATATATTTATAGTGTGTGATTTATAAATATTCTACCTCACATATTTATATTTTGGGCGTCTGGTCATTTATATCTTCTATCAGAATAGAATATGTAACTGTAAAGCAGAGCCGGCCCTAGACCTTTGGGGGCCCTAAGCTAAATTGGTTGGAGGCCCCTTTGACCGTTTTAAGTAAGGCCTACAGAAATTAATGACTACCTTGTAACTATACTGTACGTATTAAATCTACTATGTTATTGTTAAATTTTTTAGTCTATTAAATTATGTTTTAATTATTCTATGTATGCTGTATGTTAATTATCTTTTTTACGCTGCTGGCCCTGAGTAAGTATTTCGTTCTTATGTGGCAACATGTACAGAATGACAAGAAAAGACCTTGAGTTCTTGAGCTGAGTTCCATGTTTGATGTCTAACAGGAAAATTATGATACCACTGAGCTGAATGGCAGTGCAGTTCAACGAACACACACTGATGAACTTGCTGAATAAAAAGACTGATAAAGTGATTTTCACTGACCATAAAATAAACATTTTTAATTGACACCAGAGTTTAAGAGGCACAAACAACAGCCTTTATATAGAATTTAAATGAAATAGAGCAAATAGAACTGAATACTGTGTTGTGAACCAGGAAAAGTATTATGTTATTAGCATTTATTACATGGCTTGGTTGAATCCCAATGTAGAATGCGGTTTGTTATTTCTTGATAACAGACCGCTGCGAAGTAGAACACACCATTGCCATAAACAGAGCGTTGCTATGGACGGGGAGCGGACTGTTTTCTTTAACATAGAGTCACAGTGTGCAGCGCTGCGCTGCTCAAGTGCGCTTTTAAAAGTTCACGGCACAAAGCGAAGAAATGTCGAGCGCACAAATCCTAATGTATATCTGTCCAACAGTTTATTGATCATTTGTTTCTTCACAGTTTTAAATTCCAGTTAGTGTGTGTTTGATGCCTTTTCATAGTCCTTGTGATGTGTCCGTGATCTATCACTACACACGGTAGCGAGTCGTTTAAAAACAGCAACAAACATAAAATACAAATACACAAAATAAAGTCATCTTATGCAAATCCACAGGCTTTTATCTACAGATCGAGCATTATAATGTGAATATATCATATATTGAAGAGAGTTTTACCATGCACGAGGCGCGCGCTGTTTGAATAATGTTACTGAATGGAGAATGATTGACGAGGAAAAACGAGTTTCCGTAAACTTTAATTTAATGATGTAAATAGTCTTCTGTACCTCACATTAAGCTATGGAATGGCTTCAGATGACTTCGTGAAATTATAATCAGACGGACCCTCTCAGATCCAAGTCACCCAAAATGACGAAAAAAAGCGGGAGGCGCCGAAAAGCGCGCTGTAAGTGTTTGCATTCCAATATAAGACTTTTAGACTGCAGATTATCTATACAGGTATCGGAAAATTAAGCCTACAGGTTTACGTACCTTTATTGTCGTTTTTCATGGCCAGAAAGATATTTTCGTTTCTTGTCAGACATCGTCGACGCTGGAGTACGTTAACTGACTGACAGACACTGACCGGGTGACGAGTGACATCATAGGGGTCAGTCAGGGTCAAGATTCGCGGGGAACTCGGCATAATAAAGAACTAAATAAAAAACAACTTTGCTTATCATGATGCCTGATAAAGAGCCCTGTAGGCCCATTACTTTTTATTTATTTATTTTATGTTACTTTTGTTGTATGATTTTTTTTCACCCACTATAGCAGTGACTCAAGGGGGCCCTCTGCTGGACACGGGGCCCTTTGCAATTGCAAGGGTCGCTTAGTGGCTCGGCCGGCTCTGCTGTAAAGCCTATTATGAATATTAAAACACGCCGAATCGTGTGTCCTATATCATAACTGCATGAATGGCCTTTGCAGCAAAAAAATCCGCGTCAAAATCAGTTAGGAATTCAGTGAGATATGATTAATTGAATGCGCTGACAGCTCATTGCACCTGGCAAACAAGTTACACTGAGTGGAGCTGGCGACCGGTCCAAGATGGCGGCTCCACGGCTCGTTCATGCCAATAGGCAGTAGCGTTCGATGGGGCGTCTACCTATATGATGTCTATGAGAACGAGAGAGCTGCTAAAAGACTGAAAACTGATGCGGAGGATGATTGCGGAGACGCGGGAGAGCTATCATCAGACAGCCCGGTCTCGGACTTCGAAATCACCCGAATTCTGCGCGAACGTGCGCGGGAGAAGAGCCTCTTCATTCATGGGAAGGTGCGTGCGCAGGAGAGAGCAGTAGTTTACTTGTTAGTTCATGTTAGCTCTGGAACATTACATAATATTAAAATATAAAACTTTTGATTTTAAGAATGCATTCATAAATGGTTAAATTAACTAACATGTAACAAATGCTTTAGAAAAATATTTAATTGTTAGTTCATGTTAACTAATGAAGTTAACAAAAATTACAAAACAGAACCTTATTGTAAAGTGTTATCAATTTTACTTGTACTAACGGTAATTCTAGTAAGATTACCTACTAGTACGTGAAAAAAAATATGTAATAGTCAGTATTGAAATAAATGTTACAGTAACCTGCAGTCGCTGAGTTATGTTCTGTTTCCCAGGTGAAGGATCAGGATGCTGTTGTGATCCTGGAGAAAACACCCATCAGACAGGACACACTGTCTGAGTTACTGAAGAGCAGTCAACTCAAGCTGGAGATGAAGAATGATGTGTACAGCACATACCAGCTGCAGGCACCTGCACACCTGAACGGTAGGAGCAACATGTTTGTACTTCCATGCATTATATGGTTTAATATGGTAAGCATTTAGCATGCTGATATTGCATGGTATTACCTTTCGATACCATCACTGTACAATTTGTTAATACACTAATAAAAGTTTGAGGTTGATACAATTTCTTATATGTTTTTGAAATGTCTCTTAAGCTCACCAAGGCTTTTATTTAGTAAAAAAAAAAAAAACGTATTATTGTGAAATATTACTACAGTTTAAAACAGCTGTTTTGTATTTCAAAGTATTATTTATTCCTGTGATGCAAAGCAGAATTTTCAGCATCATTACTCCAGTCTTCAGTTGACTCCAGTTTTGTTGCTCAATAAACATCTTCAGTATTATCAGTGCTGCCTAATATACATTAATACAAATAAAGTAAATAAAAATAAATGTTTATCTGAAATATTATTTGATTTAAATTTGCCATTATATATAATATATTGCTATCTGTGTGTATGTTTTTTTTTTTTTTACTTTAATTTAAAGGTCATATTTTGTTAAATACAATTTATAATTTTTGAAGAGTGAGATTCTTCATTTTCCAGAAACCTCTCCTATATATTTTTTAAAAAGTGTTATAATTGCAAAAAAATATTTGGCATTTTTTCCAATGAATTGAAATCACAGATTCAATAAATTTTGTATTTATGAACAATTTCTCATTTTTGTTATAAAGAATCACTTTTCATATCAACCACTTAAATACTTAAGAAGTATTTGCATCAGGAGGTTTTTCTGGTTGAAGAATCTGGAGAGGATTATCGTAACCTCACCCTACCGTACATCAGCAGCCAGAGCTTCAGTGTGCAGGTGAGACTTCACTGACCTCTGACCCTTCACGTCAATATTGTTCCTGTCCCATGTGTATCCTTCTCACATGAAGTACATAACTGAGCTGCCCAACTTTCATTTTGGTTTCAGTGGGTGCATAACATATTGGAGAAGAAAGCAGAGGCTGATCGGATTGTTTTTGAGGATCCAGATCCCGATACTGGTTTTGTTTTGTTGCCTGATTTCAAGTGGGATCAAAAGCAGGTAAATCTGGGGTGAATCCGTCTCATAATATTTAAGGCTGAATAAAAGACCAGTGGAAACAATGAATGTTTCCTTTCCTCTCCAGCTGCGAGACTTGTATTTGATTGCTATCGTCCACCGGAGGGATGTCAGAAGTTTAAGGGATCTTACATCAGAGCACCTGCTGTTACTCACAAACATTCGCAGTAAAGGAGAGGTGAGTGGATCAGATGAGAATCCAAATGATTTTTCAAAGTTGTCATTAAAACAAAGGTTAATGCAAGAAAATTTCTGCTTCAAATGTGATGCAGTGTTTATATGCCATTACTTTGAAATTAATTATTAATTGTTACTAGCAGTTTCTGAGTGAGAATTGTTTCTTTACTATGAACGATGAAGTAGAGTTGTAGTTCTGTTGTCCACTAGATGTCACTGTTGATCTGAACGTCAACCCCTCTTTGTCTGCTTTTTAAAAGCACGTGGTGCAGTGGTTACCACATGTGCTCTAGATATAATGAGCTGTGGTGATCCTGTGGAAAACAGGGTTCGATTCCATCCTGCTACATTTTGCAATCTTAACTAAAATCTCAACACATAAACGCTATGAAAATCACAACACAGGGTTTTTCCAAGTGCTGTAGTGTGGCTGCAAACATCAAATTTGAGTCTTGTCTATATCCACAGGACGCCATTCAGCGGCAGTACGGCATCCCTCTGAGGAAACTGCGCGTGTTTCTCCACTATCAGCCATCATACTATCACCTCCACGTCCATTTCACCTCTCTGGAGTACGACGCTCCAGGTTGTAGCGTGGAAAGAGCCCACTTGCTTTCCGATGTCATTCAGAACTTGCAGGCAGATTCCAGTTACTATCGGAACCGCAGCCTGGCGTTCCCACTGCGGGCCGATGATGGTTTGCTCCTCAAGTTCAAAGAGGCTGGGAAACTCTAGAGACCTGATTTTTCGGGAACTTTTTTTTTTTTTTTTACTTTATAAATGTTAAGTACCTGTACACTGCTAATCTGTTTTGAAAATATTTATTATTACAGTATACACTCAATGGAATAAGGTCTTGATTTGACCCTTGTCATCAACTGAATTTTTATTTTAAGTCCTGATTGTTTTGTAATTGTTTGGTTGTGTAATGTCTGTTTTTCATGCTGTGGTTGATCATGTGGACAGAACCCAAATTCATCACCCAAAACCCCGGCTGTGCACCTGTCTGTGGTGCGACATGGTAATTCATTTTAAAGCAGAATTTGAGCCAGTGGGGCCCCAGGCCTTATTCTTTGAGGTTTTCGGGGTCCTTTGAAGAGATTTGGCTGTGACTGGCAGAGCAGCAGGCTGCACTGACGCTCCTGCACTGTTTTTAATTCTTCTGAAGAAACGAACAAAACCTAGTGGTTCAATATTAGTCCAAGACACAACTGATACTGTTTATGCTTTCCAGAAAGTTCAGCTGAGGTGTGTAGAATTTTCTTAACCAACGTAGTTCTTTGGTTCAGAGCTCATTGTAAATCTAGGGCTAGAGAGGCAGAAAAAGCCCAAAACCCCCTGAAGAAAAAGACTGCTCAGAGTTTGTTTATGTGGTTCAACAGAGTTCTTAAAGAAGATTTCACTGCTTTACATTATACAACCACAGTTTTAGAATGCCCTCTATTCACAGGAAATCTCTAAACACGATAGAATTATTTCTGTTGGGATATCAGCTCAAGCAATACTCTTTAAAAGGACTGCTCACATGAAAATGAAAATTGTCATGAGCTATAGTGATATTATTTTTCTTATAAAAATCTATTGTGCCAATTTAGATGATTTTGAATATAGCACTGAAATTGAATGGACTGTTGCATTAGATTTGAAGCTCTGTTTATTTTATTTTTTTTGTATTCCACATAAGACGTTGCTTCTGGCTAAAATACGAGTCCTCTATCCTATGGCTTTTTCAATAGTGGAAAAAGTTTTCTTGTCTGAACTCAGAAATATTCACAGATCAAACACCATTTACAAGAGAAAATGGTTTTAAACCAATATAGAACAAGGGATGGACTTTTTCCACTTGAGGAAGTGTTGTTATGGATAATGGAGTCATATTTTGCCCAGAAGCAACAGTTTAAAGTTAAAATGCCTTGATGGATTTGTTTCTTTTAAACATGCAGCTTTTACTTCACATCTTGGATGGCCTGAGGGTGAGTACATTTTTAGTTTTGGGTTAACTATATCTTTAAGCTCCACATTCAGATCGACTTACTTGATTGAGATGATTAAAAAAGTTAGAGACTCCGTCATCTTTGTGTTTTTCCTCTAATGCATTTGAAGCCAGTTGCCATAAATCCCTTTGAGAAGGCCTTTAGCAATGCTACTGGTACAATTATAACTAAATGCTTTCTTTCCTCAAGGGTTTTGTTGCATCTGGCCACTGCTAATTTCAGTGTTGTCACTATAACTAAATCACTCATGTGCTCCATTTCACGTGGCTTGAATTCCTTGTTACATGTTCATTAATTCTAAGTAATTACTGGGTCTTATTACTTATCTGCTGTGATATGTTTGGCAGCAGGATTGAATATTTAGACAGAAAATTCCAGAGAAGAATGTAAAAGTCCTTAAGAGGTTTTAAATGGCCTTACGGAGGCTCTCCAGAACAATAGCATCATTATGCCACACAAGTGCTGCTGTCAAATAGAGGCACTCCATCTCCATGTATCACTGTTCTCTGCTCTCCAGAACAATGCCTTTTCTAATTTTTTATTTTTATATTATGTACTTACTGAGCACATTAAATGGGAACATAATTTAATGGGAGTGGTATATTTATTCATGTCGATGTTAAATGTGATGGAGCTTGACTGTTACCAAGGTGGGAACTTCATGGCCGGCAGCCATGTGGTCTGGTCAAATTTTTAGCAGGTTTTCACATGCCATTTTTAAGAGTAGTTTAAAACAAATTTTTACAGTGTCTGAAAGTTTAAAGTTATTAGTGAAAAGTTGTTTTTTGGATTTTGTAAAATTTTGAGTTTTATTAAATATATTAATTTTTTAATATTTGATATTTAAGATATATATATATATATATATATATATATATATATATATATATATATATATATATATATATATATATTTATATATATTACATATTATCTTTTTTATTATGAATGAAATGGATGCAATGGAAATCTGACATTTTGTGTGATGTTTCCACATTGAATGCCAAGAAATCATTTTTCAGATTTCAGTTTGAAATTCGATTTCCATTTTGGTCTTCAACATTTGGAAATATTCAAAAAGCTTGTTGGAATCAAACCCATGAGACTGGTGTTGCCTGTGCTATGAGCTACAGGGTTTAAATATAACCCTTCATTGTTTCTTTCTCTGAAATGATTTTGGTGATATGAGTGTGGTTTGACACCATTTGCCAATCTGAGGTTTATCTTACTGCAGTGTTACAGAGGAAGTTAATGTGGCTACGTGTGATAAATGATATTTGTCTAGCGTCTCTACCTGAGTGGCTCTGTGTGTTTGACAGTGGTATTTTGAATTATGTGCCTGTTAATTTTTGATTGTAATTAAATTTGGTTTAGTAAACTTGAGTTTTATTCAGTTTGTTCAGATTAACGCTAAGTAGGCAAAGAACCTCCTGTGTGTTTTCCATTTTTTTTCAGCTTTCTTCTGTGAATTTCCCTGCAGTGTGGCTTTTGGTTACATTTTGAACTTGAACTAAAGTCTGAAACTTTCAAATCTTATGATTCACTTGACAAAAGCATAAAGATGTAACCTTAAGAGGTGGGGGCAAGGATCAGCGCGACGGGAAATGTGATTCAACTCTTTCTTTGTGTTGTTCTTTGCAAAGCCTTTGCGTTCCCATGGGTACAAGCAGCGAGGAGCTCCACGGCTGAAGTTCCTCCTTTCAGATGGGGTTCTTTGATTGCTGAAGAGGAATTTGGATAACTAGAACACTGACCCCCCAATGCAAACCCATCCTGTATGCTATAATGGTGTCTTTTTAATTAGCTTTCATGTGGTTTGCATTAGTTGATTGGTGAACGAACACTACGTCTGATGTGAGGTTAGTTTTGGAACCATTTTCTAAGCTGTCTTTGCTTTATGGTGTGTAAACTGTGGCATGTGCCTGGGATTAGGACATTTCATCGAGGATTTTAGCAGCACCCCGATGGTTCTATGCTCAGAAAGAGAACTTCATGGCCTGAACTTGAAAAAGCACTTTGTTTGCTGGGACGTTTTCAGTTTGCAGGTATGAGGCAAATACTTTCACATTTATGGGTGACAAAGAAAGCAATCGGTGCTTTACTGGTGTGGTTTGTTGTGTTTGAGTGGATTATGAGCTGCAGTAAAAGCAGTATTTATCTTTTATTGCCTACAGAGGTTTGGGTTTGTAAGCAACTTAAATTTTAATGTGCTTTTCTTACTGAAGAAAAATGAATTTTCTCAGCTTTACTTCTAATTTGTAAGGCATCAAATTATTATTGTTGTATTATGAATTACTAAGACAAGACCATTTTTAAAAATGTTTTTAACTTAAAATATTTTAATTGGTTCTTAAATGTTTGTATATATCACTTAGAAGGCACTATAGTTTAAACTTAGTTAACTAATAACAATGGTTTAGTTGATATATTAGTATCAAAATATGTATCTCAAATATATATGTAAATTTAATATTCTGTTTTATTATTTGTAATATATCAGTTGCTAGAGACTATAAATTGTTTAAACTGCGTGTGTGTTGTGTATGTAAATACGTATATATATACATTCATACACACACACACACACACACACACACACACACACACATATATATATATATATATATATATATATATATATATATGTAATGTATGTATAGATGTGTATATTTGTGTATGTCTTTATATATATAGATATAGATAGATAGATAGATAGACACACACACATTTATATATATATATATATATATATATATATATATATATATATATATATATAATTTGTAATATATCAGTTGCCAGAGACTATAAATTCATATTATATATGAATATGAATATATATATTTATTTATTTATATGTAATGTATGTATAGATGTGTATATTTGTGTATGTCTTTATATATATATATATATATATATATATATATATATATATATATATATATATATATATATATATATAGTGTTGTGCACCTGATGGATGTATTTCTGTATTTCTACCAGCTGAAAGATGTTCCAGTTCATACGGAAACAGATTCACAATCACCTTGTGGAGCGGAAAATTAGGAGAACTCGTTTTGTTACCAAGGACGGCCACTGCAACATTAAATTTGGGACTACTGAATATCACAACCATTTTGCTTTCCTCATGGACTTCTGGACTACATTTGTTGAGATCCACTGGTGTTTTGTATTCGTTTTATTTGCCGCCGCCTTCACGGGAAGCTGGTTCATTTTTGGTTTGCTCTGGTATTCGCTTGCAAAAAATAACGGCGACTTAGAAACTCTACAGAACTCGTCTGAATCCCAGCAGATAAAATGTTTAGAGAACATTAACAGTCTCACGACCGCCTTCTTGTACTCTTTAGAGACCCAGACGACCATTGGCTATGGCGGCCGAGCTCTCACGGGTCACTGCCCGGGCACAGTCGCCCTTTTGATCATCCAGTCCCTCATGGGTGCCATCATAAACTGCTTTATGTGTGGACTCATTTTAGCAAAGATCTCTCTCCCCAAGAGAAGAGCAAAGACTGTAACCTTCAGCGAAACCGCAGTCATTTGTCTTTGGAAAGGGAATCTGTGCCTCCAGATACGGGTAGCCAACCTACGAAAAACTCTTCTTATTGGCAGCCACATTTATGGAAAGCTTCTCCGGACCACCCTCACTCCAGAGGGGGAGACCATCATACTGGATCAGGTGAATATTGACTTTTTGGTGGATGCTGGGAAGGACAACCTGTTCTTCGTTTGCCCACTTACCCTGTACCACGTGATCGACAAATCCAGTCCGTTTTCCGAAATGGCTGCAGACACTCTTCAGCAGCAGGACTTTGAGTTGGTGGTCTTCCTGGATGGGATGGCTGAATCCACCAGCCTGTCCTGCCAAGTACGAACTTCCTACCTTCCGCAGGAGATCAAGTGGGGTTACAGCTTCCTGCCCGTCATCTCTCGCACCAAAGGTGGGAAATACCGTGTCGACCTGTCCAACTTTTCCAAAACGGAGCCTGCGGTGACCCCACACTGCGCTTGCTGTTTCCACAATGAACATAACAAGGAGCTCATTCTCCACCAACATGTACGTGAAGGAATTGATAATCTGGGATTTGATGTTATTGAGCTTCAAGACTCTGTTGATGTAACTGAGAAGTGCGATTAAACCGTTCGCTTCAGCAGAGACTGCAGTAAACATCCTGTGGTGGCATTCTGTATTGTGATGGTTAGAAGCAACATAAAAGTGGAGAGAGGAAGAGGGGTGACTCGCTATAGTTCTGTTCCCTGACAGACACATTGGCTGTGTTCCTTAGTGAGCTGCATGTGTAGACAGACTTAAGGCATGGTACAGTATGTGCTTCTGACACAAAACCTTTTCCAAAAGATAGCCATTGTGGAAACAAGTTGCCTTGTTTTGATCAAGTTGTAATATCTAGTGAAAAGAAGACAACCCTAAGTTGAAGTAGGAGAATTTAGTGAGATATATATATATACAGTACAGACCAAAAGTTTGGACACACCTTCTCGTTCAAATAGTTTTCTTTATTTTCATTACTATGAAAATTGTAGATTCACACTGAAGTCATCAAAACTATGAATGAACACATGTGGAATTATATATGGAATTAAATACATAACAAAAAAAGTGTGTAACAACTGAAAATATGTCATATTGTAGGTTCTTCAAAGTAGCCACCTTTTGCTTTGATTACTGCTTTGCACACTCTTGGCTTCTCTTGATGAGCTTCAAGAGCTAGTCACCTGAAATGGTCTTCAACAGTCTTGAAGGAGTTCCCCGAGAGATGCTTAGCACTTGTTGGTCCTTTTGCCTTCTGTCTGCGGTCCAGCTCACCCCTAAACCATCTCGATTGGGTTCAGGTCCGGTGACTGTGGAGGCCAGGTCATCTGGCGCAGCACCCCATCACTCTCCTTCTTGGTCAAATAGTCCTTGATGCCTTCAGTGTGACTCTACAATTTTCATAGTCATGAAAATAAAGAAAACTCTGAATGAGAAGGTGTGTCCAAACTTTTGGTCTGTACTGTATATGTAAAATTAAAATTCGTAATGTTTCTGAAAGAAGTTTCTTGTGCTCTCCAATGCTGTATTTCTTTGATAAGCAGGACAAAAAAAAAATGAAATATTATTACATTTTAAAGTAGCTGTTTCTTTTTCAATGTTCAAAAATATGATTTATTCCTGTAATTGAAAAGTTGAATTTTCAGCAGCCATTACTCCAGCCATTACATCACAGTTTAGTGTGACATGATCCTTCAGAAATGATTTTAGTATGCTGATTTACTGCTCGTGAAACAATTCTTATTATTATCAGTGTTAAAACAGTTGTGCTGTCCAGTATTTTTGTGCAAACAGTAATACATTTTTTATCAGGATACTTTGATAAATAGATAAAAAGTTAAAAAGAACAGCATTTATTTCAAATGGGATCTTTTGTAATTTTATAAATGTCTTTTATTGTCACTTTTGATCAGTTTAATGCATCCTTGCTTAAAAATATGAAGTATTAAATATTATAAAAATATTAAGTTTTTCTAAAATAACAAAAAAAGAAGGTCTTACTGACTGGTAATATGTATATCTTCAGCATTGACCTGATGGAAACTATGGAGTACCATTTGCATGATGCACAAACTTGCTGACTATAAATATAGTTGACAGAGGCTCCGCCCACATGTGGGTGAAAACAAACCCCAGTTACCATAGTAACCCATTCTGTTCTAGCTAGGGGGGAAATGAAGATGAATCCTGTAGACATGCATGATTTCAGATGTGTGATTCCACATGCATTTTATATCTTGTCAATAATTGGTTTTAATCGCAACAGTCTTCTTTTAAAACTATTTTATTCAATTGACTGTGAGAACAGTTCTTGTCCCCCCCCCCCCCCTTTAAACTGCACAAAACACAAATATATATTATATATTTGTATATTAACTATATTATATGTTCTTAGCCAGTCTATGGGATTTTTTTATTATTTAGTTTCCCCCATACTAACCCATAACTTCAGTGTAAACTCTTTAAAGCCCCCAGAGAGCTTTCCAAAGCATCACTTTGAGAACCCTTTTCTGTATGCTACCTTTGTAGACATCAATGCAGCTCAGAAGGCTTTGGAGTAGGGGCAATATTTGCATATCTGTGTAATCTTACTATGTTTTTCATTCTGTTTCATAAAGATCTAACTTCTAACCGAATCGCTGGAGAACAGTTTGGGGAACTCCATTAGAAGAGGGTCTTTAAGTGCTCTTTGATTCTAGACACTGACGAGTAACGCCTGCTGAGTGTTCAACGGAGGATTAGAGCACAAGCCAAATTAGATTAGGGTGAAGCATAAAAGGAGCAAGTGGAACCCAGTTCCCCCTTCCCCAACATATGTTACTAAATAATTAATATAATATTATACATTTATTAAAGCATTAAAATAATTCAGAGCCGGAGAGTCCTGCATGTCATAAACATTACAAGCAATTTCACACAACTTCGAGAGTATAGATGTGATGTGAGAATTAATTTGATTTGTCTAATTGCCTTGTAAACATTTTGCTGTGCAGATTAAAAAGGACTGACCTATAAAAGACTAATTCACTCTGAACTGAGCGGCTTTTAGAAGGTCATAACATTTTAAAGGGTCTGGAAAGGTTTGATTCTGCATGAATGTCACACAGTTTTATTCACTAATAGATGAGTAATTTCAACATCATAAACAGTAAAGCTTCCTTTAATTAAATGTTGAAGTCTTTTATCCCAGCAATGGCAATGAATTCGCAGTTGCTTTGAAATTGGGGCTTTCAGGAGGGTGACATTTCTGCCTTGCAGCGTTCTGAAAATCTGACCGGAGAACCTAGCAGTAGTTTAAGTTATGTCTGATAAAAAAAAAAGAAAAAAAAAAGAAAAACGCTGACACAAAATGTTTGTAAATTCTGTTTAAGATAGAGGTGTTTAAGATAATGGTGATGGAAAACATGAACTGGAGTGAATAAGAGGACTGTTCCATTCTTTGGAACCATTGTTACCTTTTTGTAGGAAGTGGTATTTTATTTTAGCTAGTTATGATCACATAAAAGATTTTTAATCATATTTTCATGCATGAGTTAAAACTAAAGTTGTCCTCCAATTTTTGTGGTGCATAGCTCAACCTAGATGTTTTCAGTCATGTGCATGTTGAGTGGTTAACATATAAGAGTTAGAACAATCTGCCTATTAGCGTTACCTTTTTATTTTTTCGCTACAATTTATATTTAGAGAAAATGCTCTCAATAGCAGTGGCTAACTGGACAATAGCAACACTCCAACTCTCTTGCGCCCCCATATGGTCTGTAAACCAAATGGCAACTAAAACGTTTCCCCCTTTTCTTTCTGGTCTATACAGATTGCTTTGGGGAAGTTGGGATTTTCTGCGATTTAAAACTTCAGTGTTCTCATAAGTGGACTTTGAGGATTTTGTGAAGCATTTCAGTGTTATTTCCCATGATCAGTTAATATGCTCTAAATATGCATTTTTAATTTAGAAAATGACACTTTACAAACCTTCAGTAAACCATATCTGACATTTAAAAGCAAAAATAACAGGCTCAATCTCCAAGTGAACATGCAAAAAATTTTTTATTTTCAATTCAATATTTGTGCAATAGCAAAGCCAGCTTTGGCAGAATAACACTGAAACACAAGATAAAATGGCAGAAGCTCATTTCTTTTTTAGTTAGAATAGGGAGCAATTCTCCTTATCAATCTGACGGCATTTCAGCAGTTTGAGCAAAGTCTGTATCTTGTGCGCATCTTTCCTGAAGCAGTAGATCACACTGTAGTCTCTTCTCACAGTCTCAAACGTATCGGAAGAAACAAAGTGATCAGATGTGTCTTCAGGACCTTCCAACACCAAACCACCTTCACCGAGTATCTGGCAGAAAGAAAGAAAGAAAGACTGATTTCTAAACATACTGAAGCTTGATGAAGAACAAAGAGTGTTCGATTAAGAGCTTGATCTCATAAGTTTCAACAATTCATATTCACCTGTCTAATAAGAACCAGTATACCCTGCTCCAGGCTTGTTATTTTAGTAGACATCAGTTTGCTCCTGTCAACCAGGGCACTTGGGGCGTTCTGATAATTCATAAGAGACGCCTGTACATCTACCAGTGGATTAATCCAGAACTGGACCAGAATCAGGACTGAGTGAAGGAGCCATTTGTCCTGAAAAAAAAAAAGACAGTTTTATCTTAGAATTCCTAGCTGATAGTTACTCTCTTACAGTGAATTTCATCAGGTGCCATTAAATGAACTCACGGAAATCTGTTGGATTTCAGTTTTAGACATAGGAACCGACACCGTTTTAGGAGAACACATGGTCCCTTCGGAAATATGCAGATTCACAACGCCGAATGAAATGAGCATCTCGTCCTGAAAATATTTAAGAGGCATTCTGTACTGTTTACTTATTCTCATCAGGTATTTAGTAAGATTGTAACCACGGTACATTGCAAAATCCAAAAAGAACCTTTAATAAGCTTAGCTTCAGGTTCATTTCTCTGTTACTCACAAACAGCAACTTGGACTCCTCTGCGATGTGGTGAATAAGCTCTGCATGTTGAACGGCTCGTTCCAGGAGCTTTTCCAGTGAGATGATACAGGACACTCCTGCAGTATCTTGGTCTGGACAGTCAACAGGCGATCCGATCACGGCCTGCAGTGAGCAGACCACAAACACCATACAAACCTGTAGAACTTCAGGACAGTCAGAGGACAAAAGGAGATATTCGTTAGCTGATAATGTTCACAATGATCTTATAGCCTAAGCATTTTTCAACCTGAATTTATATGCACAATTATTCCTTATTGAAACATATATAAACATATTTAAGCTTTTCATTCTCTTAGCAAGATATGGTTCAGTTAGCCATCAATAAATTAGAGTCTTTTGAACAAATTACTGTGAGCTACATATATATTTTTTTCTATTCAGCCAAATGTATGACCCTGTACCTGTAGTTTTCTTCATTATTGTAGAATAAAAGAAAAGTCTTGTTGGACTCTCTGACTGTGGTTCAGTCCCAGTTATACATACCTTATATACTCTACTGGATTTATGAATTAACCAGAAAAGAAAAGAACTTGAACGCAAGTGATTGTAAGTCGATATTTGTGACCACATGTGTCACTTTGTTTTTATGCATCATCTCAACTAAAAGACATTACACATGCAAAATTCAGCTGTTTTTGAGTGTTTCTCCGTCAGTTCTCATCGAATAACTGAGTAATTTTATATCCTGCAGCGTGACATGTCAGATTTCATTTAAAACATTTTAAAACTAGTTTTAATTGTAGGCCTAATACTTGTTTAATTGTTACACATTCTGCCCCCCAGATCATATTAATTGAGAAACATTTGAGTAATCTAAAATGTATTGAATAATATGTCCATAAAACTAGTATCTGACGCAAAGTGCAAAACATAAAATACAAATGTATAAAATATTTAAGTTTAAATCAATATTTCATGTACATAAACAGAATTATGTACAGTCAGCTGATCATTATTTAATTTTTTCCTCATTGACTATGACTTGTTTTGATGATCAAAAGTACATTTAAATGTGAAATAAATTAATTGATAGGATAAACAGCTGGGATATTGATCAAAAAATGTGTTGTAAGAACAGCACACCTTGTCTTACACTCTGAGGTGAATCCCTAATTTTATTATTCATAGTTTTCCATTTTCATGAGGGTGTCCACTGAGCAGGAAGATAGTCTTAGGTCCACGGATCAGATATCAGACTTATGACGTTTCTCATGTCAGTGGTGTGTCATCTTTACATCTTTCTGACGTAAAGACGAAACTTTCCCCACTGAAAAGTCCAGCTGGGATAAGAAACTAAAACCTGATTTGGTGAGTAAAATGCCTAAAATATTAGTTGTTTGCCCATACAGAAATGCCACAGTAATGCTAGAGTGTTCTGTTAGTGGTTGCTAGGTGGTTACTAGCAAGTAGTCTCTTAAAGGGATAGTTCACTCAAAAATGACTTTTATGTTTATCTGCTTACCCCCATTGCATCCAAGATGTAGGTGACTGTTTTTTCAGTAGAACACAAACTGAGATTTTAACTCAAACCGTTGCAGTCTGTCAGTCACATAATGGAAGTGAATAGGAATCATGGCTTTGAGAGACAAAAAAACAAACAAACAAAAAAACATACAAACAAAACCAAATTAAACCCTGCGGCTCGTGATGATACATTGATATGTAAAGACACAAAACAATTGGTCTGTGCAACAAACTGAATATATATATATATATATATATATATATATATATATATATATATATATATATATATATATATATATATATTAGGGGTGTAACGATACGCGTATTCGTATTGAACCGTTCGGTACGACGCTTTCGGTTCGGTACGCATTATGTATACCGAACGGTTCGTTGGAGTAATTAATTATATTTGAAAAAAAAAAAAAAAGAGAGAGAGAGAGAGAGAAATATAATGATATGCGTTCAACAAGGTTGCCCAATAACCCAAACAACGTAACAGGCAACGCCCCTGACACTCCCGAAGAAGAAAAAAACACCATCTTATATGTTTATGTTAGGCTACTCAGCAGGCGCTCGCTCACTCAGTACGCGCTGAAGGCTCGTTGCAAAATAGCCAATGCGTTTAACAGACTAGAAATGAGAAGATCCCCCAATAACCAACAGGTCTGGTGTTTGGGTGCACTTTGGATTCCCTTTAAGCTATAATGGTGATGGCAAGAGAGTGGTGGATAAAAAAACAACGGTATGTCGCATCTGCAACATGACAGGGTACACCAGCGGGATTACAAAAAAAAACAAAAAAAAAAACAGCGGGAATATCTGGGATATATGCGTCAGTACTATCTGGGAAAAGACGAAAAAAAGGAGAAACATGCACGCAGCAAACTATCCCTGCAGCATTTAGACACTATAGCTTACAGGGAATCCAACCCAAACACCAGACCTGTTGGTTATTTTAGGATCTTATATTTCTGGTCTGTTAAAGGCATTCGACATTTTGCAACGAGCCTTCAGCGCGTGCTGAGTGAGCGAGCGCCTTAGGGGCAGTTCACATATCGTGCCTAAAAACGCATGGAAAACGCTAAGCGCGTCTTTCTCCTCCTTTCCAAAGCGCTCGGGCAGAAGCGCTCATGAGGCGTCTGTCTTTGCTAAGCAACAATGACGTGCTCTCTCCATGAGACGCGGAAATTTCAGCGAAGGATAAATGGATTTGCAGCTCTAAAAATCGCTTGCAGTAGCGCTGCTACTAAATTTATTTCAAAATTGCAATCCATATACAACTATGATCAGCTGATCCTTCATCTTGGCTGAGCTCTCAACGTTGTTACGGGAAAGGATGAAGCTGATTGGTTAGTTCTTGTCACATGACCCGCGGTGCGCTTGCGGCATTCTGAAAAGTTGAGATGTTTTTACATTTTGCTGTATCTAAAACGTACCGAACCGAACCGAACCGTGACATCAGTGTATCGTATCGAACCGAACCGTGAATTTTGTGAACCGTTACACCCCTAATATATATATATATATATATATATATATATATATATATATATATACAAGTGTTTTTTTTTTTTTTTTTTACCTCTGATTCACCGTAGACTTCTAAGTGCATTACCACCACCAATCTCCCAAATGGATCATTGACACTCCTAATTGAGATTGTACAGTAGACAAAATGTCAATGATCCATCTGAGAGATAGGTGGTCTGCGATCTGCAGTAAAGCAAGAAGAATAAGAAGATGCCTCAGCTGTTGAGAACGTTTTTATGACAGTTCAGACATTGCGGTGAATCAGGTAAAAAACAATACAAATGCTGTTCAGTTTCTTGCACAGACCAATCCTTTTATGTCTTTACACATCAATGTACTGTCACGAGCCACAGGGTTTAATTTGGTTTTGTTTCAGTTTTTTTGTCTCTCAAAGCCGTGATTCCCGTTTACTTCCATTATATGACTGACAGACTGCAATGGTTTGAGTTAAAAATCTTTGTTTGTGTTCTACTGACGAAACAAAGTCACCTACATCTCGGATGCCCTGGGGATAAACATCAAATTTTCATTTTTGGGTGAACTGCCCCTTTAATATTCTCACCTCTAGATATTACTTATGTCTTTTACAGTATATCTATGGGATGTCCACCATCAAAAGCAGCTGAAGATGACCACTATTAATTTGGTGGAAAATAATATTTTTTGAACTGATTTACATTTATCAACCAATGCATTGTGAAAATGACTGCTTGGAAAAGATTTTTGCTTTGTACTTCAAGACACATGGGAATATCATCTCACATTTTGGCAGGCACGTAGCAGTCATAACACAGCACATGGCTCTTTGCGCTTGGCAGGGGTTTGATGAGGTGGCAGGGGGCTGTGTTAATCACTCATTACCTACTGCATTTCACACAAATCTACTTTAAGGAGACTAATTGCATTGCAGGTCAGAACCTCAAGGGCACAACAGTGGCAGAAGTTTCAACAAGAGTTTTTCAAGAACTTGAGATGAACTTACTGGGGGAATGTGACATTGAGTCCCATATCAATTTGCAATAAGCATTTCAGAAACACAAATGCTTTATTGTAACTAATTATATACTGCAGTACTTAGTCTTTTTTCAACATTTTAGCAACAACTGAATGCATTTTTAAGGCGAGCACATGATCAAATCTGATAAAAACTGATTTCACCCACTCGTCTAAGATTTTAGTGGTCTGTAATTATGCTAGTCTTAAAATCAAGTTTTTTATAACGATAAATGCAAATCACCACATATTTAACAGACACATAGCTTTTCATCTCAGCCTGTCACCTCAGCTTCTCGGTGTCAAAAAACTTGTTGAAGAAGAAAGTAAAACAAGTTTTCTCACATTTAAATTCTTTGGGTGTTTGGTTGGGAGGATGTTTGCTAATGAAAGAAATGATTCAGTAGGTCTGATAAACTTGTTTATGCATGTTATGTTGCTTGAATGGTGTGAAATACAGCACATGGTTGAACATGATTATTAGAGGCTTACTTTCTTAAAAGTCCCCAAAATTTGTCTCATGTATGATGATAAACAATGCAAAACACTTTGTCCAAAATTTTATACCGAATTTAGTAAAAGCATTTAAAAACTGGTGACCAATTGGGCCTCAGGGTTTGTGTTCAGAAGAGCCTCTACACTGTTTTTATGCCATTTAATGTAAGTTTACAGTTAAATGGCTTTTTTATGAAAAACATGAAACTTTTCATAATTTTGAAGGTTTTTATCAGCGGTTTAAAATCTCATTCTGACAGCAGATTCTCAGTCACTGCAGAGGATCCATTGGTGAGCAAATGATATACAGGTGCTGGTCATATAATTAGAACATCATCAAAAAGTTGATTTATTTCACTAATTCCATTCAAAAAGTAAAACTTATATATTATATTTATTCATTAAACAATCCTCTCTAGGTTGCGGTTATCCCTATTGCTTGTACACTTTTTTCTACCACATCTTTTCCTTCCCTTCGCCTCTTTATTAATGTGCTTGGACACAGAGCTCTGTGAACAGCCAGACTCTTTAGCAATGACCTTTTGTGTCTTGCCCTCCTTTTGCAAGGTGTCAATGGTCGTCTTTTGGACAACTGTCAAGTCAGCAGTCTTCCCCAACTAGACTGAGAGACCATTTAAAGGCCTTTGCAGGAGTTTTGAGTTAATGAGCTGATTAGAGTGTGGCACTCGGTGTCTTTAATATTGAATCTTTTCACAATATTCTAATTTTCTGAGATACTGAATTTGGGATTTTCCTTAGTTGTTAGTTAAAATCATCAAAATTAAAAGAAATAAACATTTGAAATATATCAGTCTGTGTGTAATGAATGAATGTAATATACAAGTTTCACTTTTTGAATGGAATTAGTAAAATTAACCAACTTTTTGATGATATTCTAATTATATGACCAGCACCTGTAATGCTACATTTTAATGCCACAGATCAGACTAATCAAAAACAAGTCTTCTGCCTATGGGTTTTAGGAGTCTTCTGCCATCTTTTCAAGTGTGAAGTCTCATTTACACGATTTCCTGTTTAATTCTTGATTGGTCTCATGTGTGTTTTGTTAACTTCTTGTGTATATATAGCTCTCCAGTTGCTTATGAGTTTTTTCGGTCTTGTCTGTTCTCAGCTGTAATGTGTTGTGAGATTTACTTTGTGGTTATTCTAGTTTTAGCCCCCCCCCCCCCCCTCTAGTTTTGCTTAGGCTTAATGTGGGTAAAAAGCCTTTGCATTGATATTAATGTATTTTGCAGGCACTTTTTTTTCTTCTTTAAAGTAACACGTGCAGTGCAAGATATATGTCTACTCTAATCTCATCAATTGACCAAAAAAAAAAAAAAAATGATGTAATGCAAAATATAAAGTAATGTAAACCTATCAATTTATGTGGTTACTATGATATTGCTATTATTTATGTGGTCGTCTCTATGATATTCTGTTTTCTGGATGTGGTTCAGATCCTTTATTGTCAGTATTGCTTTAGCATTTACAAGCCAAATAAACCGTCTGATTACTCTCCTTTGCAAGCAGCACAACAAATAAAACAAATCAATAATAAAGAAATAAAACTCTTGCCAAGGTCCTGACCAGAATCTCTTAAATGTCCTCCACTAGGTGTCAGTAAAGGTCTGGGGGGGCTCTGACAGATGGACCCTATTCATCAGTTTGGGCACCGAGAGGCTCGGGTTCATTTGTGCAGAGGAGAGATGTCATGATAACAAAGACAGATTGTGAAATGATACACTCTATCAATCAGATGTGGAAAGAAGGAAAACAAATCAACTGTGGTTTAATGAAGAATGAAACGGAGGAAAATGCAAGTGCGAATGGAAATGCGTGATTACCTGTTGTACTCCCGTCTGCTCTTGCTCTCTTTTAATTGCGGGAAGGGAATGAGCTTTACAAATTCATTACTTTTCAGTACATCTCACACACTCACTGGATCTATTTGCCATTGATGGGAGTTTATTTGTTTGCCAAATCAAATCAGACTCATTTGTGGTTTGTGAGAGACCTCTGAGGCCCGGCGGAGTAAAGAAAAAGAGTTTTTTGATTGGTGTTGGCTATCAGAACATCTCGAATGCAGGTTTACATGGCCACTGGCTTTGTGTGCATTACACTGTATTCATGAAGCCAGCGGGAGAGTCTTGCTTCCCTTCAGTTTGTGATTCAGATATGTTTGAAGCATGAATGGTGATAATCTGCTTTCCTCTCACAGGTTAATTTCCCCCTCGCCATTCTCATTCGGGCCGCATTCATGCGGTTTCCAAATAATGCTCAAGTGAATGAAAGCCACAAGACGGATAATGACGGTGGAGCAATTTGAGCAGATAATGTTCACGTCTCTTGAGAAGGCCCCAAAAAGGCCTGCGGAAAACTCAACGAGCACCTCTCGAAATAAGTGGTCATCTCGAAAGAGTAATCTCACGCCCCCCGGCCCGGTTCTCTTTTACTGAGTTGGGAGATTTTATAGCTCTGCCATACTTATGAGCTATCTTTCTCTGATCAGTATTTGCTCTGCGGTGCTGTCAGATAAAGGGCTCGCTGGCAAACAGCTTGAAGCTGCGGTTCTGACATGATCTAGTCATTTCATTCTCAACTAATGCCCACATCACACTGTTCCCAACCGAGCCTTGCGTTCCCCAAACCCTTAAGCGAGCATACGGCGCCGGAAATGATTGCCATCTCGTTATTGTCAGGGATATAACAAACAGAACAAATATGCTCTGTGCTGTCCGAAGGCACCGCTGGAATCCGGCTTCATTGTTTTTGCAGCGGCACGGAGGTCATCGCCTGAGGAGACCAAAGGCTTCTGAAGTCGAGTGCGCGGGCTTCCTGTGAGACTCCATTCTCTCTGAAAATCGCATGGCTTCTCGCTAACTGAACCCTGCTGCTCTGCAGCCGGCTGACTAATAGTGAACTTTATTCATTCAAATGTGTGACTCATAATTAAATCATGAGCGCGAGTATGGATTCATATGGCTGCTTATGAGAATGGAAATAAACAGCTGTAAATTCTACTCTCGTCGGCCCGCCAGGAGCAAAGCGCTCGGAAGAACCTGTGAAGCAAACAGTTAAATATTCACCGCACACCTGACAGCACAAGAGCCACATAGAGAAATATCCATTAATTAGCGCAATTCATCAAGTTAATAGGCTGTGTTTGAATAATAGTCGGAGTATACAAAAGAGCAATGGTTGTACCTCATTAGGCTCTTTAATACTGTTCTGCACAAAGAGAACAACAGCACACGGCAAACATCATTACGAGCGCACATGCACACGTTTATGATGGGATGTGATTTTTTTTTTCTACTGCTGTCTATGAAATTCTAGCATTAAAAAGTCTGGCGAAGATCAAGAACATAGAGATCAAGAGACAGAAGATGGTTATGACAGACGGTTTCTCTACACTGGGCGAACTGTTAGAACACGCTTGTGTAACGTTGTTTCTCTTTATTCGTTCGTGACTGATCATCTGTGGCTTTTTTCTTGCCCCCCCCCCACCCTTCTAACTGTGCTTTTAAATGCAAAGGCTAGAAACTCTGAACTGTTTGAGTGGACAGAACAGAAAAAGTAGAGACTAATCTGATGGGGGCTTCAAGAGTAAAAAAAAACAAACAAAAGACAAAAACTAAGTAGATCGAAAGGTCTTTCAACAATAACACATTTGAGAAATCTCACCTGTACCCCTGAGTGCCTGTGCCCTGCATGTTTCAGCAAATGTAATAATTGGTTTTGGTCTAGAAAGCTCTTCACTGCCATGCTTAAAAATAACACTCATATATTTTTGTGGCTTGTTAGAATGGGAGAGATAATGGTAGAAGAACAGTTCTCAGTTTACGTTGAGTTCATAGCATGCATGCAAGCATCAAAATCTTAAAAAGTACTTAAAAAGTATCATGCAAAGTCAAAATTGAGAAAATCTAGTTTTTTTTTTTTTGCATTAGGCCTATCTACAAACTATGGCTGACTACACTGTCCAATCATTTGGAATACAGCTGTGCATGCATGCAGTGGCTTTAAAGATTCAGTTTCCTTCCACATCAGTCTCAGCTGTCGTTTTGCACTGTGTAGTCTGGGTAACACTAAATCTGTCTGAAGACCAAAGGCCTGATTAAATCTGTCAATGCAGCGTGTTGTTTTCATGGATCAAGTTGAAAATATTTGCAGTGTGTTTATTTTCAAGGTTATCATGTGTGCACATCCCTTGTTCCATTAGCGTGTAGTCTTCATCCGCTGGCTGCCATGTAATAGTGTTTTATCCAAACTCTCCGGCTGACATCTGAAAAAATAAGATCAAGGTAAAGTGGTGTGAACAAAATACAACACAATTTGTCACCCATTATTGTAGCTTAACAGTCATTTGATAAACTAAGACATTCAGCAGCCTCGATAAGCGATGGACAAAAAGTCACATTTAAAAAGTTATGAATAGAATGTTATTTTTGGTTGACCTTTTTTCAAGCACGATATTTCACTAACAAGACTGTTAGGTTTTTGAATTTTTACCTTTATGCTTTCACTGAAGCTGCTCCTTGTTGAATCAAATATATGCATTGTCCTGCAAGGTGCCTGATCATATGTAATGTAAAAAATTGAAATCATTTTAAATAAATAATAATTTTTATGCTTGTAACCAGCCAAAGAGGTATAATGAATCTGGATCATATACAAGTAATTCTGCTTATTTAAGTTATTAGTTATTAATAAGATGATTAAGTTATTAGTTATTAAACAACAACAACAACAACAACAACAACAACAACAACAACAAAAATCAGAAGAGTAAAGTTTGTTCCATTTGTTTTGCAAAAATAATTTGCATGCAAATGTGGCTTAGGTGCCCAAACACTTAAGTAATAAACCGAAATAATATATATTTTTAATGAGGAGTATAAGTGCAACCTGTTTTAGAACATTTTCTCCAGCTCAACTAATTGCACACTCATCAAGAGCAGTAAACCTCTTGATCTGGAGACGAAAAAAAAACAAAAAAAAACAAGTCCATCTGCTCAGTCTTACACCTTTCTTGCTAAATCACTTTTTTTTCCTCCACAGTACCTTTTGCCAGATTCTGTGGTTTGCATCTGTTCTCTGTGCTGTACCATAGACTGCTCCACTGCTCTTATTAGAAAACCCCTAATGTGAGAGACACAGTGAGTCAGTGTCTGAAGTGATCCGCAGAACTTAACTCCAGCTAGCCGCAGCACTGTTCATCATGCTACGACTCCGTATCTGCACACACAGAACAGCAGAATGACTGACAAACAGAAAAGCATGCTGAAAAGGTCAACCAATTCACATGGATACTTCATTCCAATTACTTTTAACTGGGTGGATGTCTAGAATTGTGTTACAAAATCTAATTAGATGGGCTACATTAAAAGCCGTTTTAAAATAACCAATATCTGCACACCTGTTGAGCACATATTATTCAATTATAAGGATTGTTTAATTTGATTATTAATAATAATGTGTCATAAGTGTCATTCCCATTTTAACAACTTGGAATGGATATTTTATTTTATACATTTTTTTATATTTATCTCAGATACACTTATCTTGATTATTGTAATTTAAATTATTATTATAATAATCATATCATATTATCATGTTTTATGACACATAAAAAAAATCGTTTTATACATAATGTTAAACTAAATTAAAAATAATTTGGTCAGTCTAAATTATAGTATATATATATATATATATATATATATATATATATATAAATAATTATTACTATAATTATTATTATTATTATTTTATTTTATTTTTTGGAAAATGAAGAGTGATTGGTCCTAAGTTTGTTATCTGATTCCTGTAACTTTTTTAGTGTTAATGTGCTTTGATCCAGGTTTAGTATGCAGACAAGACATTTTGTAGGTTGATTCCCACGAAAACAGTAAACTGAAAACTGCACAGCAACAACCAGTGGTGTGAGTTTGGGGCGGAGATATGTTTTTTTTACTGACCAATGGTGAATGAGAGGATACCTGTTTGACAACAGTTATTATTCATTATTCTATTTGGCAGACATGACACAGCTCGAAGTGCATAACAGAGTGACGGCGCGTTTTTCAGGGTTTTCAGAGCTTCCAGCATCAACACAACAACAGAAGCCTGCGTCATGGAATCGGCCCACCATCTGACTTTTCGATCACATCAGAGCCTTTCAGAAGGGCGGCTCTTCAATTCCAACTCCGCTCTCCTCTCAGCTTTCAAGCCGCTCAGCTAATTCCTTCACTAAGCTGCACCAACCCTGAGGAGGCACTGAAGTATTCAATACTCAGTCAATCCATTAGGAACTGAAGCAGCTGCCTCAGCTCCAGCCGAGAAGAGATTCAATTTCCATGGAGCTGAAGAGAAGCCTGAAACCTCTGAATGAATACAATAACAAATTCCATGAAATTAATAATTAAAGACTGAAAGACTGCGGGGACCAGGTTGAGTCGACAGGAAGAATAAAACCATAACCCCATTTCAGATATACACAGAAGCCTGCAGCCCTTAGAAAAACCTGAAGGGGAAAAAAAAACCCATTTGAAAGCCTTGTGGCATTTTCTGTACCTAGGTCCTCGCTTCATCCCTGCTGTTCCTCACATCGCCTGTTTGAAATAATAAACATAAGACTGTAGACTCAAATGTCTGTTATTCACCTATCTGACTGTCTGTTATGGGGCATATGCTAAATAAAAAGGTCAGATTAACTAGATTTTACATTTTCATTTTCTATACAACATTTGTTATTTATTTTTAAAGGGACCGTTCTAGGGTCACTTGATACACTATATGGGGCAATACAAAAACACTTTAAAAAAACTTTAAATATTTAAAAAACAAAAATATTTGAAATATTTAAAAATCTAGTAAAAAAGTAAAAAATGTTTTAGTATTATTTTTATATATATATAGTATACAAATATTTAGTGTAAAAATAGTTCTATTAATATTTTATTTTTACACTTTATTTTTTTCTTTTATTTTTTTTTACTAGTTATATTTTTAGTAATGATGAAGTGCTTCTATCTTTTTGTTTTTAGTTTTCATTTATTTTAAATATTACTTAACACCACAAATTACAAATGTCAACTAACTGAAATATGTTTTTCATCTAATGTTTGATTGTATTTTATAAAAAATGTTTTAGTTTTAGGTAATGATAATAATTCTGCTATATATGATGTACATGACATCGGTTTTTAAGAGACTCTTTTAGACTGATAAATTGACAGCGGGTAAATGGGAGAACAGGAAGGTAAGCCACAACCTATTTATAACAGGCTGTTCCAGGTAAATTACAGGCAAGTTCCAAACAAAATCTGCCTGTGTTCGAAAAAGACGGAGAAAAAAATAAAAAACCCTAGAGCGGCATGATCCTGGTACAAAAGCTTGTTGTCTCGGTCTCTGCTCTCCAGGGTCTAGACACACAGGAACATTTTCTTCAGATGGGAAAGGGGCTTGTTACCCTGCCAGTATCAGCAACAATGTGGGTGCCTCTCTCACACATAGAGGATAGAGATCCTAAATGTGAGTGGTAAAAGGACAAGCAGCCACAGGAGCACAGAGCCAATTAAAGCCAACAATAGAACAATACAGGAAGCCTCAAACTGCTCCAAATAGTCATAGGCCTCAAATATAAACCCCTTGCTTTTTGTAAATCCGGTGTTATCATCTTCAAGCAAAAGTTGGAGAGGAAATATGGGAAGCTTTTATTGTCATTCAAACAGAGAGGAATCTGATTGGTTGCAACACATCAAGGTGAATATAATTAGAACTGAGGCTACATGCTTCACAAAAAGTTTTATTTTCATGCTATGAACGATTTACTAGATGGGAGTATGTGAAAATCATCACAGTCTTATGATTACCAGCAAGAAATCAGGAGGATTCTTCAGATGGGTTTCAGATTCAGATTGAACAGATGCCAACACAATATATTGCACAGAACACGTTCATTTCACTGTACAGCAGTGCAACAATGTGTTTAAGTTTGTTTGTTTTTGTGAAAAGTGGGGACATCCCATAGGCGTAATGGTTTTTATGCTGTACAAACTGTATATTCTATAGCCCTACACCAACCCTACACCTAACCCTAACCCTCACAGGAAACTCTGTGCATTTTTACTTTCTCAAAAAAAAAAAAAAAACAATTCTGTATGATTTATACGCGTTTTGAAAAATGAGGACATGGGTTATGTCCTCATAAGTTACCCTCTCCTTGTAATACCTGTGTCATACCCATGTAATTATACAAAGTCGTGTCCTGATATGTCATAAAAACATGCACGCACACACACACACACACACACTCTCTCTCTCTCTCTCTCTCACACCGGCCACTTTATTGGGTACACCTGTTCAATCACTTGGTAAAACAAATTGCTAATCAGCCAATCACATGGCAGCAACTCAGTGCATTTAGGCATCTAGATGTGGGGAAGACGACTTGCTGAAGTTCAAACCAAACATCAGAATGGGGAAGAAAGGGGATTTAAGTGACTTTGATTGTTGAATGGTCGTTGGTGCCAGACAGGCTGGTCTGAGTATTTAAAAAACTGCTGATCTTCTGTGATTTTCATGCATAACCATCTCAAGGGTTTACAGAGAATGAAAAAAAAAAAGAAAATATCCAGTGAGCAGCAGTTGTGTGGACAAAAATGCCTTGATGGCAGAGGTCAGAAGAGAATAGACTGGTTAGAGATGATAGAAAGGCAATAGTAACTCAAATAAATACTCGTTACAACCAAGGCAGAATACCATCTCTGAACGTTCAGCCTGGTGGTGGTGGTGTAATGGTGTGAAAGATATTTTCTTGGCACACTTTAGGCCCCTTAATACCAATTACGGCCTACCTGAGTATTGTTGATGAGCATGTCCATCCCTTTATGACTACAGTGTACCCATCTTCTGATTTACATTTAGTCATTTTGCTGACACTTTTATCCAAAGCGACTTACTATTAGGGTAAAGCGATTCTTCTTAAAGAGACAAACAGACACAGGAAGTGCTTGTAATATAAAGTTTTAGACATTGTTCAAATAAGTACAAACTAGAAAAAGAAGGAATAAAGAAAGAAAGAAAAAGATTTTTATTTTTATTTATCACACTTCATGAGTTCATGAGATGAGTTTTCAGCTATCTTTCTTATAATTATTAAATTTGAAAACGGTTGTGCTGCTTATATATATATATATATATATATATATATATATATATATATATATATATATATATATATATATATATATATATATATATATATGTATTTTTTTTGTGTGTGTGTGATTTTTTTTTGATTACTCAAAAGTTCAAAAGAACAGCATTCATTTGAAATATTTCATAAATGTCTTTATGCCACTTTTGATCAATTAAATGTGCCCTTGCAGAGTAATTAATTATTAATTTCTTTAAGAAAAAAATCTTACCTGTAGTGTATATTACCGTGTTAGCCAGTGGTTTTATGACAGGATGTATGCTGGCTTGTAAAAAAGTTACTAGTTCATGGTTACATTAATGACATCAGAAATTGACAACTCCATGAAATGAGAAAAGAACAGACATGCACTGCAGATGGAAAAAATGTGACAAACTTTAGAAGCTTGATGTGAAGTTGATTTGCGCATGTCCTCTTTTGGAGCTTATTAATTTATTAATGTATGTTTTTAACAGGGACCGAGGCTGCAGGGAAAAGAGGTCACTGTCAGCCCTTTCTCTCATCCTGAGCCCCTCACAAACCCCAAAAACACTCTCGCGCCAGAGAGCTGACAGTCATGCACCCGTCTCCCTGGATCTCTCCAGATGCACGTCACAGGGATCAAAGGCTGGCCCTTGTCACCGCCGCGTGGCTCATGACAGTCATCACACAGAAGAATAATTCAGGAGACGGAGCCCACCAGGGAAAAGGGCACTGGCACACATGCATGTGATTCTTTTCAGCGCACAAACTCCATGTTCTCTCCTTCCCACCTGCGTTTGCCCCAGGCACAGAGGCTTACAAAAACTCACCTCCCCTTCCAGCTCACATGATAAATAGGAGAGGTTTGAAAACCCCAATCAGGGAGTGACAAACAAGATTACATGCTGTTTGCACCTGGTTGTCATAATTAGAGCACTGATGACAGGGGAGGAGCTAATTGAGATGAAGATCACACCGAGGTGGGTGTGATACTTACATGGCTCAAAGGCTGTTAAGAGTGATAATTGCTCCCTCGGTCGCCTTAAACAGCAATAACAGGCTTTTTGACAGTTAAGGCCTGGCACATACTCTACACGAGGACATGAGCTAGGTGTGAGAGCTCGAATTTGTGTTAGTTCAGATGTGAAATGTGTCAGAGAGCCACAAAGGATGCCATAGTATAAACGTCTTCTATGATCACTTTCTTTCAGCTACTGGTGGTGTACAAAAAATAATTAATTAGAGTAAGGCCCCGTCCACACGGAGACGCGTTTCTGTGAATACGCACAAATTTTTTATCGGATAGGCGTTTCGTCCACACGGATCCGGCGTTTTCATGAGGTGAAACTGCTATTTTTTGAAACCGGGTCCCAGAGCGGATAAATTTGAAAACGCCGTCTTTGCATTTTCGTCTGGACAGCTAATCCGTATATTTTCTGAAACTATGACGTCATCAGCCCACGTCTCCTCCCTAGTCAGACACCTCTACGTCACGTAACAGCAACAAAAACATGAACAAACACTGAACGATTGTCTTTTTATTAACTAACATTAACACTGATTAATAAATTTATTGTTCCGTGTTCGTTTGTGTACCACGCGCAAGGTTTATGAGCATAGTTCAAGTCTTCTTCTCTGTTTTTAGTGTATCTATGTTGCAGAATTACAGCGCCACATACTGGTCTGGCATGTATACTACATCATTATGCGGTTTCGTGTGGACGCGGATATTTCTTGAGACGAGGAAAAAAAAGATCGGATTGGGGTAAGCCCAGTCTCTGTGTGGACGGGGCCTGAGTATATGTGTCTACACTGGTTTTTGCACTTGACCACTTGTACGTTGTGTTTCCTGCCAACTGGCAACCCCGGGTTGCCGAAATATAATTGGGTAATCTAGCAGTGGACAGAATCAAACAGATCAAAACAAAAACAGACATTCCGACATGGAATACACGTTTCAGTGTAAAGAGTAAATGATGACCATATTTTTATTTTTGAGTTAACTTTTCCATTAAAGACGGTAACTCTATAGACCCGAGTACTGAGATTACCAACAGAGTCACGTAAGACAAGTATATGGCTAAGCATTCACTTCTGTGTGTCTTTGTGAGGTGTGCTTCTTATAAGACACAAGAAATGGTCTGGAAACAGTTCTAAGAAAGCACAAGTTAAAAACATAACATCTCACCATGATACTTTCTCTGAAATTTTAAGGCTGTATTGATGTTTAACTCCAAATCTTTGTGTTTACTTTACAGAGTTCCTCACCGTTTCTCTCCCATTGACGCACACAGCAATTCAACCTTTCCCCTAAAATTCCAAACCACATCAAAATTAAACAGATCTAGTGAGTCGGGTAAATTATGTAGATTATGTTTTGAAAGACTGGGAACATTTTTCTCCCATCAGAGCTGGGTGAGCTGCTCCACCTGGGCACGTTTTGATGTAAACACGGAAGGGAGCGCTTTCATTAGCCACGTTCACATTATTGATATGCACCTTTTGAGGAGGGGAGCGCGGGAACAGAGGCTTTTCGGAGACGAAGGAAATGCTGTTTGTACTGAGGAAAGGTTTTCGTTCCCGAGCTACACAGCGTTGCACCCCACAGTCAAAAACCCAGATGAAGAAACTGAAAAGAAAGTCATATTTCACTAACCTAACACCTACAGTTGCCATCAACTTGATAACAATAGCTTTAAATAACTTTTGCAAGTAAACTGTGTCTTGGGTTTAACTCACAGGCTCTTGGCAAGATATTTTCTTCAACAAAGCTCTATTTTCTCAAACATATTTGTCATTTATGTTATGTTATGTGTAAGTTGTGCACCCAGCGTTTATTTGCGCTATTGTGAGAGAACTTGTACTGTAAAGATCTCACCATGACATTTAGCTGCTCGTCTCTATTTCAGGAATACATGCTGCAGTCATTTTTTGCAGTTTGTTTTGCAAAGTATGATAAATGTGCTGTAATGGAGTACAATGGAGCTAAAAGATCTACTTATTGGAGTAGTTCACTCAAAAATGAGAATTTTCTGAAAATGTGCGCACCCTCAGGCCCTTCAAGATGAGTTTGTTTCTTTTTGGGAAACAGATTAGGAGAAATTTAGCATCACATCACTTGCTCACCAGTGGATCTTCTGCAGTGAATGGGTGCCATCCGAATGAGAGGTTTTTTTTTTTTTTACTTCAAGCAATAGCTTCCAGCAAAAATTTGGCTAAAACAGTCCTCTATCCATAATATTGCTTGTCTACTGTATATATATATATATATATATATATATATATATATATATATATATATATACAGTAGACACACACACACACATATAAATGAAGGCCTATAATAATGTATTGTACAGCTGACAACAAAATGTGTCATATATGCAATTTTTTTATAACTGAGTAACATTTCAGTGGACACTTAAAGAACTTATCAGAATTTACATACTTTTTTTTTTTTAAATAACATTTTGTCATCTACAGGTGAGTGTACATTTGAAAAAATAAAATATTCCCATTACGGAAACCTTATAGAAAACAATTTGTTAGAGTACAGGAACTCTGCATCTTCCTTGACATGTGCTTATTTAACCTCATATCGTACTTACTGAAAAATAAGTAAGTTACTTGTCTTTGAATATGTATGATGTTCATTAGCTTCTTAAAACTGTACCAACTCTCAATTAAAGCATTTAACCACAGGTTACTCCACAGGGACAAAGTATGTACTGTATATCACTTAGCAATTTTCACTGACTGACCACGGTTGTGCAGAAACAAAAACTAACTTCTATACATTGCTACATGAATGCTCTCTTTTGCTATACATGACTGCAACGCCTCTGAAGACAATATTGGAAGCATACCTACTATTAAGAGGTAAAGATATTGAAGCTAAGGATATCTCTAAACATTGATCTTTTGGATTTATGTTTTATGGCATCACCCCACAAGAGGGAGTACCATGTGGTCAGTTTCCTGAACAGATATTAATTTCCACTCCGAATTCAGTGGCCTTAATAATAGCCAGGTTCTTTTTGAGCTGTACAGGGAAACGGTCTAATTTCTACAATTTGCTCAGGATAAATTTAGAGAGTAATTGCTAGCGAAGGTGCTCTCATAAAGAGCCACAGGTGGTTGTTTACTTTTTCCTGGACACCCACAGACTTCTGAGAAAAAGCTTTTTGAATAAGTTCAGATCAAAGACAGCATGTTTAGGCCCTTGTCGGAAAATAGTCGGCTGTGTTTGGTTTCAGCAGAAGTGCTTGAGGATAGTATTGCTTACACTGAGGATGAAGGTAGGCTAGAATCTAGATGTTGTTGCGTGTCTCTAATTGGCTTTCAGTCATCGGACTATTGTGGTCTGATCTGTACTGATGTTCTTCGATGTGCTGCCTAGACTGTTTCACTTATGAATAAATGAGCAAAAAGCAAAAATTGACATGTAATCTTCTGGCATTTTGGCAGTGCCATTTATATTTGAATTTGCACTTCTGTGTTTTGAAAATGGGATTTCTTTCTGGGAGAAAATAGCATTTCTTTCTGATGCAAAATTGGCTGGAAGTCACACTGAGAAATCCAATGAATGAGAATCAAGAGTTGAGAATCATATCTTCATCATATTTTCTGTCTCGAGTCATTTTGCATTAACCGGTGTATTCTGTCGAACATCCCCCGGCTGAATTCGCATCACGCACGTGGGGGTACGATCGAGCGCGCGCACGTATATTTCAGCGCATAAAGAGAATATCACAGCGCTCTCTGCAATACTTCAGAGAAAATGATTTGTTTAGTTTCAAATGAGACACGCGCAATTTGCATGAAACTATTTCAAGCTCCATTGAAACTGAACCTTTGGTGCACTTTCGGCGTCTAATAGGAAAACAGTGTATCGGGTCTTGTCATTTTTCATCAGGCCTTGAGATTTTTTGATCTTTTATGAGAACGCACTGTCAGGAACAGTTTACATGACAAGAAGGTTTGAAAACACATCAATCATTGCGATGATAAACATGGCTCATGTCATCTCCTCTTCCTGTCTGCTCTCTCCATTTATCCCAATTGTGAGAGTGTCCTTATTATGTCACGTCCAATTAGTGAAATGCCTTTGGAAAATGGAGACCTCTTGATAGGTGACAGAGAAGAAGAGCCTTGGCAAACGGCGGGAATGCTGGTGCATGGATTCTAACGCTGACACGCTGTGCTCCATGTCTCTGAATATCTTTTTTTACAAAGCCAGTGCTCATAAAATGTATAAAATAGCCTTCTTAAATGTTCTTAACTCAAGCCAGCCCAATGTAAACACTCTTGAATTATAGCGAGGGAAAATATATTTATATTCCAAATCAGCCAGGAGTGTAAAAAGATAGAGGAGCACTCTGAAAATACGCATCAGTGACAATGTTATGAAATTGAGTCTGACACCTCTAAAATTACCCGAACCTTTTCAGTCTGACAGCTGTAGCAGACTGGCACTTTAAAATGAGCAGCTCCTGTTTTCAAAACCCAACAGCGGCTCTATCAGCATGGCCACGGATAGTTCTGCAGAGGGCCGGTTCTAATCGTAAAGGTTCAGTGTTTCTGGCAGGAGAAAGCAGGTTCCAGATAAGCCGGGGATATATGCACAGACAAGATTAGAAATCCGCGCGGCTCTGTCACAGCACACTTCCTCTGTGAAATGCAGTGATACTGAAACTAATCTTGCGGCAAACATATTGGAGATCCTGTAACACAAACCTAGATGGGAAGGAATGGGCTAATCTATCTGCATTCATGCCATCGGACTCCACAAAGGACGACGTTTGCCGTGGCTGCAGGCTAGACGCTGCGCAGATGTGGCCTGTGAATGAACCTTTTTTTAAAGCGAGATGATGCTCAGTCCGGTTCTATAGAGATATGAGTGCAGATCAATATCTCCCACACAGCCAATAGCAGCTCTCATGTTATTAAAAAAGGACAGGTAACGTGGAGGAAAATGGTATTGCTCTAGCTCAGGAGCCTCAATGGAGATATTTCGGTTAAGCATCAAGATGCTTCTATTGAAATTATAGAGGCAAATTATTGACTTTGGTGTTCAAGAACCTAGATCATTTGTGTTGGAAGTAACAAGTGTGTTCATGTTAAAATATTCATATTTATGGCAATTTGATGCAGTCGTGCCATTTTGGAGATGGAGTAGTTCCAAACCTGCACGAGTTTCTTTCTTCTGTTGAACACAGAAGAATATATTTTATATTTTAAGAAGGTTAACCAAACTGTTTTTTTGGTAGCCACTGACTTCTATTGTATTTTTTCCATGCTAAGGAGTTTAGTGGCTACCGGGAAAGAGTTTGGTTGCACACATTCTTCAAAATATATTCCTTTGTGTTAAACAGTATAAAAAAAACAGGTTTGAAACAACTTGAGGCCGAGTAAATGATGACAGCGTTTTCATTTTTGGATTGAACCATAATTTTAAGACTTTTCCTGAACTGATACACTTCATATTGATAAGCAATCTGGGAATGAAAAATATAAATAATAACAAAAATCATTTTTAAACTTTGTAAATTGCATTCAGACCATATTGTATCACATTCTAATATTTTTTTGGTCTGGATAAAGCTGTGTGTTTAATAACTCTGCTCCGCTCATTACTAGTCTGAATTATACCACTTTGCTCTAAAATATTTAACAACATGGGTTTAAGGGCTCATTAACAAATTGGTCAATTCAGCATCTGATAAAGAGGTCCATCTGTTTTACTGAAGGGCCCATGTGGGCCGCTCTGAGATTCACGGCAGCAGAAAGTGATGTTTTTGAAATCGAAATATTATTGGCTAAAAAGACATTTTCATTAGCCGACGCCTCGTAACCTGTGAATCCAATGAAATTTCTGTTCAGATAAATATTGAGGGACATTTGCGACTTAAAAGGTGTGTCTTATCTTCTAAATGACACTGTAAAAATGGAAGCTGATTCTCTGCTGTTCAGCCCTCCATATGGAAACCCATCTGTACCTCCTGTTTTATGGATCTAATTCCCACTGTATCCAATCCTCAGATAAAGGTTAATGACTGGACAAACTGTAGCATACTAAGGTCATGCATTAACCACAGACAGGGTCAGGAAGGGTAACCAGAGCTGTTAGCATATGGGTAAATATTGAATATGAAATAGGATAAGCTTAGGGAGAGATCTATTGACAATCCTTAATGCGACCGTACACGCTTAATACTATCCTCTGGGATTATTTATTTATTTGTCATATCTATTCTAGGGCAAAGCTATTCTGTGACATGAGGCAATTAACACTGTAATAAGATTACATCTTTGTGAGGGAACGCTTGAGTCAAAGCAATTGAGAATGGCTTTGCTGTGGTCATAGTTAAAGATCCTTCATCATGTAATACATTTTAAAAAGATAGTGTCAATGATGCTCTACTTCACACAAACTAAGAGGTACTATGATAAGCAATGATTGATTACCCCATGCTTTTGAAACTTTTGATATTACATGCAGGAGTCCTGGGGTGGAAAAGAACCATTAACCACACCTGCTGTATTTGCATTACCTACATCTGTTCCTTATTAGAGAGAAGCAAGACACATGCTTCCACTTGATGTGCCAGCTTGATGCATTAGCTCATAAGCATTCCAGTTTGTTTGACGCTTTAACGATGGATCAACGATTGACCCATAATTGGACAATAATTTTACAGTTCTGCTGTTTAGATCTTGCTGAGGCATCTTGAAAATTAAATGCACTTTCATAATTTCTGCATAATTTTCATAACATCAACCTGTAAAGTGGTGGTTCAAATGCATTCAAATCATTTTTTATTTACTGGGTTGAATTAACTACCTATGTGTGAAACCCACACATGGGTTCATTTTCTCTTTTTTTGTAAACAACAAGATACACAGAGTTTGAATCAGTCAATATAGAGTTTTAAGAGTTATTTTGTGTGCGGAAACAGTTCAACAGTTCAACATAAAAAATATATAATAATTTTCTTATGTATGTTATGATCAATGCAATTTACTGTTATCATTTTGTAGCACTCTTTGTAGCACAAGCTCAGTTTATAATAAAAAAGTAAAAAAAATGTCAAATGTAAACTAGGTCTCAACATTTCTTTTCAGGTAATTTATCTAATTTTAATACGTTTAGGGTTTATCTTGAAGAAAATTACCATACAAATGATTACTGCAATAGACTATGTTTTAATGTTAAATATATTAAAGGATATTTGTAATTTATATTTATAAGATATTTGCAGTAAAATATCCAAAAACCACTAGGCTAGTGATATATATTTTGTCCAGCTGATTACTAACAATATCTCTAATATTGTCAACTACTTGTAGATAATGAGAAAATTCCCATTCTAAACAGTGACACGGGGCAGTGCAGTCGCCTGTCAATGACGTTAGTTACCCTTTGTTACTGCCTTTAATGATGTAGAAACCACATGACAACAGTGTCGTGGACAAATGCGGAAGTAGCTTCGCGACAAACTGCAACTAGAAAGAGATGCCGATCTCGCTTGTGTTTTACTCGACAGGTGAGTTGTTTTGATTCGTATCTTTACAGAAAATGTATGCTATTATAACGATCAACAAGATTAGTACTATGGGGCATACACGCCAAACGCGGGGCATCGCGTCTCTAGACCCGCACGAGTACGCATCTGATCCATAGTCTGGTTGCGTCTTTGCATTGACTGTGTTTGCAATCTACTCGCGCAAATCGTTGAACTCGCGTTATGATTTATCTTTCCGTCTGATTGATGGCCGTCAGCGGTTGGGTAGGAGACAACAAATCCCATCATTCCACGCTCCTTCTTAGCGTCATCAAACCACAAGATTGTTTATTGTTTTGGTAGTGCGCCCTCTCGTGGCAGGTCCTACAACCTTTACCTTTAATTGAATACACTTTAAAAATGTTTTTTGAATTTATATAATTTATGGCCTTTCACTGAGAACTTTATGGAAACATATCAATGGAAATTTAAATCCAGATCTACTAATCTGTAACAAGAAGAGGAATTTGAAAATAAAAAAAATCATGTTTTTTACTCAATAAATAAAGTTTTCTTTAATAGTCTCACCACTTTTATCAGAAGCTCATGCTCAGATGGCCGCTTAACAATGCTATGTGTTACTTCTACATCTTCTATGAAAAACTTAAAAAAGCTCTTGTCCCTTTTTACGTGAGATCTTGACCTTTCCACCATGGCGGACGCGTGGGATGGATCTCTTCCACTGCTTTATCTATCTGTCTATCATCTATCTATCTATCTATCTATCTATCTATCTATCTATCTATCTATCTATCTATCTATCTATCTATCTATCTTGCTGTTACAATTATAATCTCAGAATTGCGTTATATAATATAATACAAATATGATCAGATTAATTTGATTTGCAAAATTATGTTAAGAGTGGCGTTAAATTGAGAGAGACGGTTTGCAAGCTGAGGTCAGTCATTACAGCATAAACCCTGACAGGGTTACCTTGACCCAAATGTGAAATGCAGGGATTTGATTCAATCTGAAGGAATTTATTTTGTGATAATGACCGACTGAGTGTATTATCCCATTTGTTACATGGCTAATGAATCAATCCATATGAAGTTATATAAGAAGAAAGACTGTGGGGTGATGTTGTGACTGACCAATCAGAATCACATATTTCACAAAGCCGCATAATTGTGTGCTATATTAAATAGCTAGTTTTCTTTTGTTGATTTACTCGCTGTTCATTAGTATCAAAGCTCGTTTACCCATGAGCATGTTCATCAGCATGTTTTTCTTTTTTTCTTTTTTTGTGATGGCGGCTTTTACATAAGGCATCTGTTTCCGGCTGTGTTTAGAATGAATGCACATGTTCGGATGGCACAGGGAAGATCATTTATCAGGGGTTTTGAACAACAGTACACATGGACAGCGAGGAGGCATTTATCTCCCCGGAACAACACAAACACAGAGCTGCTGCCCTGGAGACTTCAGCTGCAGGCTCAAATCACTATCCTTCTTCATATTCCACTGTGTCTAATTAGCCAATTCAGTCCAGATCACATTTATAGACCTGATGGAACAAACGGTCACACACATTTGTACACACATTCACACAAAAAGTCCGTCTTGGAATTCACACCTGGGCATATATTAGATTAAAAACGTGGGATTCTGGATTTGTGTGTTAATAAATCCAATAATGATATTCCAGACTCGTGCGATTGGAGACACAGGCAGCCATCCACCCCAGCTAGTGATGCAGATTGGGCCAGTATGTTCTCTTGAGGAGAATCACGCTGATGTCTTCTGACAAGCTTCATTCCACAGGAGAGAGGGGTCTGTCACCAGGACACCATCGCCCAAACGCTTGCCTGAGGCCGTCTTCCCCACTGACTCACATTCTACAAACAAGACACTAAAAATAACAGCATAGAAAAGGTAGAAAAACAGCATGAAATATGCATGGAAAAATCTAATCTAAAATTTTCTTTAGGAATCTTTCTATTGAAATCTTTTTTTGTTGTTGTCAAAGGCATCACTGACTCCATTTTAAACCAATTTGTTTCAAATAAGAGGCTGGTGTAAATATATCCAGAATTAGAAACGCTGCACTGAGCCTTTAACAGACAGCAAAGGATCTCAATAGATGTGATTATAAAACACTGACTTGCACATCTAAAAGAAAAGCAATTTCAGGAATGTGTTCAGACTAAATGATTCTGAAAAGACACCATGCTGAGTCCACCTCGTGTGTAGGTAAATCTGGAAATTATTCAAACTAGTTTAAAAGTGCACATTAAGAGAAACTTTATTCAGTGTGCAGGGACTAACAGTGAGGAATTTCAACTGATTTCACCTAAACATTGCAAACTACTGTAGATTTATCTTTCTTCATTTAAATATGCATATGTTTCTGATTTGTCTGCAGCATGACTGTTGTAAATCTTAAACTCTGATTGTACTAGAAGCTTATTGGACGTATTTTAAAGTGTTGTGACAACATTGCAACAAATTAATTTTAGAAAATCTGGTCCATATCGTAACAATTGTTAAACTCTGTACATGCATCACAAGAGAATTCTGTTTGTTTTCTAAAACATAATGCATAAAACATAAGTTTCCACCAGATTTCAAATTTGAACGAGAATGTCATCACCACCAATGAAACTTTAATATAGAAATGAAGACTAGAAATACAGTGGAGTGCAAATAAAATGTACTGTAAAAATACAGAAGTAATTATTTAAACAGAATTAAGTTTAATTTTTAAGATGCAACTTGACTATAAATTTATTTATGCATGTATTTATACAATTTACAAGCTTGGATGTGCAATTAAGATTAGCACTTTGAATATTTCAGCCATCTATCTTTACAAATTTGTATTATCTTCATTTCACATTAGTTCAGGATAAGTTGTAGTGTTGCGCAAAAATAAAATCTAATGTAATAATATAAATAAAAATAATGCAATTTGTTGTTTAGCAGTTTAATGAGTTCAGAAATATATTTAGCCTATTATAAATTGAGAACAAATCAATCCTTCATCCTTCTACATATAACAGACAAAGTCACATGACCAAAATATACCAATCTAGTAAGCAGTGATGGCATTTTTTTTTTTTTTTTGTGTGGGTGGAATCTATCTGATGGCAGATTACAGTTCTAAAGTAGCAGTCTATGGAAGCCATGGAATAAAAGAATAAAATAAGTAACTCTGAGTTTGTATTTCAAAGTTCTGATAAAAGAAAAATCAACTCATCATTCTCTCTTTTCCCCTTGACTCAAAATCATGAATTTATTTCCCACAGTTGGTATTTTTATGTGGGACCAAGTATTTTTTTCCTTCTCAGAATTGACAAAATTGCAATTTTCTAATTTAAGTTGAGTAAAAAAAAAAAAAGAGAGAAAAGTTTGAGCTAAGAGATATTGAATTTTTAGATAAAAAGGTAAATGTTAAAAGGCATCTTTGAAAAAAGCATTCTATATAAATTATTTGCATTCTGATTCTGACATCCAAAAGCTCAACAATAATTTTTTTTTCTATTATTCTATGGATTTTACCCATTTCCCTCCACTTGTTCCCAGTGTTTTTCTGCATGTAATGTAACCGTGACGTGTACTCCAAATTGGGAAACGTTCTGGGGTGCAGAATAGTAAAGACAAAGGGGAATTTATTTATTTTTTTGTGAATTTTACATATAGTGTTCTCATTTTCTATAAAACTATACAAAAAATATTTGAAGGCAAATGTAATAAAGAAAGAAAGAAAGAAAGAAACGTCAATCCCTTCACAACTAATACGTGAACCATATTACACGTATTTATAAAAAAAAAAAAAATGTTCTACAGACTTCTCCCTAGTGATGTATGCAGTAATTCTCCAGCCATTTAGTCAGTTTAAACCTGCCCCTGCAAACTCATGTTAATCTGCCTCCATTGTTGAGTGCAACTCCTACATCTCAACATCCAATCAGCAACCGATGCGTTGAAACAAGACCCGCCCGGCATTTTTTCTTTGTTGATAATTCAGTACACTCAGTTGTACAAGTATGTCACAATTTAAACTACTTCCTGTTCAACATGACTTTAATGTGGCATCTAGATATTAATTTCTATGGGGTTGTCATCATTAAAATAGGCCTCTAGTTTACAAGACCAACTTGCAGCCAATAAGGCAGGGAGTTCACAGGTGACTTGCAGTGCTGCTGGTTGAAAGGAAACTGTAGGTGTGATTCATCGCCGATGGCATCATGCCATCAAGATCTGATGATTCTCTGCTGGGGCACCTCATGATCATTTCTGATGATGAAAGTCTAAACACTCCAGGTTGCATCCTCTAATGATGTTCCAGAAAACGGCACTGAGCTTATTCATCTGAAGAGGTGAATGTTTTTGTGATTTTTATTTTTTTCCCACACAAAATCATGTTTATGCATTATGCATTTTGTACTCAGGAGTAATGCATTCAACTTGGTTCTTCTAAATAATTATTTTTACCTTTTGTGGCTGTTGTTAATGCAGCCTAAGACTGCTTTCATTTCATTATAAAATATAGTTTCATTTCGCATCTTTGAGAGTCATTGACTAGAGAAAGCTATTCATAAACAAAACACAATACAAGTTCACTAAGAACTTTATGGTAACATCTCAATTTAAATCCAGATCTACTACTTCGTAACAAGAAGAGGAATGCAAATGTTCATATTTTCACTCATTAAACAAAGGTTTACTTGAAAAGAAATTAAGTTAGCTTAAAAAACCCCAGAATGAATATTTGACTAGCTTCTCAGAACAGAATTGCAAAAATGACTGTTTCCATACAGGTTTCCAGAATGCTCAAAAACAGATAACCACGGTGCCTCAGTGTTTAAAAAATGGCTCCGAAGGAATTGGGCTAATGTTTTCCTTATAATTGTCTCTGCATATTATGCTGTGATAGGAGAATAGAAAATATTGCTTACTTCACCTTTAACCATATTTGGCCCACAAGGTTTCTCATAAACACTTCAGACAGGGTAGAGAATAATCCCCATTAGTGCTCGGCTCTCTTCTTTGAGAAAAATCCTCAGGCAGGTGTATAAAATCTATTCCAATAGTGCCATTACAAACACCTCTATTCCATTTCTTACAGATGTACCTGTTTAAAAGCCTCTGAAAGTCTTTTTCAGAAACCGTTAGCGATTTGCTGATGACAGATGATGCCGAATTTAAGGCCATTAGTTAATTAGTGGATCATAACATCCCTGAGGACAAAAGAAGCCCCAGAGTGGCTTTGTCTATCAGAACCGTGTGTCATTAGATGAGATAGAGACACTAATTAAAGGGTTGAAAGAGTCTAGATATTATATAAAGCCTCCCTGAGCTTGATGCTATACACAAACACACACATACACACATACACTTAAATGTAATATGCAGGCCTGTTTTCTCTCCGCATAGAGAATGCCTAAATCTAATTGTGGGGTTTCAAAATCAATAACCTTTTGCTAAAAGCTGGCCTTGTTAGTGCGAGAGGTGCTTCTGGGAAATGGAAGCCGTATGAAACCAAATTCTGAGGTGAGACTGAGATGTTGTCACCCTTGTGTTGTTAGAGCAGTCGATTTCAAATAAGGCACAAATGAATGAAAGCAGTCATTATGTCTTACATCCACTAAGGCTGCACCTCATGAACAGAATAGATTAGAGTAAATGTATTTTTTTTAATAATTTAATAATTTAGCTTAAAATCAATATGGAATGGTTTTTGCAACTCATTTTGCTTCCATAATGTAAATATGTAATGATATATTTCTGGTAAAACAGGATGATGTGCAGCAGAACTTAAAGTGGAAATGGATTGAATCCTGAACAATGGGGTGGAAGGAGGGAAATAAAGAGTGCTAAATAAAGAAAATGAAAAGAAAAGTTGGTGCTAAATTGAAAGAAATGTTGTTTTAGACACAAAGTAATTATTATTATTTTATGGTATGCACTGATTAACTTATTTATTAAATTACTCATTACAATTATTAATCCTTAGGACCAGAAATGTGAGACAGCACTGTATGGTGTCTGTTTTAATTACATTTTGATAGTAGTTGTCTTGTTTTTCTACCCAATCCATCTTATTTTTAACACAAGAGTGGGTGCAGATATTTTTTAATTGAAAAAGTAAATATTTTCATTTGCTAACAGTTATTTTAGCTGTACAAAAAAGTCTGTTATGCTGTTTGATGTTACCACATTATTTGAATTTATTATCATATGTAGCATAAATATTTGTAAGGTTCACAGAATAATATTGCTAAAATAATTTTTTATGTTGTAAATAGAGACAAAAAAACTATTTGAGTGTTTTACAAAAAAAAAACAATACTTTTTAAGACTTACTGTTTCAAAATGTTCAATTAAATGTGGTATTTGTTGTTTAAGAAATAAGAGTGAAAATTGTTTCCTAGACTATTTTTTTTCCAAGTAAATTTAGAGAAGTTTGGATCCAGCATTGCGCAGAAATTTTTTCATTTACAAATGCCATTGTCGAAATCGCCAATTGATGTATATTAGTTTATCTTTAACCATATAAATAGAATAGTACGTAGTATTTGTCTGGTAATGTCACCGAAATATTGTGACAATGTGGAATTAAACAGCTATGTCTAGGCCACTGATGTGTCTCACAAATATTGTATTAGCTGACAACGCTATTCATTTCCTTAGGTGTAAAGCTTTTCAAAAGTGGTAAAAAATACCCAGCGCACCTCTCAGCAAATCGATCAAAACATCATCAGCGACCTCCGGCGTGACACACTCGCCGACAGATCTGATTCCTCTCATCAGTGTCGCTTTATGAAATGGAGAGGCATTTCATTATTTATTTATTTTTTTCTCAGTTCCTGACGCACGTCTCTCACAGGAAAGCACTAACTGCGAGCAACAGTGTGCTGTTGTCCTGGTCTGAATCAATCAATATGCCAGGGCTGAATTTGGCCTGCAGGTAGCACATACAGATTGAATAATTTTCAGATGATCAGAGATGCAGCACTGATGTGAGGAGACGGCTGATAACGCGGACTCGATGCACGCGAGACATTGCGCCACGTGGTAATAAGCCTGTGAGTCTCTGATGCCTGCCTGCTCCATGCCCCATCTGCCCGCTAACGAGGCCCTGAATGCATCATCGCCTGACTGCCCGCCTCTGTCCCGCGGTGTCATAATGAAGCTTGAGAGGCCTCACACCTCACAGACGCCGCTGCTCCCTGCCGCCCAATGCCTTTTAATGGCTTGTTTGTTTGCTTTTGTTTCATTCCTCCTTTTCAAAACGCAACGGTACGCAGTCCTGACGAAATCGCCTGGGGCTCTCCTTGATGTTTATGCTGCACGTGAAACGAATGGGATTGGAGCAGACAGAGCAATTTATTGCCAAAGGCGAGTGCATCCATACTCGATATCTGAATGGGGTTATTAGCATCCCCTGTTTGCACCTCTTGGATGGGATTTTTTCGGCAATCATTTTCACTCATCGGCAAGGCGCTAGAACTTGCGAAAGAAAGATGTGCACTTGTAGGTTCAGAGGGTTCTATATAGATTGGTGGAAAAGTCTCTGTGCTCCCTCGAGAGGTTTAAGCCCATAATTCTAGTTTAAGTACAAGAGGTCAGCAGATTTGCAAACTGTAAGCAATGGGCGTAACTGCTTCTGAATTATTCAAAGCTTACTGAATTGTCTTTGCAACAAAAAAAATCCTTTCGTTAGACCAGCATCTTTCAGTGGCCTAGTAAACTTGTCAGTATTAAGGATTTTAAATAGGCAAATGAAATGGTCTTTAAAAAAAAAAAAACAAGGTTTATTGTGGCTTAATACTAACATTGAAAAACATGATTGTGCCTGTTTGCCATATCAATTTTAATTGGCTTTAATCTGGAGGTTTGATTTTTTTTTTTTTTTGGTGTCACTGATATGAGTTATTTATACGTGAACTTATTAGCAACTTTAAAGCAATGGTTTCAAATGTAATGAAGTATGATTGTTATTGATTTGTAGGCCCAAGTAACCAGTCCGTGCAACACTCCCCCATCACCCCCCCCCCCCCCAACATGATTGTACCAGCAAACAGAATTACTTTAAATAGATTTTTCTAAGTTATATTTTAATTTCTGGGATCTTTAAAGCCCCAGTAGAGAATTCAGAATTTATTTGTAGATCTAGATGTTCCTCACTGTTGCATCAGGCTGTAAAATGGTTTTGGTTCTAATTGGAGCCTTTAACTTTATTTGAAATATTTCTTAGATTTATATCATCTTAAAAAACAGAGGGAGTTTTGGATTACATTCATTGGTCAAAGATCAGAGTCTCAGTTACTGGCATCATACAGAATTATAAGGATGTTGCCATATAAAGGATTGACAGTTAGCGTTAATGCCGGTGGACCAGCAATTTCAAGGGGACTCTTTTTTGTGTGTGTGTGTGTGTGTTTAAATATATATATATGCTGGTGCGATGAAGAGCACATAAAAACATGCAGGAGTCATATGATTTATGCATTCTTTTTTTTAAAAGTCATGCAATCACTTCTAGGCCGAGACATTTGCAATCTCTAGTTTTCCAGCCCAGTGGACACTACATTTCCTCTCTCTTCCTAACAGACAAATCACTCAAAGCAGCCCAAATATAGTGTGAAATCTCATTTAAAAAGCCTGGAATTTCAAAGCCAGATCAGCCAACCCAAAAGTGCTGCAGTGTCCTGATGGCATATGAATTTAATCACATGACAAATCAGAAACACAAGGAAAGACAAGAAAATCTTACCCTCCGCCAGCCCCTGGGGAGAAGTTGCAAAGATGGATCCATTAACTGTTGTATTGTCATTCTAAGATGTGGGGAAATGTCTGGATGTACATTCAGTGTGCAACACTGGTACAAATTGAAATTCAACTTTAAGGTCAGAAACAAATGTGCAAAGAGTGCTAAATTCTAACATGGAAATATATCGTTTAAGGATGTCACGATTTCTTGATGTTATTTGAGTATTTGCGAGAGCAATTCAAAAGCACAGTAGCCGTATGATCAATAAAGCTCTTGCGGTACTTTAATGTTACACACCTCATAATACCCCATAAGCACCACCACACTCACTAATCCATACAGTATGCGTCGACATGTAATTAAGAGCATTATAAAAGGTTCAGTGTTATCAATATGTCAATTTATTATAAGAAACACAAGATTTTAACAGCCATTTACTGTTGAGATTCAACTGATTTTCTTCTGTTTAGTGTTAATCATCATCTAACTCAACCAGTCAAGAGCTTGATTTAGCCTTAGATGTTATATGAATATGGTCCCTGAAGCATAGGTTTTATTAGCTTACAATAATAATAAATAAATAAACATTATAGGCACAAATAGTTTTATCAAATGAAATGGTGAAATCCTCTCATAGCGCCCTGACGTGCACATGTGTAGCATACATCATGCATCAATATAGCGAAGAGCTGAAAACACCACGCGTGCTTCAGTGTGTGTGTGTGTGTGTGTGTGTGTGTGTGTGTAATAAAGCACACATTCCCAGAGACGTGTATAACAACACCTTAAGGGTTCCCATAAGCAGGATTTATAGTTGTGCCCCCCTTCCTCAAATATAATGATGGAAAAAAACACCTACTATAGGGGTGAAAAAATAACTTTAATCAAATAAAAAACTAAATGAATACATTTTATTATTTAGAAATTACAATTGTAGCTCTCGACATTTACCTGTGGCTATAATTTTATTATGACTCTAATTTATTAATTTATTTTATAGTCTCAAGCATTCAGAAATCATGCAAAAGGAAACTATGCGGGTTTACTATGATAAAACCATGGTTTATTTTTAGTAAGGGTTGTGATATGCACGTGTTTTGTTGAAGAAATTATAAAGCCTGTGTCATCTATAGCAAAAAGGTGTCCAAAAATGAAAGATTAAGTGAATATTTGAATGAAATGTTTGGTCAGTAGCCTAAACAAGGTTTTGCTTGTCCTGTAAGTGTAACAGCAGCAATCACATGGCATTTGTAATAACATGTACATAAATTTGCTTACATTATGTATTTTAACAGTGTTATTTTTAACCAATCATTATTGCCTCATTATTTTTTATATAATGCATTTTAAGCCATTTTAAAGGCTATTGATGGTGTTTTTATAGCAACAACAACAAAAATATTACAGTATATTAATACTTTGTAAATTATTAGAGTTTGGGGATCGCAAATCATTTGAATCAGTTCGGGAGTTCGTAGCGGGATCGCGAATCATTTGAGTCAGTTATGGGGTTCGTGAATCATTTGAGTCAGTTCGGGAGTTCAAAGCGGGTTCGCGAATCATTTGAGTCAGTTTGGGGATCGCAAATCATTTGAATCAGTTCGGGAGTTCGTAGCGGGATCGCGAATCATTTGAGTCAGTTATGGGGATCGCGAATCATTTGAGTCAGTTTGGGAGTTCGGAGCGGGTTCGCGAATCATTTGAGTCAGTTTGGAGATCGCGAATCATTTGAATCAGTTCGGGAGTTCGTAGCAGGATCGCGAATCATTTGAGTCAGTTATGGAGATCGCGAATAATGGGTCTCATTCACTAATTTTTGCGTACAATTTTCTTATTTATATGCACATTTGAACTTCTCACGAGAACTTTCCGCCTAATTCACAACACGTCCGTACGCACATTTCACGCAAAAATCTGTGCCTACGCATAGTGAATGAGACCCACTGTCAGTTTGGGAGTCCGGAGCGGGATCGCGAATCATTTGAATCAGTTATGGGGATCGCGAATCATTTGAGTCAGTTTGGGAGTTCAAAGCGGGTTCGCGAATCATTTGAGTCAGTTATGGGGATCGCGAATCATTTGAATCAGTTCGGGAGTTCGTAGCGGGATCGCGAATCATTTGAGTCAGTTTGGGAGTTCGGAGCGAGATCGCGAATCATTTGAGTCAGTTATGGGGTTCGCGAATCATTTGAGTCAGTTTGGGAGTTCGGAGCTGGATCGCGAATCATTTGAGTCAGTTATGGGGATCGCGAATCATTTGAATCAGTTCGGGAGTTCGTAGCAGGATCGCGAATCATTTGAGTCAGTTCGGGAGTTCGGAGCGGGATCACGAATCACGAAAGATTCGCGCTCGTAAATTTTCAAATTGGCCATAACCCTTAATTCGTTGCTGCCAACTGGGGTAGATCCGCCCCTGCTACACAGCCAGCTACCTTCTAAGGTAGCATATATAACAAATTGTTGGAAACAATGTTTTTAAAAGAGTGGTTTCAAATGATGTTTGAAGCATATGACTATATGTGTAATATGTTACATTCACATTTTATTGTTAACCACAGAATTTATTTTACAGTGCTTTTCTAAAAGCCTCCTAGAAATGGATTGCCAAGGGAACACATGACTTGGAATTGCCTATTATCTTCTGGTTTTTATGACTACATTATGAATAGCTAAATTGGATTACTTTGTTATCTAAATTTATCCAAAGCATCCCTGAGGAATCACTGTATTTGAGCTGTATATGTTTCCGTATTAGATTTTGCTAAGCTAACAATGTAGGGCTCTAAATAGTGCATAATAATTTAGACTGAAGTGTTTTTTAATAATATATCTTGAATTAAATATATTTCAAGTCACTTTGTCCACCATCTTGAATTGGTCAAGAACAAAGTATCTTAGCTGGCAGCATAATGATGCATGGCTTTAATGTCTGAAAATGCTATCTAGGTGGTAAGTTTAGGGTTTGGGACCAGTGTTGCCAACTTAGCGACTTTGTCGCTAGATTTAGCGACTTTTCAGACCCCCATAGCGACTTTTTTCCAAAAAAGCGACTAGCGACAAATCTAGCGACTTTTTTTGACAGACCTTATTTAGTCTCTGAGACTCTCCGGTACTGCCGCACGAGCTCTCTCTCTCTCTATTTCTCCCAGCGTGCGCACACGCCTCACTCTCTCTGCATCTGCTATGTTCAACGAGCAGAGAGGAGCAGCACTTTCAGTTAAAAAAATATATTCTGTTGCTTCTAACTCTATTTTACATACAAGTATAGCCGAAATCACAGTACAATCATTATCTTAATCTTATGTGTATGTGATTTCATTAGACAATGTCGTGAATAGGATTTTAGTGCAGAGATTAACATCTTTGAGAGCTGGTTATGTATTCTTAATAGGCGCGTTTCAGTCATTATAATATTAATTCCATTGTCGGACAACAGAAACATTCAAATATAATAATAAAAAACTTTTATTGAGAATTTTTGGCTGCCTTAAAATGCAGTACATGAGCACAGAAAGGGCAAGATAATATGACGCACTTACGTCACGAATATGCTAATTAGCATATGACGTCATCTAGCGACATTTAGCGACTTTTCAGGCAGGGTTTAGCTACTTTCCATTGAAAGAAGTTGGCAACACTGTTTGGGACCGAACTTGCATATTATTCAGACATATTCACAGTTTTACTTCAGGCAGAGAGATGATTTGGCAGGCAGGATCAGTTCAGTCGTCCACAGAGATGAACAGTCATGTCAGTGAGGCTTGTCAAGCTGTCAAAGAAGGGCAATAGCTGCATCAAGCTATCAGAGAATTAATCTCAACACCAATCAAAATTGTAAAGATTTGGGACTGGAGAGGTGCTTTAAGCCCCTTAGAAGAGCTCCCATCATTTTGATTTCAGGATTAGATTTTGTAGTCTTTGGTTATGCCAATCATGTGTTTCGGAAACCTGAGATCTGACACATATGACATTGCAATAATGGTGCCGTAATCGAATTCTAGCACGCCAGAGTCACATTTTCTTCATCCGTCAGCCCTCGTCAGTGTGCCAGCTTTATCTCTAGAGGAAGACATCATACAGAGCTGAGTAAACCCGCACACACTTAAATTTATCAGATGACATGGCTTTCCTTCCATCAAATAATCTTCAGCGAAGATAATAAAGAGATTAAACACTTCTACTTCTGGACCGGTTTCTCCGTGGAGCAGATCTGAAACTGTTACGGATGGTGGAGCTCATTCATCGCCTAGTTATTTAGAAAGAGGCGAAATGGATTCTGCACTTTGACTGTGACTAATATAACATTCAGTTAAATGTGTAAGACGCCATTGAGCCGTAAAGAAGCTGGAGAGGCTTAAGGCCGAGCTGAATAATATTCACTCACACTTAAAGAAATGGGAGGGTAAAATACCATGATTAATGATTTGTTTCTGTACGCTGTTGGTATGTTGATCATCACTTGGCTGCTGGAGCAAAGAACTACTATAAACCCAGCAATGAAGATGTTGTTGCAGGTCAGAACAGTGTTGTCGGTATGGAACCTGTAGCTGTGGAAATCTTGAATGCTCTTTTGGGTCAAGTGGCGTTACATTTTCTTTAAAGCAGACTATTGTGAATATGGCAACATTTTATTACATTGTTGGTTGTTAGGGAAATAATGATTGACTCAACTCACAATTCGATTCGGTTCACGATTTAGATTTTACGATTCGATTCGATACACAATTTATTTTTTACAAAATGCGATTTAAGACAAATTATAAATTAAATGTGTTGATACAGGTTCCTTTTATTATTGCTTGGACAAAATGCTGCATATTTATTTGTGAAACTGAAATATAACACTATAATAATATACCAATATGGTACTTGCATATTAGTCCTCTTTTGTTGGTTTTGATTGCTTCTATTGTCCTCATTGGGAAGTCGTGGCCCAATGGTTAGAGAGTCGGACTGGCAATGGGAAGGTTGTGAGTTCAAGTCCCGGGCTGGCAGGAATTGTAGGTGGAGGGAGTGCATGTACAGTTCTCTCTCTACCTTCAATACCATGACTGAGGTGCCCTTGAGCAAGGCACCGAACCCCCAACTGCTCCCCGGGCGCCGCAGCATAAATAGCTGCCCACTGCTCCGGGTGTGTGTTCACAGTGTGTGTGTGTGTGTGTGTTCACTGCTCTGTGTGTGTGCACTTTGGATGGGTTAAATGCAGAGCACAAATTCTGAGTATGGGTCACCATACTTGGCTGAATGTCACTTCACTTTAACTCATTTGTATGTTGCTTTGGATAAAATAATGATTTTTAATATAATGTAAATTTAAATAACAAAACTAAACTGAAATTTTAAAATAAGCCCCAAATCAAATAAATACAGTAAGTAAAAATAAAATAAAAATAAATCTCTTCTTATAAACAAAAAAAGGCTTTGTCTGTGCTCTTTCCATTTAAAATTAGAGGCAACCACTGCATTTGAATCATGATCCAAACAAAGATTTTTCAGTTTTTGTGATTCATTCTTCACAGGACCCCTACCCAAGAGAACTGCATTGTAAATGCATTATTGTACCAGGTGAGCCACAAAGCAAGTTTACTATGTTAGAAAAACCATACACATAGAGCTAGTTAGGCCAATGTGATGAAAAATGTTAGTGCATTTAATCTTGCAGCTGTTTATTAACCGAGAACTCCCAACAGCTGTGATTTTCAATTTAATCCTCCAGTTGACTTGCTTTCATGCTGGTAATTGTTGATAGTTTGTAAAGACCTTTTTTAAACATGCGCAATAGAAGAAAAGTGCAGCATGATGGGTCTTTCAAAAGAAATGTTTTGTGAATGCTTTTAAACCTCTGTGTTCTTATCCTTACGCTCTTCATTATGCTTCAATAATGATCAGTAGGACTGAAATACTCTGACTGTCAGTGAGGACATCTCAAGGTTGAAACACTCACTGTGATCAGCCGGTATTGGCTTGATATGAAAGAAATAATCTCAATTAAACACTGCGTGAGGTGGGACAAGCAGGAACATACGCACTGTTTGCTCTGGGTTTTGACACACAGCAAACATACATCCCATTTACAGCAACAACATTTACAGTCAACATGAAATTATATTCACAACCTATTTTTTTATACATTTTTTATTTTTTTGTTGTTGAAAAATTTAGTCTAGTTTTGGTTTGATTTGTATCCATAAGGAATTTAATTGTAAAAAGTGAGCATTCAATTCCAGACCTGGATGAGAGTTTGAAGTCCTGAAACAACGCCAGCAAGGATTTTTTTTATTTTATTTTTTGGTTAGCATGGCCCTGTTAGCCCATGCTGGAGTGTGTAACTACACCATCTGGCAGCAAAAAGCATGTTTCTTTATTGACTGCTGTTCTGATAAAATTAAGTTTTTACCATTTAAAAAGCAAATAATTAATTTCATTATAGTGGGTATCTTGCTAGTGCCTGATTTGTCTTGGAGGGTTTCTAAAATTGTAATTGGATGTGCAATTGATATTTGTTCTTTGTTACACCTCGGCGGTAAGTCTCCTGTACAACGACATTGCTTAACAACTCGCTGCTTAACTACCATAGTATGATGCATCAATGGACAAATGAAGCTAGTTGGAACTGTTTCCCGAAAGTACTAACTTGGTCACATGTTTGAACCACAGTGATTCAACGAAAAAGAATTGTTGTTAATGAATTCAAGCTTAAGTGGTGTAGTAACTGACGGAATAATAACTTCCATTCAAGATTCCAATTAGCAAACTATTATTATAGTATTTACATAAAAACAACAACAAAAAGCCGTAACGTTTACATGATGAATATAGTAAGTCCACCTGACATTCAAACAGTAAACTACTAACTAGGGATGTCAACGATTAATCGATGATCGATTAATTGTCGATAAGAGATGCAATCGATTAAGGCTATCGATGGTCGGTTAACCGATTCAGTGTTGGGCTGCGTGCGGCTCATGCGCACTCAACACGTGCGAGCGGCTGTGAGTGACGGTGACGATATATAAAAGCATCATCATTCATTCACAATGTACAAATTAAGCTTTTAATGTGATTTAAACGTTAAAGTACATTAAAATAGAAACAACATAAAAGTTCTTCAACATTAAATGCAATAGAAATGTAGTTACTAATCATTTCATCAGATAACTGTTTTATATTGTGCGCTTTGCAGGGCTGCGGGACACAGTGACAGGACAGGTAGTCTATTCATTCCTACAACTTGTTAATTCATTCCTACGAATTATTAATGTGGCAATTGTCCATGTTTTATTAATTTTGTTCCCTAAATAACCCATGATTTAAGTGAAATAAGGGAACAAATTAATAAATCGAACAAATTCTTAATTCATGAAATCTTTAATTTCCCTTCCCATGTTTACCACAGTAAGAGATGCGAAAACAGTTATTAAAAGCGAAAGATAATAAAATAAACCTGGGAAATTAGAGGGTTAGACTATGAAGATTTAGGAAAAGAAACGATGCCTAAATATACTGAATTTGTGGAAATTCGTGACCAACCGGCAAACCAGAACAAAGCCGCGTAAATGAAGACTATGGGGTCCAAAAGCATAGTCGCGATCTAACATTTTCCAGTTAACCTATTATTCCTCTAATAAACAAAGCTTTTATACCACACTTGTCATAATCAGATCTTATCATTTCTAAATAAATAATTGCTGGATTCAAAACAGCGATTAATAGGCGCTGTGACCGACACATTCCTGGAGCATTCACTGCTGTCACTAAACGGTGACGCCGAGCATCGTTCACAAGTTTCTGCATGGACCTGACTAGGGCACAGGTTCTAAGCCCTGGGACAAAATGGGATGCTTTAAGGAAAATTTATAGCCTACTAAGTAATAGGCCCAACATAAAAATAACAATTTGTTTTCATGTTTTTTTTTTTTTTTTTTAAATAGGGTATGCGCAATATATCCGACTTAAATAGGCTAATTAAGATTAACGGATTTAAAACAGAAGTGTGGGCTCTCCATAAGTTCAAAAAAAAAAAAAAAAAAAGGATGACAACGCATTCTGTTTGTTTGCTTTATTTTACAAGAGCACAAATCTTCTGTTTTTATTGTGAGTGTGCACAAATGAAAGTAAACACTTTTTTTTTTTAATGTCTCAGCTGTTTCGATCGCCCCGGAGCCTGCTGCACACGTAGCTATATTCTAGCGATTCAAACTTACATCGCAGTCTGTTCATTATCAAAATAAAATGTCAACTAAACATTAAAAGGTTACAAAAGGTCAGTTTAAATAGACCGTAGTATACCGGTCCACTCTGCTGTTATGCCAAGGACGTTTTTGCTCATATGAAGAGGATCATCTTTTCCGTCTATATGCGAATGAGTGTTAAGTACAAGCCTAGTTTACATTATAAATAATAGTTTAACATTCAAATACATTGCGAATATGGAAACATTGCGATTTGTGCCGAATGAGACATCAGCAATAACCTCCAAATAAATCTAGCCAAAGCCGCGCTCGCTCATCCTCGTGTGCACGCATGCACTGTCACGATCTAATGCGCTGTATGCCGGATTTTTAAAAATCTGACATTTTCTAGGACAGAATCCAGCAGGATCAAATTAATGTGAGCAACTGTGTTTTGGTGCAGCAGCGCCGATGTAGTTCACTTAATGTGCAGCGCAGTCACACGCGCTCCACATTTCGGATAATTTTATACAATAATGTCAGTTGAAAACATTGCAATTGTGCTTTAAAATACAACAACGAGCACCACAAAACCATTTAAAGATGCGCGTTCAGCGTTCTCCGTGCGGGATTGGAAACTGTCAACAAAGTAAAATGACCTCAAAAGTATGGCGCGCTCTCTTCATTTTATCAAATGATCATAATCGCATCTATTCATTTTATAATCCTGCTACTAGCATTTTATTCAGACTAAAACCTCTTTAATTCAAGTGAGAAAGCGTTTTGTGTGTGTGTGTGGCTTTTGCACATCCTGTCATACCGCTGACTGCGTGCCTACAATAGACGCATTTTGCAGTATTATGGTTAACGATTAATCGATTAATTGATCGTTAATTTAAACGACGATCGATCATGGAAATAATCGAAATTTGACATCCCTACTACTAACCACAAGCTGAATACTTTAGCACCAACCACACAAATTTGCAATGCTTTTTGTCAACGTTTGTTGGAAATATGATTTTGTGAGACACAAAATCACTAAACTCAAGTTTGTTTTATTTATATAGCACATTTAAAAACAGACCAAAGTGCTGAACAAACAAAGACACAGAACCCAGGGCAATCCACAGATCCATGCCATAAAGTCACAAAGAATTGAAAGCCAAAGAGAAGAAATAGGTTTTAAGAGACAATTTAAAAACAGTTAAAGACTGTGCAATCCCCTTTATGTGATCTAGGGACAGAGAGACGTCTTTGATCACCAGACCTCAGTTGTGAATATGTCTTAAGAGGCTATTCATGTCCAATTTCTTTCAAAATAGGAAACTCATATTTAGGAAAAATCCAATAGCATGTGAAGTCAGCATAAAAGTAAGTGTTGCCATGATGTCCTGTTTTGGATGATTACAGAGACAGCTTTTTCAGAAATAAATGCATTAATGAATCATACAAGATAAGGAACAGGTTTTTATGTTAACTGTAGTTGACCTTGTTAAGCAGATGTGCGTCACCATAAAGAGGAAACTGGCATGAACAGAAAAAGTGGTTTAAATGACTGTGTTCTTTCAAGGTTTCTTGACCCTGATGACCCAGTGAACTGATGATAATCAGTCTAGAGGTGTTTTGAATCACCATGGGGTGGTCAAAGGTTAAGCATTACTTTGCTGGATAAAGCAGCAAGTTCGATCTAAACTTTGAATGATGTTGCTTTGATATTCACCTGAAAGCTGTACAAATGTTTGCTATAATTAGCTGTCTGACATTTGAGCTCAACCCACAACTCAGTTAATTATTTCTGCCTCGTTAACAGTCTTACATTCTGTTACATTCTATTACATTCTATTGATTCGACAATTGGGCATTTCAATGCAGATAACAGCTGTTTCTAAGTACTGTTGAAATAAATGGAAGTCATTATGCTTGGGGTTAAATTTCACATAGTGAAGATGATGCAAACGGACAATACAAAGAATCAATATTCACTGTAAAAAAAAAATAAATAAAATAAAAATAAAACCGCAAATGAGTTGAATTGAAGCATCTGAATGCTTGTAATATTGTGAGTGAGTGAGAAATTTGAAAAAAAAAAGTCCGTTTGGTAACAGGACCTTGACGTTGTGAAAGAAAGCATTTGGGTAATTTGCAAATAAAACCTCAAACTCAAATCTCCTCTGTAGACACACACCCACATACCTCTTCATAAAAGCCCTCAGGAGGCAGTCGGATGTGTCTGTTTGTGGGAGATAAAAACTCGTTCACCATATCCCATGAGCTGGAAAGTAGGTGCGACACAATCTGGCAGTCACTCTACTTTAACAAGCATTGCCACTAACTGAAGACGAGAAAGAGAGAGAGAGAGAGAGCAGAAAATGTGCAGGAAAAGAGAATGGGAGATTCATTCATTGATAGAATATTCCTCTTTAACAGTTGGGTAGTTACATACAGTTTAAAGCCTGAAATCGATGGAAACTTTCCCACCTAGTTTTGTAGACTTAATGAGGGGAAAGTATATTTTAGATGCCTTGACCTTTTCGAAGCTTATTTAAATGGTCCTGCAATGTGACATTTTCTGAAGTAAATATTCCATGCAGTCTTGAGTTTATTGTGCTCTGAATGCTTGTGGAACTTAAGAGTGAAATTCTGTCAAATCTTGTGCTGTTCCCAAAAGAAAAAAAATCAGATTATAATTTTTATTTTTATTTTTAATGAATGCATGATATATCAGTTTTGTATTGGTTATTAGTAAAAATCTATATTGTTGAGATTGGATGGTCAACTGCGCAGTTAGATTTAACTTACTGTCATCTAATGGTCACTTAAATAAATCTTCAAAAAGAAAACTAATAGTTTAAAAAAACATTGAAATTATTTTTTACCAAATCTCTGTAACACTGTACAATAAGGTGCCTTTAGTTCATGCATAACTAGCATTAATAATGAACAATAGAGTGATGGGAAAAATATGAAATGACCACTAATATGAAATCATGTAAGTGATTTCTTAATATTAGATACAAATTAGAGGAATATTTTTCTAAGTGGATTCAGATGCAGTATAAAAAGTCACCTCTTCTGAAAATGCCTCTTTTGGCATCTAATGGACAGCTTATGCAGATATTTGCTGTACATTATCAGCCTGATAGACAAATTAATACAGTATCATCACCTTTTTCATATGGCCTGCATTTAGCTTTTTAGATGAGGGTTAGATAGGTCTTTAAAACTCGTAGTTTTTGCTCTTAAACTTTGTAAGGTGATAATGCATCTATGTGTCTGCAGTGACAGGGATAGTCTCTGTTGTGCAGCGAGATTGTTTGCAGGTTAGACAGATTGTGCTCTGAGGAACAATCAATATCCTTTAAGCAGCAGGAAGTAGGCAGAGGGTGTGGAAGTCCCTTGTGGCTAATCCACATGTAAAATGCAAACACGTACTTAACCAGTCTTTCCGCAATTAACAAACTGTGCGATTCATAAATGTTTTATGGCCCATCTTTGAAGCGTTCTGATGTCTCTGAGATCTAAACAAACGTCAGTGATCAAATCAGCCATTTGTGAACTCTGCGTCATTAATTATTGTGCACTGAAAGAAACTTTGTGCTTTGAATATCAAAACCGAATTATACACATGCACGCTCTTTGTTAAAACATAGCTGTATTTATGCCCCAGGCACGGGAATACAAAAATGTAAGCGAGATTCATTTCCAATTATGATTTTATTGTAAAAAATAAGAAGCAATATGTGAACGAGAAAGAGAAATATGTTTTTGCTGAGACTTGTTTTGGCGGTCTTTTGTGATTTTATGTATGCACTGTGTTCTATTCAAACTGACATGAGAACTAAAGCCTGGGCAAAACTAATAAAAATAAATGCCTGGGCAAAACTAATAAAAAATTCAAACGGTGGAACTGCACGGCTCATAAATTTACTCATAAACTCCAGATACCGCGTCAGTTCATTTGTTTCTTTATTTGATTCATTTCTAGCCCAGTCCATTTCATGGATTGCCGCACGTCTTCCTCTGAAAACCATGTTTCTTTCTGTCCACTGTGCACTGATGCAGTTTGCACACAATGTGATTTAGCCAAATATGATATGTTCCTGCATTAACAGCCTTTATTGGCTCTGCAACAACATTATTTTAGCAACTAATCATAGGCAAGATCTTAACTCTAACCTTAAAATCTGAGGGAAATTATTGGTTTATAAGAATGTTGTTTAAGGTCTAATACTGCATTCAGTTCCAGTTCGGAAATTGCAATTACTATGTGATGTGCACTCAAGTGATTTTGATCTGAATTCAACTGCTGGGATATTTTACATTTCTTTTTTTTTTTCACTTACTTACAACAACAACTGGCAGCAATATGAGTAGTGCAACAAAATAAAACACAAATGGTACAGTAAGGGTGTATTTGATGCTTTATTATTTTATTTTATCATTCATTGTGCTGCTACAGAGAATGATGGTTAGTATAGTTTGGTTGCACATGCCTATTATAATTAATAAAGCAGTCAAATGAGTAGTGCTGCCTGGCTAGCTTTGTTGCTAATTGTCCAAAAAATGCACACAATACATAAATAAATAAATAAATAAAATGGTGATTCAAAATGGAATTTACTAAAAATATATATTTATGAACACTTACGTTGAAGAAACATTTTTTTTTTTTTTTTTTTTAGTAAGTGTAATCATGTCTTTTAAAACTTTGGTCTTCTCAAAAATGTAACTTAACATTTTAAGTGAAGTGCACCAATTGCAAATTGATTAAATTGTTTCAACTCAGTAATTTCCTTTGTTTGGCTCTTATTATCTAAATTGTAATCATCATCATTAATTATACTGTCTTCATTTGACTGACTGAGTTGGACACGATTTAAACAAGAGCTCCGTGGTATTTTCATTAAGCTTATCGGTGTGGATCAAAATGGCTTTTATTAAAGTCGTGGAAGGTAATGCTAACCAATCTAACCGGGAATGCAGAAAAAAACATCTAATACCAGCAATAGAGTTTTTATAACATGTTTTTTTTTGTAGGCCAAAACCCAGAAATGCAACAGAATTTCAACACTTCTGGTTCCATCGTCCCAGAGTTGATGGCTTTCAACTAGGTTTAAAGGCCTGAAATTAGATCTGTAGTTAATACAAGCTCAAGATGTTTTCACTTTTGAATATAAAATTATTAGTAATTCTTTGTAATGCTTTTACTTAGCTAAGAGTAGTAGCTAAGAAGGGACTGAAATAGGCCAAATGAAGTCTGACACTTAAAGAAGAGTGACATTATAGTCTTTGTTTGGCTTTTTACTTCTTGCCATTGTGTCTAGGCATCAAAATTTACAGTTCATACGTTTATTTGCGAATATTAACAATCATGAACAATAACAATTGATGAACAAAATGTGTCAGAATCATAAACGTTTGCTGGTCACAGAGCAATCTTTCTGCAACAATCCAGAAGCCAATGGAAAACACTTTTAGATTTTTGTTGAGGTAACCAGGGTGATGCTAACTTTCAGTTTGGCCTACAGAAATATGTCATTACTGCAGCACTCTGTATTTGAATCACCCTATAAGTTCCCATGCTTTTTATTTCATTTAAGTGCAAGGGCTTATGGGTATTCCCCCAAGCTACAATGCTCAGTATCACAGACAATATTATGAAGTTCATCGCTAAGCCTTAGCTTAATTAAAGATTTATCAGTCGGTATAATTAGCTGCAGTGAAAACATATGGATTCAGTCAGATCAAAGAGAGGTATTTCGTAATTGATCACTTAGAGATATTAACCTTAAATTTGTGCATTTTTTGGTCCAGAGGTTCAAGGAAATGTGACATTTCAAGTGACGTTTAATTAGGACAACTTTTTTGATTAACTATGACATTAGGGTTTACCGCGTGTCATTTAGCCCGGAGGGTCTGTTAGATTGTTTTTTTGGAGAGTTCAGAGTGATGATAGATGCTCGTGTGCATGCTCTGAGGCAGTTTGTTTCATTACTGAATATCATCTCACCTGCACAATGGGGAATTTTACCCTCCTGGTCTGCATTGTCAAGCTCTGACAGACCCCCTGTGGATTTGAAAAGAGAGACGTTAGAACATCAAACACTGAGTTGAGCTCTCAGAGATCCACTGTAGAGAATGCAGTGACTTCTTCAAATACGCTATGGAGGTCTTTTAAAGACTACATAAAAGAGTTGAGGGGAAAAAAAAACTAGGGATGTTGATATTTGATGCTGCCAAGAAATGAAAAACCAGAGAGTGATCCAAGTTTGAACTTCTAATCCATTTATAAGTTGCGAGCAGCACGAGGGAAGTGGACTTTAGCTCCTCTGCATGGTTCCTGATGGTTGTTTTGCAATTAGACTTCATTTTCCTTACTCTTTTAGTTCCTGGAAGTGCTGATTGCACCCCGCTCTACCTGTCAGGGCCGAGACACTTGATCACAGGCCTTGAGTAAACTTCACACATTTTAAAGATGTTTTATCGACCTGCATTGTACCTATGGCACTCACAATTGCACTATTGAGTGTCACTCTGCACTGAATCCACTTGAACATTAAGTCTTTGTGCTTCCTTCTGCATGCTTGGTGGATACTGCATGGGGTCGTATGCACGACAAATGTGCTGGAGTCTGAATGAGAATATCCTACAAAGTCGCATGAAAATGAATAATAGATATATTCAAATGAAGGCAGCACTGGTTCTTTCTGTGAGGATATGAATGGGATGAGAAGACTGTGAGTGACATTGAAAGGGCTTTGTGAAAGATAAGATCAGGGCTAAATGGCTTTTAAATGGTAAAGAAAACAACAAAAACCACCACCAACAACAACAAAAAAATAGCTCAAATGATTATGTTTGAAGGTATCTAAACATGATGAATGATTACAAATGAATATTTTTGTAATAATTCAAATGTGTCTTTTAAATTTTATTTTTTATTATTATTATTATGATTATTTATTTATTTTTTTATCTTAGTGGTTGACTCATATTTATATTCAAGAGATCATGAGATGCAGTTTCTGATTTTCATATTATGTTTCTCAAGGTTATTTTATAAATCTTGCAAAGTTTATTGCACCTAAAAGGTTCAGTACTTTCCCATTTTCACTCTCTGTGAAACTCACCGCCTCTTGCAGACATGCTGTGACTGGCTAACTTTATCGCACCATATCTGCACTCTCCTTCGCATCTTGTTGTGTGTTTTGATACTCAAGACAGTAAGTCAGAGGAAACTGTAACAATGCAACCACAATGATTGAAACATTGTAATTGCTTTTGCTTACTGAATTTTCGGTACATTGTTTTAAAAGTAATGTTATTACTTGCCGTATTACAAAAGCTTCTGCGTGTATGTATTGATTATCAACATTCAAACAGTAAACACACTTAGTATCTTAATTCTGTCGAATGCTGGTTTGATGTCTACTACAAACCCAAAAAGCACTTGCCTGCATTGCCTCCAAGCACAAAATGCAAGGTGCTGCTGTATCTTAAAAAAATAAAAATAAATAAAAAACAGTTTATTATTATTTTTTTTAATGGCAGCAAGTTTAGAATACTTCACAAAAGAGTCCGGTGTTAAATGTGAAGGAAAAGTTGATTAAAGTAGTTGTACTCCACATCTTTATCCAGCAGCAATGCTCTTGTGATTGATGGATAGATGTGTGTTGTTTAGAATGTACCTCATTGATTAATAACAAAGATGATCTTAATGGGCTTGTTGAAGAATTGCCCAATTTTGCAGGCCAATTTCTGCAGGGTAGTTTTAAGTTTTATTTTGAAACTTGCAGTATACTCCAATATATTCTGATATGTGTACATAACAATAATATTATGATTCTCCATTTCCTGACCCTTTGAAGGTCCACTCATCAGTTTGTTAATATAATGGCATAGTTAAAATGGAAATTAAACGGTTGCCACTGTAAAAAATGCAGTATTCATAGTCAGTCATGAATAATCTATTCCACAATCTAAAGTGACCTATTGTTAGAGGTGACTTTAGATGAAGATTTAACAGGCCATGTGACCCATGTGACCCCATTAGGTGACCCAGTCTGTGGAAAATAAAAGTTTTTATTTGGCTACTGAGATAACTACAGATATATATTTCAAAATAATTACTAATTTTAAATTATACTGTTTAACAAGGAATAATGCATTTATTTTATTTTTTTCCATTTTTATTTTTTATTTTTTTAGCTCTGGCAAATAGATTTTAGTGAAGACAATTTATTTGATCCCAGAGGAAATTTCTGGAAAAGTGTTGATGGATATTTTTCATTATGTTTGCATGACTTCAGTTGTAATCAGGACTTCAGGTTGCTATGGCTTCATAAAACATTTCTATCTTTAACTTTAAGGCTGTTGAGTCTGATAATTATATATTTCATGATTGCATGTGAACACCCAATGCAAAAACAGATCTACTGATCTTAAGGTAAACACTGGCAGTAGTAATTTCAGTATATTTTTATGTGCATTTAACATTTCTTGCATATCGGTCTTGCAGCTTTATTACTTATAAAATAATTTCTCCAGGTTGATCTGTCAGGGTGAAACGTGAATAGACAGTTTGTACAAGGTGCCACAATCTATTCGTTCGACATAATTAAATTAGCTGTCACAAGATGAGGTGACTCACGGCTTCATCATTGGATCTGAATTTAAGGCGACTGGTCAAAAATAGTCCACATCATTAGCTGTGAACAGAGAAACATAATTTCCTGTAGGATCTTCTTTGCCGCATATGTGAGCATACCACCTAGTCCAGAGCTTCTTTCGCCCACTGAGAGATACAAAATGTCACATTGAAAAAAGCAACAGAATGACAAGTTTTGTTTGTTTTTTCACATCCCTTCAGAATAAAGACAAAGACGGCAACCCACTGCCTTCATGCCACCACAGTTCCCATGGACCTGTCAGCACCCTCGCTTTTCTGTGAACGCAGCACCAATCATCTGATTCGACTCTGCCAATGAAATATTACTGCTGGCCTACCAACGCTTTAAACATCCGCTGATGTTTTATTTATCTCTAGCAGACAGGATCCAAATGGCGAGAGATTTGCCCATCCTGAGAGATATATTGAGGAAGACACCTGTCAACAGCCTCATCTCTCAGAATAAAATATTTCACTAAAATTTTGATCATAACCCTTTTAAAACCACTCTTTCAAATCAGATCTGAATTTGGCAGGTGTTTTATATGCAGTACAGCTGGTTCTCCAGAGGCGATTTAAGCCATAACCATGGGCACAAAAACATGCATGAAAAAGATGAGGGGAAAACACAATGAAACAGGACAGAAAGTTTATTTATATCAGATTTATATAAGACACAGATACAAACACACCTTTTTAAGGTGCTGTCAAAATGAAAATGGTAATTTGTCTTTGAAATGGTGACTTTTCTCATAATTGTGACTTTTTAATTGTGTTCTTGCAATGTGATTTTATATATATATATATATATATATATATTATCAAGGCTATAATTCTCGTAATCGCATTCATATTTTTTCATTAATACAGAAAATTATCAGATTTATTATTATTATTATTTATTTTTTGTGAAGAATTTTTATCCTGTGTGACCAAGGTCAGTAAGTTTTAGTCAAATGCGAAGACAATAAAAGAAAATCCTTGGTCAAAATGTCCGGAATGAAACATGATGTTTAAAGCACACTTCAGAATTGATGTTTGAAGTACTGGTCATTAGTCAAGAATAAATATGTAAAGGTTTAAGTGCAATATTCATGTTTTATTAACATGTTCAGTAGAAATATTCTATGCTAAATAAATATCATACGAAAGGACTCTTTGTTCTTTGTGTGGATTATAGAGATGTGAATCACTGTGTGGTGGTTCTGGCCACACATATTCCGCTGGGAACTAAATGAACCATAAAACCAGCTGATTATCATTCACGAGCACTTGGCATTGCAACCTCCCAAAACCTCGGCTTGCATAAATTATGCCTTCGTTGTTTTATAAAGGTAAGCCTACGAGCTGTTTACATTATTGAATTTGTATGCAAACACAACTAACAGGAAAATATGAACTTCTTTGGCATTTTAAGCACTTTGACCTGAAAATATCAACTCATTTTCTGTGGTTCCTCTCTTCGTATAATCTTCCTAAAAGACCCAACTGAGACCTAAGTAAGTTATTCATCGATTTCGAGGTTTTCAGGACCCATAAGAACACACTGTGGAGATTAAAATTTCTCTGACTGATGAGCATTTGTTTGATATTGTTCCATGCGTACACTGTGGCAATTCAAATACATATTTATGAATATCGAACTGAAGATAAATAAATGAGACACAGAAAATGAGACGAGTGAAGTACACAAACCATTGGAGAATAAAACCAAATTCATAATCTGTTAAATTATTCAATATAATGTTAGGCCACATCATTTTAAAAATGGAGTTATACACACTATCTGTCACCCTCTGTGGAAAGGTCTATTTTCTGGAGGAATAAGGCAGGTTTAGATGCTAATTCAGACCAGTTTTTGGCTACAGTAACTAACAGTAAAGCTATGAATAACTTTTCTTGAAAAACAGTTTCTTGTAGCTTTTATCAATGCTTTTTATGTTTTATGCATATTTTTTTTTAAGGCAGCTGTTCCATGTCACGTCCAAGTGATGCATTTCCAATGTCAGATGGCACAGTAGAACATTTATATCTTCTGCCAAGTGACCAAAACATGAGTCAAAGGTGTTTAATGGTTTTTAGAAACACTTGCTGAAGCCTCATATTTCACATTTGCTATCTTGTTTTCTTTTATGATATGATGGATATACAAAAGCCTGGTTTGCCTGACTTGTGATAAAACATTTCCTTCTGCATATTTGAAACATTTTCACTTTACACAGTTAGGCTTTGCTAATTCAAAATAAGTTTAAAAGAAATTCTGCGACTGAAATGAGCATGTCTGATTAGTTTCTATTCATGGAGTCACTTGGCAATTGAAACTAATAGTGACTGATGTCTAAAAAATACCAATGATGAAGCTGAGGTTGAAGTTCAGGCATTCGGAGGTCTTCTTTTGTGATGCTAAAAGGATGTCAAGTTAAATCATAAAACTGAGTGTGATTTTAAAACTGAGTTTCTACATATTTTACGAAGGTAAATGTAAGACCAGTTAAAGAAAATTTAAGGAATATATTAAAGCGAACATAATTTGCCAATGATTTCATTTTCTAAATGTAAATGTCTAAGCCTAATTATTTTTTTAGCAACACCTTAAAGTTTGAAATACAGCTTTCTACAGATTTAACTTATACTGTATTTTCTAATAGTAATATTTTGATAGATGTACAGTATTTAAACATTTCATGCCTAACTATCGATTGAAGACTTTTGACTCTGATTTAAGAACTTTTTAAGTCCTTAATTAGGTTGAATTAAGACTTTTTAAGACCTGCAACTCAGAAAAAAAATTATTCAGCTGACATTGGAAACAAAAGAGGGAAGGAATTCAAAATAAATTATTAAAGACAACATTGAATAGAAACAGACCCTATTTAATTTCTTAATACACATTCCCAGTCTTATTAAACAACTCATTACACATTTTAGCTAAAGGCAAAGGTTGTTTCTCTTCCTAATCTTTCGTAGAAATGTAATGTCTAATTAAATAAACCCTTTTAGGTTGACGTCACCATTTTTTTTTTTTACCAATAATTTTAGACGTCTAAAATTATATCTTACCCTACAGTTTTTCTCATCTTGTCTTGTTTCACTTGGAAATACAGTACAGACCAAAAGTTTGGACACACCTTCTCATTCAGAGTTTTCTTTATTTTCATGACTATGAAAATTGTAGAGTCACACTGAAGGCATCAAGGGCTATTTGACCAAGAAGGAGAGTGATGGGGTGCTGCGCCAGATGACCTGGCCTCCACAGTTACCGTCCTGAACCCAATCCAGATGGTTTAGGGGTGAGCCGGACCGCAGACAGAAGGCAAAAGGACCAACAAGTGCTAAGCATCTCTCGGGGAACTCCTTCAAGACTGTTGAAGACCATTTCAGGTGACTACCTCTTGAAGCTCATCAAGAGAATGCCAAGAGTGTGCAAAGCAGTAATCAAAGCTAAAGGTGGCTACTTTGAAGAACCTAGAATATGACATATTTTCAGTTGTTTCACACTTTTTTGTTATGTATATAATTCCATATATAATTCCACATGTGTTCATTCATAGTTTTGATGACTTCAGTGTGAATCTACAATTTTCATAGTAATGAAAACAAAGAAAACTCTTTGAATGAGGTGTGTCCGAACTTTTGGTCTGTACTGTATGTCAGATTACGAAAGTAAAACTGTGACATCATTTCCTGTGGTCTTTTACTGAAAATTGGCGATGCGTTTTAAGTAAATACTGTTAATGATAAATAGCAAAAATCTGTGAATACATTTACATTTAGTAATTTATCAGACACTTTTATCAATACATTTAGGTGTCACAAATATTGGATGTATACATTTTTTGGAGCAGTACTAAATATGACTACAGTACTAAATATGATTAGACTATGAATAAGGAAGCCTATGATTGTCTAGCTTACTCGCTATTTTGTGAAAATTAGATTTTCAGAAATTCATTAGCCTGTACATTATGTTGCAAAAATGATGACATATTCACTAAGGATAAGCCATAACAAACGTCGTATGTCATGATGACATGGTTATTAAACTGAGATTTAGACACAGTCAGAGGTGAACATGTAGTCACATACAGTCTGTCACAACAGAAGTCGAATGCACCACAGTTACTACAGAATGACAGCAAGTAAATGAAGCATGAAAAGAGATGAGTTTGTGTTTGATGGGAACTCATTATTCAAAGTAAAGTCAGATCGATGGGACCTTTGGCACGAATAATGTCTGGTGCATGAGTTTGGTTTTGGTGCATGTAAGTGAGACCCATATATGTAAAATATACCTGACCAAATTGTTATTGCTTTAAAATGATTTCAGTGTAATGTAGCTTTTATGTGCAAAAAATACAGTTTAGGGTAATGTAAGCATTAAGGAAGGACCAGCCTATATATTAAGCTATTTAAGTTGTGCCTTAACTCAAATGCAGCATATTAAAGAAAAACACTTAAGAGAAGCAAATAGCTTAATCTAGGCTTTTAATAGAAGTTCAGATGACCAACGGGTTGCAAACGGGTTGGGTTTAAGTTCATGAAAAGACTGACATGTGAAAGCATTGCTTCTATCATCAATCGTCATCTGAGTTTTGGAAACCGAAAGTTTAAGAAAAACCCACAAAAAGACCTACTGATGTACAAAGTGAACCAGGAAGATATGCAGAAAGAATAGCACAACTATAATGGGTAGATGGTAGAACTGTGTTATGTGAGTTTTTAGCGTTGGTTTCTGCTAGTTTTACTGATAAGTGCTGACAGGAGGTAGGTAGCACAACCTACATTCTGTCAGTCAGCTGCTTTGATTTAAAAAAGGAAAGATGAATTGAGAATGTTTGTGGGTGATACAAAATGCCTCTGGGCAATGTATTGTATTTGTATACAATCGATAGCCAACACATGTTCTGCCATATTGTTCAGTAAGTGTATTTGCAGCTGTTGTCATAATACCTGAAATAAGAAGACGAAGAAAAAAACCCCACTTTCTCTTGCCTGGGATTTATTGGATTCTGACAGCAATTTAAGTTGTCAAGACTTATATAGAAGCTCTTTAGTTTGTCTAAAGAGCTTCTGTACTAGTCTTGACAATTTCAATTTTTGGCAAACAGTTTGCAGGCTGCTATATCCACAGTTAGGTTACTTTGAAATAGTTTTTATTCAGTGAGGGGTTTCTTTATTTCTTTTTCTTTTAACAAACCATCAACTTTACAAAGTACAGTGGGACAGATTGGTGCTTTATCTACTAATATGGTTATTATCTTACTTTTAGCCCAACCTTTTCCGTTTAGCAGCCTTTCATCTTCATTGGAACTGAGTGAACATACTTGGGAATGTGTTTTATTATCTGTTAATTTGGGGTAGCTACTAGTGATGTCATTTTAACCCAACTACCTCTGCAGTTTTTCCTTCTTTTTACAACTTAGCAAGTTTGAACGCGAGGACAATTTAAATAGCAACGGTCGTAACGGTCAGAGGCTGCAGAGGAATATGTATGTTTGGGTTACTAGTTAGCCTGTTCTTAACCCAAATATTATTATTATTATTATAATTATCGCAGATAGTATGATTTAACATCCCATCCCTCAACATTTAATTGCAGTAAGACATTGAATCCCCCAAAACAAAAATATCTACCTCAGAACATGGTTCAGTTTGAACGGCGTTTTGACGACGCTGTTCACAAATCATCCAGCTCGCTTTCCTAATCTGAAAATTGTGATAATTTAATTCGTTCATTCATGCTGTGCTGTGTTGCTTGTGTCAGAGACACTTTGTGAGGAGCTGGGAGGAGGATACGGGGGAAGGAGGAGCGAATCCGTTCAGTGATCTCCTCTATTCGGCTGCCTCATCCTCCGCTGAGTGAAGGAGATAGTGAGAGAGTATGGAGCTAACTGTGAGTGAGCCGGACACTGATGCGCTCTGAGCAGCAGACTGAGAGCGAATTAACGCACACCGGGTTCGAGGCACTGCGCACGAAAACAGCGCCTATAGGCTGCATTTAAGCACTAATATCAGTACAAGCAAGAAGGAAGAGTGTAGAAAAGGAGCAGGACAAAACCTCCAGAAAGAGTACATCGACGTTTGGAAGAAATCAGCACTACTAACTTTAAAGGACCGCAGTGAGCGCCGCATCATTGTTTCGGTAACCGACACATTACTGAAGAGATCCTCACGCGTCCAGCGATGCGCTCCGGGGTGCTGCTGCTGATCTCCGGGCTGCTCGGGTTCGGTATGTGAATGGAGTTTTTATAAATACTCTACGCATCATGTTCACAAGTTAGTTTAAGATGTAGGGAAAAGTGCGTTGAGTGCTTGCCCACATGAAATCCGATTGACGTTTACTGCAAAATATATACTAAAGATTTGTAGTGTTGTATGCATTGTGTATTTTGCATGATATGCAAAAATTTGTTTGTGGTGGTTCACAATTCCCAGTGCTTGTTTTATGTCTGCTGTACGGGTTTGCGCGCATCCGTTGTGTTACGGACTTGGCAACCATATGATAATTGATCCAGTTAGCGTACTCATCAGCACTTAGCAACTTTTCTTTCTGTTTCATGAGAAGTGATCATTATAACTCGTTTTAGAAATATATATTTAATAAGTCAAAATTAGCAGTGTGTGAATTAGGCAGGTTTGGGAGCTCTGACCTCCCTAATTAAGACTGGCACTCTTCTAAAAGAAGTCAGAACAAAAAGGCGGTGCCTTTAAACAACGTACGTTTTCTTCATTAGGTGATTTACATTTTCTTGTTAACGAAATAAGTTAATATTTATAAAAAAAAAAACAAAAAAACATTGGATGATTTGCATACTGTACATTATTATTATATTATTATAATATTTTCTATCTAAAAATCTAAAAGAAACTGAGATGCTTGAGTGGTTTTGTTGCCATTCTTAACCAATTACATCTTCCTTGCTGATTTAAGCTTTGGGGTAGATATAACGGCAGACATCCCAAAATTTGTTTTCATTTGAAGTGCCATGACTTCTGCTCCCTTCAGGCCTCATTTGAAATTCTGTGTTGTTTGATTGTGTGAGTTTGAAATAACCCTGTGAAGAACCCCTGAACACTCACATTTAAGGTCCAGCATGGGCCAAACTCCTCATTTGAATCTTAAAGCGGCAATAAAGCCTCCGGTATGACTCCCGTATGCACACTTGAGAGAATGAACATCAAATCTCAAGAGGCTTTCTGGTTTATTACTGCTCTTTATGAGTCTGTGTGCCAAGATGTGAAGCCTCGCAGGGCTGTTTCTTTTTTCTTTTCTTTCTCTTCTTTTTTTTTGTACCTCCCTCGTGTGAGTCTTGAGAGGGAGTGCTTTGCCATCACTCTGAAAATCATTTTTTATGACCTGAGAGGAAACACTGACAGGATTTTTGCTGCAGAGTTGTGTTTACGCCATATGCACACGGTGATGCACTTCACCGGCTCAGAACTTCGAGTTTACACACTGATGATATACTGCAGCCCCCCTCCTGCTCCCATCCGTGCTCCAAGTTCGTGCTACCTTACAGCTTCTCAGCAAACCAAGAAATGTTTCATGGACAGCTCATGAAACTATACATAAAATGAACAATCACATTCTTCCAACCGTCTATGCGAGAGATTGATCAGAGTTAATGCTATTTATACTCGTTGTCAGAGAAACTGTTCCTCTGGTGAGCCGAGATGCTATCAGGTGAGACCTGTATTTGTATCAGTCCCTGGGGAAGCTCTGTTAACCATAGCCAGATCTTGTGTTACAAATGAACACTGGGTTTACTTAGCATCTCTTGACAGTTGAATCACAGTGCTGTGGCCAGGGAAACAGAAGGAGAGGAAAAGTTGATGTGAACCGACACCCTTCATCTGATCCCTTTATCTGCGCCGCGGCCCCGCTGCCTCCCCAGCAGTGAGGGGGAGCGGCAGATCTTTCCCCTGGAGCGACCAGGACAATCTCATTCATGCTTGGCCCGGACTCCACTTATAGCTCTCACCGAACAAGGAGCAGCCAAGGACCCCGTGAAATGGACCCTCAGGCAGACAAGCTCAAAGAGATTCGTCTCGAGCGGTTGCCAAAATAAGTGCAACTCTTAAAAAAATGTTTTAGTTTTAGCTCTGTCACAGATAGTTCGCAGCATGTTGAACTAAGCAAATATTGAATTTCCCAGATCCTGCCCACCGCACTCCACAACTTCCTGATTGCTGCAGAAGGCATAATGTTTCCTCTTTAAGTGTCATAAACACCATCAGCATTGTCAGCAGTGGCTTGCAGCCGTGGGGGCAGTGTAGCACTGCTTGGTTTTGTGCAGCCCACACGCTGCCATACAAGATGCTGTCAACGCTTGCTAACAATTATATTGTAATCAGAGCTTGTCTTTCATAAAACATGGACTGTGGGGGCATCTCTGCTGTTGTTTGACAAGCCACCTTGGCCTTTAGTCTGTAAGCGGCTTGGGTTGTATTATGTAGGCTACATTTTAACAGCTGTGGTGCTCTGATAATGCTGGAAACTGAGCGCCTTTATGTATAGTTGATGCTTTTTGCTTCAAATGAGAGCTCTACACACCACTGGTCTGTTTGGGCCAATGGTTCATATTTTTTTACTTACCCTGCAAAATATTTCACTGGAGAAAAATAGACCTTTTCTTAATGCTGTGCAAAAAATCGAATGCGATTTTCATGCAAATCTTATTAGTAAAGACGCTCCTGTAATTAGAAGTATGTCTCCAGCACGTGCGTTCCGGTCATGGTTGCCAGGTTTTCACAACAAATCCTGCCCAGTTGTTTCTCAAAACTAGTCCATAACTAGCCCAATCGCATTTCCAGGAGGTTCCCCGATAAAAAAATTGCTTAAACTTAAAAATTTAAGTTTTATGGCATGGTTGCCTCTGTAAAATTCCCATTTTAGAGGCTAAATATCACGTTATTGGTATTGTCGCTTCGACCCGCGGACATGAGAAACAACCACAGACTTGGCAACATTTGTTGGCATTTACTACACAGAGAATTCACTGACAATCTACACAAAATCGATTTAAAAATCGGTGGCGATTCTTTGTCGATTTTGAAAGCGATTTTTTGTTAGTTGTCGGTAGACTACGGCTCTGTGTAGTAACTGCTGCTCCACCTGAACCAGTGTTGCCAAGTCTGAGGTTGTTTTTCATGTCCGCCGTTCGAAGCAACCACAATAACGTGATATTTAGCCCCTAAAATGCGAATTTTACCAAGACAACCATGCCAAAAAAAAAGAGAAAAAACTTATATTTTAACCCCGGGAAACATTTTATTAACGATTAATTTTGGACTAGTTTTGAGAAGCAACAGGGCAGGATTTGTTGTGAAAACCTGCCAACCCTGATCTGAACACACGTGCAGGAGATAATACTTCTAATTAAAGGAGCGTCTTTACTGATGAGATGTGCATGAAAATCGCATTTGATTTTTTGCACAGCCCTACCTTTTCTCACCCCCTGGCGCCATGGGACACACTTTTTATTAAGAATAGTCACTTTTTATTTCACTGCTTTTGAACTGAAGCTTTGCAACACCTGCCAAGTGACATTAAACAGCTTGAATGATTAAATTATCATTTTTTTCAAATAACTCTGACTGGATTCATCTGAAAGAATAAAGTCATATACACCTAAGATGCCTTCAGGGTAAGTTATTTATGGCCTAATTTACATTTTTGGGTGTACTAACCCTTTTAAACCATGTGTAATTTGTCAACTCTCCTGAAGATCTCTCACACTTACACCAGGTCATCGGGCAGTCCTAATTAAGCCCTGAACGTAGAAACAACAATAAGATCATCTCTAAAAGACTTATTTATTCTCCTCGTATTGAAGATCCCGTAAGCCTCCATTGATGTTCATAAAGCGGTATCATGGTGTGCAATTGTGCTTTCAAGGACAGCGTGTCCAGGCATTACAGATGCAAGGCTGTATATCTCTTTCTGTTGGTAGAAGCTTAAATTTTCTGCCAACTCTTTCTTTTTTCACACATCTGTGAACTTTCCACTGCCTCAAATCCGCATTTAAGCTTTAGCCTGCAATGTGGTATTTAAGTGTAATCTGCTCTGTGAAGCACCCAGGTAAACACCAATTTTCTCCCAGCTGGTCTCATCCTTCTTGCTGTCCGGTTGAGCGTGATGGCTGGACTGGGGCCGGGTCAGCCCAGGAATGAGGCGGAGTGCCTTCCCAACTTCTACTTGGCCCATGCGGATGGGGGTCAGGCTCTATGTGCTCTCTCCTCTATTTGTTTTTTATATAATTTGATTTGAGGCCGACAGAGATGGATTAGCTCATAAATAAGTGAAGAGAAAATCACAACTCAGAGAGACGGCAGAGATAGAAAGAGTTCCGTGTTATTTTCGCAGGCTTGCCATCATTCTCAGAGCATTTCCACAGAGGCCGCCGGAGAGGCATGGACAACAGTCGTTAAACAATAGAAAAAGGAAAGGCCATTTTTAACTGAGACTTCTAGATTTTATCAGTGTTTCTGGCTGCCATACATCTTGCAAGCTGACAGTTCGGAGTGCAGATGTGCTACTCTGCTTGTATCCAGGTTAATTAGATCACATTACAACTCAAAGCCATCAAATTTTCTTAAATGTCACTTAACACTTTCCATCAAAGTTTCTTTCTCCTCACCCACACTGAAGCATTGACAGGTCTAATGGGATCTAAACAGGTAATAACAAAGTAATTTCTTGACATGTTTGTATATGAGCAACACCGTGTGTGTGTGTGTGTGTGTGTGAAGGTCCCTGTTGTGTGGGTGGGTGGCAGTTAGTCTGTGTGGATATGAGTTTATTTTTCCTCACTCTGCACAATCAATCATTTGATCATTTATTTCTCTCTCTAATTTGCTGAAGGGGTAGTTTAAAAAAAAAACATCAGCATCATTTTATTCTCACTCTATATTGCAGCTATGAATCAATGTGACGCTGCCACATATTTGTGTCGCATTGCAAGCAGTTGTTTGGTTGTCATCCTGACAGACTCTGAGAGATAGACTTAAGCAGGCCTGGTAAATTCCGCTCTGATTTATGTTGTTGAACATGAAACGCTTGATCTGATAAGGGTTTCTGTGTGTGCAATAAGTTTTTGCCACGGACAGTCACACACATAGATTGACAGGTCTGGAGCTTGGAGTCTGGTGGCATTACACACCGAGCCTGTTTACCTCAGCACGGATGAGTGCCACAATACAAGCATAAGCCTGGCTTATTTAAATGCAAATCAATCTTTTGACTACACAACAGCAATTGAGGGTAGGGTTACTGTCCTCTTACCTTTAGATAATTCCGTGTATGTTTTTCTGGTGTAACAATGCATCTTTTACAGCCGCCGTTGTAACTTCACCTTCCAAATCCCTGGATTGCTTTGTGGTCACATTTCCGATAAGAGACTGACGGCGCGCTTCAGAATGACCAATTTCACAACACAAGGTGCTTTGCTGCAGAGGAAGGCTTCTATCGGGAGTGTTGTGTGATCTGAACCCCGTGAGGCACGGTTAATACTTCTTCATTATTTTGTGCTAGTAAACCGAATGCTTTGATTGCATCTTTTGATGGGAACTGCAAGTAGTCGCCACGGGAGCTTATAGTAATTGTTCTCAGCATGCGTCTCTGTGTTGTCTCTCATTGTTTAAGGCAGATTTGAAAGCCTTAAAGCACTTCCCATAAAGAACCTCTAATAGTGCTCTTACTGAAACAGGCCCAACATCCAAGTTTACTCTCCAGAGACTCGAGCGACTGGCGCAACCTAGATATCTTGTGTTTGATGACGTCTGCAATGGTCACGTCTCGGTAAAGCATGCAAAATGTTTTACGAACAATAAGTTATTTCCTGCTAGTTTGAAATCAAGAAGTCTTGTGCCAAACTCTTGAAATAAATGTAATTGTTTGTTGGATTCTTGTATAAAGCTTGGATATTTTAGCAGACTCGTTCACTAGTGTTGTATCTTGCATTGCAAAATCAAGAAAGATAAAGATGCATCTGGCAAAGCCCATGAGACTGTGCTTTTATTAAATCTTGAAATTGAATCATTCCTTCGCTCACAAATCAAAAAAGTGGTCTGCGACTCAGCTGTCTGAGTGTTTGTCTTTGACTCACTTGTAAACCCCTACCTCAGAATAACCGAGCAACTTCTGTTGAGTGCAGTACAGCCGTGCTTTTTCAGCACGGTAAGCGAGGCCATCTGTACATTAAGAAGAGCTAGTTTTGAATGGCTGCCTCAATTGCTGTGGTGCCATGATTTAATAAAGGAGAACTCTTATTCAATCAGCAGCTCTGAAACATCCGCAGAAAATCACACATGATGCGCGTCCGGCACACCCGCTTGGCCACTGACCAAAGCTAAATGGAGCAGCTTGAGTGAATTGACTCCTCCTGTTTCGAGTGAGCCAAAAAACACACAAACCGGTTTCTTTTAATATCAGACACGTTCCGCAAATGTATGACGTGATGCAGGATGCTGAAGCCAAAGCAAAATTCTGTTAAGATCCTGTAAGTCCTCTGCGGTTTGAGCAGAGTACGGGGTGATAAACAAAAAAATCAGAGCTAAGTGCAGTTTATTTTCACCTTATCAATACCGATAATGGTCTGTATTGAAGTACGACTGGGCAGTAATCTAATAGAAGCCATGAAGTTAGATCAGATTGCAGAGAGACCGATCTAGAGAGCACAGGTTTTTAAAAAGTAGGCAGTAGGCTGAACCCCATCTTAAGTGCACTTTGAAAATGATGAGGTTCAGCAAAGCAGGTGAGACTGAACAAAAAGTTGTGACTGTGTTATGGCCTGACAGCTTTTCTGGACCGAAAACTGAATTTCCTGTTTGAAAGATGCTTTTATTTAGATGGAGAGCTGGAGAAAGATGAAACGAGGTCAAGGAGGAGTCGACAGACACGCCTCAACTTTGACAGACAGAGTTTGATTATTTTGTGAGACAAAAGGTTTCTGCAGCATTTAGGTAACATTTTTTTTTTTTTTCAAGGGTGAACATTAACAGAAATTCAACTTTACATGTATTGATAGTTATTCAGCGGAAACAGCAAATACAGTGGAGATATGAAGAGTGCAGTAATTTTGTAAAATCAATATTTATTGACAACCACAGCGTCCATCTTAGAGTCCAGCTTACCTCTGTTAAATGGAAAGTAAATTATTTCTTCAGAGGTTCATATACAGAAGAATGGTGCTTGTATTTTCATGCTGCCAAAATATTTCCCTTTAGGTTGCTAAAACCTCTTTTAACTCCTCTACTGGAGTATGTTGTAACTTCAAATGTTTATACTTGCATCAGTGATTTCCAACAAAAAAAATTATAAAATGCACTTTGCTGTGAATTATGGTTCGTCTCGGAGGGTCTTGGCAGAAAATCTGCATGAAATGATACAATACCCTGAATTCACTATCATAAGCCTTGACTTTATGTGGTTGTTTATCTTCCATTTAAGGTATGAATTTCTTATAGAGGAGAACAAAAGTGGGCCATTTTCAGACAACTTAAATACTTTTGCACAAATAAACACTTTAGAAAACAAAACTAGGGAGCTAGGTTCATCCCCTTAGGCACTGATAAAGCATAAATACATAATTAATAGGCTCTCCGTCAAGAGGTCCTCAAATGAACGCATCTAATGCTCAAAGCATACGTAATGATGTGACACCATCTACTACACTAATTAAAGATCAAGGGCCCAGAGGACATGACTAGTGTAGGTGGCCTTCCAGACCATACCACTCTTATAAATCAGAGACAATACTCTTCATGTATATATCTGTAGATGTTTATTGTCATTTATACAGCCCTAGCAGTTTTTTTAGGAACATCTAAAAAGCTCCTTTTCAGGGACATGCATCAATGCGAAGGTTGTGAGTTCATTTAAATCATTTTTGTCTTTGAAGCACGATCATCCAAAATGCAGTTTTCAGATAGTACAGAATTTCAGGTACTAATCTGAAGCCTTTTCTGGCTGGGAAACTTACTTTTGAGAAGGTTTTTTTTAACTTGGTAATACATTCTCCAGAACCCCTGCAGGCCCTGATTGCTTGCAGTCCATAAATGTGCTCTTTCTGAATTCATTTGTTGGTCGGCTGTATGGTGTGTATTGCTGAACTGGTGGTTGCAGATATGCGGTCCTATTTCTGATCCTTGGGGTTCCCCGTCCTAGTGCTAATGGTCCAGCTCCATCCTCCGCTGTGAGTGGATGATGGAAGCAGGTTTGGTAAATAGTAAAGACAGACTGCTGTGATCAAGCATCCCTAATGGGACTCTGGTGCAAATTATCATCTGGGAAGTAAAGATGTCAGCAGATGGGGAAAAAGGGAGAAAAGACTGATGGTATTCCATGCTTGTATGTTTCCTTTAAATGGGACCAAAGGTGTAAAACATTTCTGAACATCAAATAAAACACTGAGAGTCCATTGGAATATCGTTGACAGCTTTTGACTTTCATTTCATGCATCTTCTCTCCGTAAAGACATTATCATATATCTTTCCGTCACTCCTGGTGTCATATTGAGCTGAGAAACACAGAAAAACATTCCTTGCTGAGCGTATTAAGATTTACACCTTCTCCCATCTTTTCTCATCCATTATTTTCCCAATTTTTACAAAAACAGATATGATGATATATATTTATTTATTTTTTATTAATTTTTTTAGGTGCAAACAGTGTTTAAGGAATTTGAGGATCCTGTTAGGTCTAGTGGAAGTTTTCCTTTCTCTGAGGCTGCTCTTGTATATCTCAGGAGAGTTAGAGTGTGATCAGTTATGTTTCTTTTATGCCAGGTTCACACTACAGGATGTTAAGCCCAATTTAAACTCAATTTACAAGTCAACGAGCTCACGGGCAGGTTGGGCTGTGATCAGGGGCAAATCAGCAGGTGATCAGTGCTCGGGAATCTTTATGTGTGAACTTCTCAACGATACATTAAAGAGGCTCGCTGACGCCAGACAAATATCTAGCATGCTAAACATCTGGATCTGTCGGCCAACTCGACATCCTGTGGTGTGAGGTGTCACAACAAGCTACAGCCAATAAGAGAGCAAGGCATGGGTTGAGGTGACCAGAAGAAAAACAGCAGCAGCAACATGGCTTTAAGACAAAGGATGGGCACAAGAAATTGAGCAAATTTTGCAAATCATCATGTAAACAGCTTGCAGCACTAATTTCTACCCAACATCCATTTTCAAATAAACAACTCCTGTTTCCCTTGTTGTCTCTCATCAGTTCCTGTTCCACATGTTTTCATGCCAAAACGTGGTTTGGGGACTGGATGGATTCATTGGGAGACAGACTTCTTTTATACTTGCGTAGTGTGTTCCCCCTGTTGCGGATCATTTATGTAGTTTGAATACCACAATGACTTCAAGACAGACAGCAAGTCATGTAGTCTGAACAGCACAGCGATCTGCCGATGTTTAAAGTTCTTCATTTTGAGAACATTTATTTATACCTCTATGCACTATAGAAGCTTACTGTAACTTTCAGATCTTTGAACTTTTCCCCAGAAAAAGACACTTGGCTGCAAAAATGGACTGACCTGAGCTGATTTTTTTCAGCTTGTTTTCTTCAATAATTCCACTGAAGTTACTGTTCATGTGAAAATCATTAGTCTTGCAAATTTACTTAGGTTTCAATTATAGTTAATTTAAAGCCACATTTTGCTTGAATTAGGAATGAATAGATTGTACAATTTTTAAATAATGTGACACTTTCAAATAGTAGCTTTTCTTTTAAAAAAGTATTGGGAGAAGTAAAGAGACATAAATTAAACCTGTTGTTCAGATAAGGGATTGTGCTTCTCATGTTTTCAATATTATTTTTATCCACTTTATTGACAGGTCTAGATTTTTTGGCTTTGTTTAAATTTCTAGAAAATAGCCAAATCAAATGGTTGTATTTGTGTAACTTGTATTTAGTGTAGCTATATTAATGAATAGTTACTGTAACTATATAGTAGCTATACATGTATTTATAAATTATTTTGTGGGTGGGCGGAGCTCCTTGCTGACTATTGCTTTGTCCCAATTGAGTGGCTGCATCCTTCGAAGTCTGCATTCAAAGACCAATTGTATCACCGTGGCATGACGAATGCTGTCCTAATTCGAAGGCTTCTTTAAATGCGGCTTCAAAATACGTCCTTTGTTTCCCAGGCAGTGAAGGATACAACTAATGGATTCTTTTGTAGCCCAGACAATCCTGAGATTCATTGCATGCCGATGATTATTTTTGAGAGAAATTTCTGGATTACACTTTATAATCTTTTGTTTATAATTTTGTAAGTAGTGGGTTTCAGCCTACTTGAATATCAATGATACAAATATATATTCAAAACAAAAATGTTTAAATGTTGACTTTTTTATAGATAGTTTTCACTTTTATTATGTACAATAATGTCCCAAGATGAGCATATTTAGACATGATATGAATCCTGCTATTGCCGCTTGTCAACAACAGCTGTCCCAGTTACTAGGAGACAAGATCCGTCCTTGGTAGTCTAGAGTCTAGACCATCCTGTTTAATACTTGGTCCGACCTTTGTAGCCCTCGAAGGCTTTTGACAACATACAACATAGTTTAGATAATTTAGCCTGGGAACAAAATGGGAAATGTATCAGTTATTTGAAAAATGTGTCCTTCCTTTATTGTGTGTTTTTGGCATCTTTGCATATTTCAGCAGTTTTTGGCATTGCTGACATCTCTATTTTCAAACGCTAATGATGGCATTTCTGTGTTTAAAGGGTCTGTATCTCAGAAGGGAAAAAAGAGAAAAGAAACCTATACTGTATATAGTTCAATCAAAAATGAAAATTCAGTCATTATTTACTCACCCTTGTATTGATCCAAACATTCTGAAATATATTTTTGTTTTGTGTTCCATAGTAGAAAGTCATTCAAGTTTAAAATGACATGAAAGTGAGTGAAAGATGAACTTAAATCTTTGGGTGAACTGTTATTTCAAGTAAACGTGTGTTTGCTCTGATTTCAATCTAGGAGAAGCAGTTGAGATATTAAAAAGATCTCTGTTGTAACTTTACTTTCCTATGGTTGTTTTCATCTGTTCCTTTTTTTTTTACAAACTTAAAAACGTGGTCCAGGACTCAAATGAGAAGGTTACAGCTCAGTCTCTGAGGCAGATGCATGGGACTCGAGCCCATGGCAAGGTTGTTTTGGACCGCAGTGAGGTTTCCTCCAGTTGTCTGTGATGTAAGTAGGACAAACCCAGGGTCCCTCAGAAAATCTCTGTTGTTTTAATATCGCTAGTGTCCAGAGGGGCCAAGAGACGGAGGCCAGTGATAGAGTTACAGCTTCTACAGAGGGCAAACAAGGAGATATGACACTCTGCTGTGATGGGTCTTTAATGCCAGATAGCAAAAGGACACTAGGGACCCATGAGTGTGTGCTCGCATGCTTACTCCTGGCTTTTAGGGCCGTGAAAGAGTACGAATGTTGGCATAGGTGAGAAAGAGAGTGGAGACAACATTTAATTTAGCTTGTCAGTTGTCATGGGTCAAGCTGAAGGGAAAACATCTCCTGTGGCTAAGAGAGCTGATGTGAGAAGAAAGAATCCATCCGTGTGTTGACTGAGAAAAATGTGCACTCTGATGAAAAAAAAAAAGTGCTTCAGAAAAACATAGTTAAAGCTCAAGTTGTCAAACTCACACTCAAGTTTTTTGGCCACTGGCCAATGCTGCAGACTTACAAGAGATGGTCTCGCTTGTCCCCATGGAATTACAGAACCTGTCAAGACATTTAAATGTGAAGCAATTCGACATGACAGAAAGGTTCAGACATATTTTTCCCTTGAAATCGTTGACAGACAAATGTCATTCAGAGCTTCTAGTACTCGGTGATCTTTGCATTACCCCTCACTTGTAATTAGTACTTTTCTAATCTGTCCTTATGGGACCGTGCTGCTCATTGACTCGCTGTGCGTTTGGCAGATTGAAGAGGAGCGCTGGGACGAAGCATTGACTTGCACTGATGGTGCTATACTGCTCTTTCTTGAACTCATCTGCTCCAATTTCTTCATTGCTGAATTATAGGGCAGGATGGTCATTAGCCACACAATTTCTCTTCCACACCAAACACTCAAACATTCATGACATCTTCTGAGATAGAAGGGTAAGATTAATGGGTCTTGCATATGTAAGCTGCGAATACTTTTTTTATTCACTGAAAATAAGAGTTATTGCTTTGTGAATTGGGCTACAGATTTTAAACTAATAACTATTTTATAACCTTTCATGAATAAAAGAACAGTTTAAAGAGTTTATATGACCCTGTATGTTTTTAGTTTTAATAAGTGTAATCGACATAAGATTGTGCCTGTAAATCTGCTCTGTAAGATGAGAGAGGAGGGGATTGTTGAGCTGTCAAATACTCTTGAGATTTCCCCAGAGCTCTTAATGCTACAGGGCAAACCCCAGCAGTTGACTTTACTTCAGTCCATTATGACTATGACGTGTTCAAGGATTGCCTTAAGCCTTTGTGCGTTTACTGTTCTCTTCTTGTAATGTTTGACAATTTCTTACCAAATGACTTATAAGGAGGTACATATGTTGGGCTTGTAATAATTATCTCAGCAAGAAGGAGAAGGCACTTTATCTTAGCACCCAACTTGTCATTGAAAACCGTCCAAGGCCATTTGTTTGAGTGCATTTAATCATTTGACGCAAATGCTGTACTATAGAAATTAGTTGATGTGTCATCACAGGTGTGTGACTATGGCTCATTGCATCAGATTTTAGAGCTGGAACTGTCTGTATTTTGTGCTATTTGCAGAAGACTGAAACTTTTCCATCACACATATGAGCAGTCTTTGCAGATCAGGTGTAATTAGGAAGGTTTAGGCTTTCTGAAGGACTCGCCAGTTTCCTTGGCACAGGCTTCTCTAAAACACTCAAAAGCTCTCGTCTCTCCTCTCGGGCTCTGCTTTTTTTCTGGCCAGTTGGACTGGGCAAGCTGTGTCATTCCTATAGCTGCGTCAGACATGCTGGACATGTGCTGTTTTGAACTTTGGCTTTGATTGCTGGGGCGTGAAAGCGAGTGAGCAAAAGTGTGAAGTGTAAAACTGGCTGAGGGAAAGCAGGATGCTGCATGCCAACAAACATTTTGAATAAGAATTTTTTGGGCCCAAAGATTTTGTTTGTCTTGTGAAGACACAATTCTCGCTGTGTACTGTATATTGTATATTATGCATTATACCACAGTGAAATATGAAACTTTGCAACAAATATTTTTTTTTATTTGCCCCAAAAGGTGGATATTATTAAGTCAATTAAGTTAATATTCTCATTGTGATTTGATGGAGAAAAGGCAACAACAAGAGGTAGATACCAAAAATTCAAAGTACACTTTGCTTTTAGATACCACCCCCCACAAATAATTGCTTTGACTTTGAAGAATAAACATGTTGAATTAAGCCATAACAAAAGGAAAGAGAAGATGCTGAAATAAATGAAGCTTTCTGTGTCTTTTTTTTTATCCACTGAGTCTGCAGCGTAATTTGTCGTGAAAACATGAAAAATACATTGTTGGCTTCTGTCTGGTGGGCCTAATTGTTAAATAATTACAATAAATTGCCTCAGGTTCCTCTAAACCAGAGCACTTCAAAGAGCACACATATATTTGACGGAGGAAAAAAACCTTCATGCTGTCATGCTCTATTTTTACATTGACTTCGGCCCCTGCTGAAAACTGCCTGTTTACATGTCCCATAATCCCGTTGCCCCCTCTGTGTTATGCATTATTATGATATTTTATCAAAGCTCTTGGGAACGGCGGCGCTGGATGCTAGAAGGTTGCTCTCCGAATGAAAAATCTGAAATTATGTCTGCTTTACCTAAAAAACAGAAATAATAACACAAGATGATGGCAGCTGTAAAAGAATATGATGATATTAAAGGTGGTAACGAGAGGCCAGACAAACTCCACTGAGAAACTGGAATCTGCAAGCAACCCAGAGGTGCTGTCTCTACTCGCATTGAACCCTCTCACTTCAGCATATTTCTTGATGTTTCTGTCCTAAGGCCCATCTCTTGCAGGAGCAACAAATGTCGATGCTGGGAAAAATCTTTTCAGGGGAAACGCGATGTTTCTCAGGTTTAGTAGGGTCTGGGTATGGCCATCTGCTTGTGCTTGCATCATTCTGCTTATAGCTCTGTAAGTCAACATGAAATCAAAATTGACACTATCTAGTGTTTAATAAAAGTCCCAGTCAGGTCTTACTGAGGGTGATTCATCAGTGCACTTTATTCCAGAGATAAACTGGTTTGTAACGAATTGTTTCATGGAAATACAATAACTTTTTCCGCCTGTGAAATTGCATTTCTGCTTGTGTAATCAAGACTGTGTGGGTGGGGAAAAATAATATTAACCAATAATATCGCAGCATGCTGCAATCCACTCAATTCCCGATGGGACTTACTCTGTTTCACTTTGAACATACAATATGTCACATTGCTGTTTCATATTTAATTGCTTAATTTTTTTTTCCTTTTAGAATAGCAAATATTAATGCATAGTAAATGAGCAATGCATTTACACATTATTTTTGTTGTTATAACATTACTGGATATTAATAGTTTAAAGGTCATTTATACGCACTCACTTACTCACTCACACATACACTCATATACACACTCACGTGGAGTTCATCCTTTAATGTTTTTAAGTCACTTAATAAAGATTTTTCCATTAAGTGACTCTGGGCTGTTGGCAGAGGCAGAGATGAGCGAGGAGAGACAGAATGATGAAGATCAGTAACAATAGAGGGGGATAATTGTGCCAGAATCACAACCATCTGGTCTCAGTCTCCTCACAGATCCCCACGCACAGCTTGCAATCCTTCCCCTGAAATCCTTAAATCCTCACAATCTGCCACACGCTTTCAGATGTGACTGCCATCACCCTCTCCTTTCCTTTCCTCTCCTCTCCTCTCCTCTCCTCTCCTCTCCTCTCCTCTCCTCTCCTCTCCCTCTTTCCTTTCACTTTTTCCAATCTCTTCTCCTTCAATCTCTTTGTCTCATCTTCTTCGATCTTTTCTCATCTCCTTTGATCTCTTTTCATCTCCTTTTTTTATTTTCTTTAGCGTTGTTCCTTTCCTTTGATCACGACTTGTCTCCTTCTGTCTCTTCTTTTCATCACCTGTCTTTTCTCGTTTGCTTTGATCTCTTCTCCTCTCTTCTCTTCTCGTCTCCTTCAGTCATTTATCATCTCTTTTCATCTCATCTCATCTCATCTTTCATCTAATCGTTTTCTTAAATCTCCTCTTGGCTCCTGGGGTCTCTTCTCCTCTCGTCTCCATCAATTTTATGTCTGCGTGTTTCCTTCAAACTCTTATCGACTCCTTTGATCTCTTATCTCTTTCAGTTTCTCACCTTTTTTCTTATCTCCTTAAATCTTCTCTTATCTCCTTCATCTCTTCATCTTATCGTCTTCGATCTCTTCTTCAATCTTTTCTTGTCTCCTTCTCTCTCTTCTCTTGTTCTCATTTCCTTCAGTCTCTTCTCCTCTTGTCTCCTTTGATCTCTTATCCTCTCATCTCATCCAGTCTCTCTTTGTCTCCTGTCATCTCTTCTTCTTCGATCCCCTTTCCTCTTCTTCGATCTTTTCTTCCTCTTGTCTCCTTCTGTCTCTCCTCCTCTCGTTTTCTTCCATCTCTTCTCTTTTTTTCTCTTCTATTAACATCTCTTTCTGATGATCCATTCACCTAAGGAATTCTCTAACCTGTGCTGAACAGCTTGAGGAATTGTTGATATTGCCCATTCAAGATGAACTGAGGGGTATTGATTCAAGCTGGACAAGGACAGATAAAGACAAAACCCTTTTGTACTACAACCATGTTAAGCATGTATTCACAGAGGAATTCATACACACAGGTTAGATAAGATGACTACATAACAATGTCCTCCATGGTCAGAATACTACAGTTAATCTTTGTTCTGTTTTCCGTTCTCTCTCTGTGCTGTTCTGAGCTGCCTGACTCTTTGTATTCTTTGGCTCTTTTGTCTCTTTAGGGTCTCTAGGTTAAACCCTGTCATTGGAGTGACTCACTGGTAGGCCTTCTGGTGCTCTGGGTGTACTAAATAATTCTCTACACATGACATGACATTGCAAGACAGACATAAAGCTAAATAAGTGTCAAATTTTCTTTCAATTCTTTTATTACTCTTAAAAACAAAATAAAACCTGAAAACATTTAGATTTGAAAAATTATGTTATTTTATCACCCTCATGTTGTTCCGAACTTGATTGACTTTCCCAGAATGTTCCTGTCTTAAAGTCTAGAATTCTCTTACAGAAATAAGCCACAGAGGAGTCTGATGTTAACCTTTGCTGACCTGGGCATAGATTAGTCTATGCTGAATCCAAAAATAAGATTGATAGCCCTTTGGCTAACTGCTAGCTAGTCAAACTTGTACTTAAGACACTGACTTAACATAGAGGCTAATTTTATAGAACTGGCCCCTGCTTGCTAGTCTTTAAATTCTTTCAAAGAACTATGTTTTAGTCTTTCTGTTTGTGTCAGATAATTCGGCTATGTTGTTTTTTGCTAAGATAATCATCAGTGTTACTATAGCTCATTCTCAGGGTTTTGAAACAAAACACCCCAGAACACCCTATGAACCTGATAGCAGTTTTTTCCCTTTTATTGGCTATGTGTTAAGCTTATGATACACGGGGCAACTTTTTGAGCAATGTTGCCATCATCGGGCAACCGAAAAGAGACAAGGGACCACGACTGATCTAAAGAATCCAGATAGACATTTGTTATCCATTCTCAATGGGAAAGTGCCCAAGCAGCACTGCTCAAAAACTTGCCCCATGTATCATCAGCCTTAGTTTCTTAGACACACACTGACATACAGTAATGGCCCTATTAAGCTTTATAGCCAAGGGACACAAAGAAATGGAGCAATATCTGTTTTCCTGAGACTTTTGAGAATCATTTGCTCTTTGTTACCTGAAAAGGTTTTTGTTTGTTTGTTTCTCAAGCACATTGTGAGGGCATAAGGTGAGAAATCCTCAATGACTGCTCACACATTATGAATTAAAGGCCTGGTTCGTTTTATATAGCACTTCATAGAACAGTTTGATCACCTGCACCACTTTCACAAGTCTTATGTGTATAATAGAAACATTTTATTAATCCATCAACTCAAGGCTAGACCATTCTTGTATTTATTTCCTCATCTTGACCAAAACTGAAAGTCAAGACTACATAAAGTTTGAGGTATATGCAAACGTTACCTGAGACTCCACACCTCTTTGTATTCCTGTTCGGGGCATTCATTACCCTTTGACATTTCACTTGATCTTTTCCCAGAGCTTCTTCCCAAAAGCGATGAATATTAAACATGCTCCCTGTTTGTAAAGCAGCTTCTGGCTTCGCCCGCCGGCAGAATGTAGAGTTGTTGTGAAGCTTTTCTCTCCTGTGGATAGGAGGAAACTCACATCCTGCAGTTGCTTGAATAAGATATGCAGAAATTTGTACCTCAGAGATATAATAAAGCATGAGGATCATATCTTGCTCTTCGACATAAGTGGGCTCCGGTAAAATGTATATGGTAAATGGGCAGCAAGGGAACAAAGTTGAATTTATGGGGGCACTCTTTGGTCATGGACGATCAGCCGCTGCCTTCCAGAACCTTCCAATTACTTTCCCCATGAGATGGATTTCATTAGCATCACTGCTGATTTCCAATGAAACTATTTCGATTTTCTTTCTTTTTTTTTAAAATGAACTGCCATTGCTGCATGTCATGGCTTGCCCGGAGTCTCTGACTGAGAGGTCAGGGAAGGTCAGACGTAAAATTTGTAAGAGGCACATGAGCAAAACGGCAACTGAATTTGAATAAGCACCATCTGATCGTAATATTAGCAGTGGCTTATTGCCGGGGGGTGTCAGCTCAAATAATTTATATGCACAAATAGTCTTGCAGTCACGTACTTTGTGCAACCGAGCAAGTCTTTGAAAGCTTAAGAAAAACATCTTCTTTCTTTTTGAGCGGGGAACTGTGTATTTGTAGTAAACAAAAAAGAAATGAGCAAATAGACAAATAAATTAACGGAGTAAGCACATAAATAACACAACAAGTGTGCCTCGAAACACATTTCTAGCCATTTAGTTTTGCCAGCTTTTATTCCTTGGATCAGGTTGATCTCATTCCATGTTTCCCTGGCCTCTTCAGCCCCGCACATCAAATCTTCTCGCATCTTTTGATGCATCTGGTCCTCTCGTGGAAGCTTTTATCGTAGTGCGGCTTGCATAAGTAAGTGACCCTCTCTGAATGAATTTTGAGAATGTCCTAGTTTGTTCTGCTCGAGGAGGCTCTTCATCTTCTCATTTACATGTGATGAAAGCATGCACCACTTACTCTGACTCGTCCTACATCATCTGTCCATTAATTTCCTTCTTCTTTTTTAAGTGAAATTCTCTGAATGTTTTGGCAAACCACAGTCACATCTATGTGGAAAACAGATTTAAAACTTGAGAAATTTAGAACCCTAGTCAACACTTAGAAACAGCTAGTCAGTTGTTTTTGGGAGTAAATGATGTATGAGCCTCTAGTATATATACTGATTTGACAGAGTTTATACATGTGTTGACTTCATTTTGCTTCCCTTGGCCTTTTTAAACTTTCACATTTTCAAATCTTCTACCGAAGCATGTGTAAAGTAACTGATTAAATTTTTAAATGTAGTGATGAATGAATATATTTTAAAAGTACTACATTGCAACTTCATCATTACAAATATATTTAACTAAATGAAAAAAAAAAATACATTAATGTACATTTTAGGTTACCATACATACTCTTGTTTGCACATTTGGCAGTACACTTTAACCATATTTCAAATACAATAAAAGTAGTTATAATTTTTCTTTTTACATATTTTGTCTTATTTAAGTGAGTCAAAAACACTCTAAAGTTAAATGCATTTAATAGAAATTTTAAGAATAATACATTTAAGCTTAATTGTCTGAATACATATATATATATGTATGTATACTGTAGAGAGAGACACACACACACACATTTTTATTTGTATGCTAAAGTGTACTTATCACAATAGTAGGCTGAGGAAAACTTTCTAAAGCTTCTATCTTTGAGAAGAATCACTTAATGGGAATCCGAAACCCAACAAGTTTCCAACAAGGAGAGAAACGCTGAAGGGCACAGAAGGTCACATTTCCGATTACAGAGACAAACCACCTCACATTACTTCAGCCAGGCAAAAAGAACACCTTAGTTTTATGGGATCTGCTTCTTATTTCACAGCGAGTGAAGCAGTTACGGGGTCATAGTCGGCCGCCCACAAAATTAGTCCCGTGCTTTGCCCTCCTTTTAAGGGCTGTTTCATTAGTCACAGGTGACTGAGAGCTCCACTAATTACAATGAACATGAAGCTCGTCTCACTTTGATCCTCACCGCTCTGAAAAATCAGCTTAAAAGAGAATATTTCAATGCTGAACTTTTGTCATGTTAAAAGTGGATATCAAAGACTTCATCAGCTCATTGCTACCGTCAGCTGTCTTTTGCTTATGCGATGTAGCTCCTCAGGACTGGCAACAGAAAATGGACTGTAATGAATTCGCTGAGGATATGTGTTTGAGAGTTTAAGCCATATCAATAATATTTAAAATGTTTAAATTATATGCAGTACATCTATTGTTCTAAATAACCATGAATTTACTAATAAGGTGGGTTTCAAGTACAGCTTAATGAATGCTGATTGCATATTTGTCAAAAATAAAAACGAGGTTTTCAAGCATTAAAACAATAAAAATTGTATATCTTAATGTCTTAAAATCTTAAAGTGTCCCTATTATGCTATTTCCATTATTGCCTTTCATGCAGTGTGTAATGTAGCTCTTTGTGAATGTAAACGATCTGCAAAGTTGTAAAGCTGAAATTGCACAATAAATATAGTTATCATCTCCTAAAATTAAGAATTTATGCTGTACAGCCTAATTGAATCATTAGTACTTCAAATCCCACTTATCCGTGGCGTCTACACATCACTGGGTAACACATTTGCATTATTGGCACCTATGTTCTTCGTTAAATGTCAGCGAACAACTTGACCCCACCCACAAACACGTCATTCTACTGACGACTGCTTCTCTAATCTCGGGGAGTTTAATTTGGGATTCACAAAACACTTGCTGTTGAACGATGAATCAGTATTCTGTTTATTTGGACTAGCTGCTCCACTGAATCACAACCTGTAAGTTTGATCAATAATAGATGTTTAGATTTTCTATAGAGCATTCAAAATACAGAACTACCACTGTACACTGTAGACCAATCACAACAGACTAGGCCATCTGACCAATCAGAGCAGAGCAGGCTCATGGCGAAGGAGGGGTTTAGAGAGACTGAATCTTTGAACTGCTTCGAACTAATCGTTTGAGAACTGCTGGAAAACGAGGTGATATTAAATGCATATTTTGAGAAAACAAAAGCATTTTTTTGACCTTGCATGCATGTAATCCTATTGTAGGAGACTCTCCAATCAATATTAGGAACCATAAAATTTACATAATAGGGGCACTTGAATGTATTTTGAATGTGTCCTGTTGAATTTAATTTTTTTTTCTGATAAAAGAATAATTATCATACATTTTTTACCACGATTTACAGAAGATACCCACTAACATTTAATTCAGTGAAATAATAGTTTATATACCAAAAAAATCTCATCAGGCATATTTATGACAATAATCATTTGATGATGTTAGATACAAAATACGAATTAATTGTGATATTAAATCTTTACAGATCTTTCCCATTCTTTACAGACCCATTCCCATTCTTGCTGTCAGCAAGATTTTTTAAATCATTTAACTAATAAAATGTATTATGATCACTTATGTATTTTTTGTGTTATTTCATTTTTACATAAATATATCACTTTATTTAATTTAATTGGATGTGGACACCAAACTGGGACGTCTTGATGTGTAGAATACATCCCCTTTATCCATTGTGTTGAACACTGGGTTGAAATACGTGCGTTGGTAATGTTAGATCAGGAGTCAATAGTGAGTCTATGTTTTGCCTACTGCTGTACAAATGTTGTTGTTCTCAAATGTCCAGCAATGTCTGCCATAATTAATGTTCCACATAAGTGGAAAACTTCTGCAAACCATTATATTGCCTCTTTGGCTTTCCACAAGTTTGGTGTTCTGTTTTCAGAGTAGATGTGACATCAGTTCAATTTACCCTGACTGCTCGAGTCTCTCAGATGTGACGTGCCACTGTGTGCCGTTCAATAACTCCGTCATGAATTCGATAGAATCTGCCCCTTCATTTGCACTAATGTTGGTCTAGGCTCATTAGCCAAGCTATGTTAACCTCTGCCGGCTGGCCTGACACGCACCGCACACCCCGGCAACGACAGGCTTGTTAGACGATTCCCATTAACATTCTTAGCAGCAAACACAGCCCACTCTGTGAAAAAAAGTTACACACTACTGCTCTTCTGTATCAACTCACAAACGTGCGAGAAACATCCACAATGCAAGACCTTGATGGGTTGTGAGAATTCTCCACCTCCTCTTTAGAATTCAACCTAATCGCATTGTAATGTTGCATAATAAATTATGCTGATGGTAATTACTGCATGGAGAGGATTATCTTCGTACTTTTAGAGTAGAAGTTTCTGTGTTGTTTAAATATTATTGTATCTTAAAAGATTTAGGAGCACAACCAAAAAATTCAGGAGCATCTTCTGATCAGTAATTTTAGTTTTTTACATTTGAAATGGGATTTTTCTAATTTTATTAAAAGTCTTATTCAAAATATATATATATTTATAAACCTTTTGAAATTTCTAATTAAAACAATAAAACAGGTACAATAAGACTAGGTACAATAAGAAGAATTAGTTACCAATCATATGAAATCAGTATTAACAAAACTCATTTGTACTACAGAGGTGGCACAGAAGAACCAAAAGTTGCTTGTAGGTTTATTTTCATAATGATGCTCAGAGGTGGCATGAGTACAATTAAATAAAAAAAAAAGTAAGTTAATATATATATTAAATGATTTCAATAACTGAAATCATACTTTAAAAATTAAACTAAAACTGGCAGTAGGTAGCAAGTCAGCAAGTCACTGATTTTATCACTGAATCATTCATTCAGTTGATTCATTCAGATGGCTTATTTATTCAGGTATGAAGCAATTAACTGTATTTATGAATTGACAATTCTTAATAATTTTGTTTTTCAATATGCATTCTTAAGCAATCTTGCATCCTTGTATTCTTGCTCTACGTCATCATTAACCATCGAATTTCAATTCCAATACTCGAGGATGCAGGAAAGTACCCGGATGTGTTTTTGATATCGAGGATGCATTGAATGCAGCATTAGAAATCCCAGAAGACGCTGCGGGCGGATGATATACGGGGAAGCCTGTAAGATTGAACTGAACACTGCAAGCCTGTAAATATGCGAAGGCTCTTGACAGTAAACTTGGCCATTCTGTTTTGCATAAATTTAATTAAGTTATAAAGACCTGGAAAAAAGCATGTCACGCTTCATGCTTTTTATTGGTATAATTTTTAACAATGATAATTTTAACATTGACAAAATATAAATATACATGTCTAAGCCTAATCTTTTTTTTACAAATACATATGGTAAACTAAAAAGAATAATATTAATACATTAATACTATAAATGTATTGGCTATAATTGGCTATAATAATCTATAATAATTGACATTAGTTTGTGATATTATGTGTTATTTATTGTGTATTGTTCCTTATAATGTTCTGTCAGTTGAACCCAAGATCACAGCACATCTCAGTTCTCACAAAGATGTGTTCTATGTTCTAGCATTCTGCCGAGTTCATTCTTTCCATGTAGCCTGGCAAGACCGGCCTCCACGAGAACACAAGTCCATCCGTTCTTGGAATTGAGAAACAGCCACTGACTCACTAGATCTGTTTAAAAATGTAAGTTCGTTCATAATTGAAACACCACTGTGTTTGCTGGTGATAGTTTAGCGGTGACTATTTTCATAGACGATATAGTGCAAAATCAGACAATAGTGTTATAGTCAGACAATGTAAGTCACTTAATATCAACTTCTTGTTCATTGAACTGTTGTATTAAATCAATATCACATTTGCAAACTCCTTTAATAATCATTAAACAAAGTTGTCACTCTCCTTAGTTCATTGCTATCTCACAAAGTTCCATTTTATTCAACAAAGCTCTCTACACTGCACAATGAATCTCTTATTTACACTCTGTATTCTCTTTGTTTGTTACAATGAGAGGATTCGTGAGCTTGCATAACTCAGCACCGAACAAAACACTGATGTTTTGAGCAGTGAATGGATTCTGGTTATGTGTGTTCTGAAAAATAAATTGGCTCCTTTTATTAGCTTCAATAAGATAATTAGTTATTTTTTCTTGGACACACCAGGAGCAACTTGTAGTGCAGCTAACTTTTTTTTTTTTTTTTTTAATGGTAGTTTAGCTGTTTTATATAGTGAGTAGATTGTCGTTAGAAAAAACTCAGTTTCAAAGTAGCTTTTCTAGCACAGGCAAGTGTTTGGGAACTGATGTCTTCTGTGAAGGTTTTTAACTGCTTCTGCATGGTTTCTTCTATTCAAAGTTTCTTTTTATTGAGATTTTTCCCCAGTGTAATTTGGTAGACAAATAGCCACAGTGTGACTTGGTAAGCACAGGACTCATCAGTTAAAAGGAGAACGTGATTCCAATATTCTCCATGGAAACAGACCCCCTATAGCAGAAAACTGAACAAAGCTGATTTTCCATCCTCACCTTTTTGCTGATCAAAGCAATTAAGTAGTTTATTTATTAACCTCAGGAATGGAGTGATTGTGTGAGAAATTATGTTCACAACTAAAAAAGATGCTGATAATTACTCAACCACACTCCTACCTTCCTGGGGAGTAATTATTGACAGTTTCAGAAGGACTGATGTGGCAGTTCAGAGGTTTATGAGAGGTCTGATCTGATGAGTTATTATGGATTTTAATGTCTTAAACTCATTTATTTTCTAATTTAGGCTTTCATTACGTCACATCTTTGTTTCTCCAAGGCTTCAGATGAAACCGACAGAAGACAACCACCAATTACAGTTTCACTGCTAGCTTTTTCTGCCCCCACATTGAAGTGCAGATGCAAGTACATCCACATAATTATTTGGGGCAGGCGTATGATTGTGAAATGACAAGGAAAACGAACACTCAAAGATCTTCTTCATCTCAAGTTTCATTAAAAACAGTCAAGCTGAGATTCTAGCTAGGTAGTTTGACCTTTGTGGATGGATGGGGGAATTTGTCCATAGAAAGAAAGGCTGACCTTTGTCGGCACTTAGTCTCAACGGGATATCAATTAGCTACAGCCAAAGCACAGACAGGGAAAAGGAAATGTGTCTGATCAGACAGACGCCTTTCCTTAATAATGAAGTATCTCGTTGCTAGAAACCAGAAATGTGTTATTTTTGTAGTGGGATTTTTGCTGTTAATTATGGTGACGAGCATCATGAAAACGGTCATAGCAGACAACATAATGTGAGAGGTTTTAAGAAGCTGTTTGTTGAGAAGGACTGGAGTAAGCAATGAAATCTGATCTCTGAATGCGATAGTGTTTTTTAGTGCATGGGACATTTAACTGCAGAGCATTTAAAATTCACAGTGTTTTTTTTTCCTTTAAGTGCAATTATATTTGTCATGCAGCTCAAACAAGAAATTAGATAAATGACATTTGTTCTAGCAAATTTCAGTGTGTTTTGTTTGTTGACTTATGTTCAGTATGCTTGATCCTAGTAGGAACCGTTGTTGACAATGATATATGGAGCATGAAAAGAATATACTTTTATTTCAGCTTGCTCTGACAGCTAAATCATGTACATTTCGTCTAAACTATACTTTGCGGGATGCTGTTTGGCTTCACATTTCCCATGTAGTTTGTTTCTCAAAAGCAGCTGTTTTTTTTTTTTCAGTCCCTGACTGATGGACCTTTGAATCATTGGGTATATTTCTAACGTAAGTATCGCAGGAACATTAGAGAAAATCACACTCTTGTGCATTTTTCCTCCGTTCATATTAAGATGAAAGAATATTTTCAGGGTCTATTATCTATTCTGATGGTTTCTGTCGTGCTCAATAATGCAGCGCAGTAGCTGTGGATCAGTGAAGAGCTGGAATGGAGAAGCATTATTTTCTAAAGTGCTGCCAAAGCTGAAATTATCTAAATGAAAGGTGAGGAATTCCTAGAAGGGCTCCGAATCTCTTTAGACAAAACAACTTGCACCAGTAACGTCTGACAATGGTGTTAAGTAGTTTTTATGAAGGCTATATAGAAAGTGATGTTTCCATTTCTTGTGAAATTGAGTTGTGTAGCAAAAAAATAAAATAAAATAAATAAATAAATATTGACTAAAAGAATCAGTCAATCAACAGACCAACCAAAAACTGTCAATCATATCTGAACAGTTTTAACCAATTGTTTTAACAAACCTATTTTTTCTTGGAAATGACGGCCATTTCTTACAACAAACAAAGTTAATAGTTTGCTAGATTAATAATTCAAGAGTCTTTTTAACTCATTTTTAAAAAGTACTGGCTCTTAAAACCCATTTGTTTGCTATAATGGTCATCATGACTATAAAACACAACTAAAAAGAAACCGTAACATCAGTATCAATACTTGGGTCTCAGAGGGTTAAATAATTTGAGTTAAACAATCTCACTGTAAGAAAAACCTGTTCCCTTCCGAAGTTAAACGGAAAGATTCGGTTGTACAGGGAGGGAGAATTTGTAAACGTTTAACGCTTGATTAACGTTGCTTTAATTTTCTGCAGTTTAACATCTGTGTGGGTAATTGCTTGGCTGATTTTATCGCCTCTCCCCACAGTGCCCTCCTCATTTGATATATGAACCTGGGGAATAACAACACCGTTTAAATGTTGGAATTCTAATAATGCGCACTGCACCATGCATCCGCACATAAGACCATATGAGATATATAAAAATCAATACAAGCTTGAAACAACTCCAAGTCCAAGTGAGATTAGGAACAGAATGTGTATGAGTCTACAAAATTAAAATGCCACCTAAACAGTTGATAGGGCTAAGATCCATGTCTAATCTATTTTAACTCATGTTAATGAACTCCATAGAACTGTCCAGAACCAGTGCAGAAGTTTGGATGTGGGTTTCTGCGATCTATCTGAGATGATGATGTTTTCGTATTGTGCGGAAATGGGGGAATAAAAGTGGTGCTTGACGTCCGCGCAGAGAGAGTTGTCAGGTTTGATTTATGAAGTGAGGCCTTCTGCCTGACTGCCGCTAACATGTCAGTCTCCTCGAAATGGATGAAGCCCACAGCTCACTGCCTTCTGATTGGCTTTTCCCGGCTCACAGAAATAAGGTGCCCATCTTCATACAATAACTCGTTTTGATTAATCCAGGATCCCAGTCGAAATGAGAGATGGTCTTTGGGCTGTTTTTGTTTCGGTAGCTACATGATTCGTCGGTGCTCTTCTGAATTCATCACCACTGAGGTCTCATTTTGCACCAGAATGCTCTCCTCTCAGCAACACTGGAGAATTTGTAATGCTGATCATCATGCCACGGCGTAGCACTGGTGAGCCTGAAGTCTCCCGCTGTCACATGTGCTAGAATATTCTGACTTGCATACTAATGAAAACAAACTTCAGGCCAACGTTTCACAGCTCTGAAGCTGAGAAGTGCCATTTGGCATGTGCGAACAACACACTTATTGCAGCCCATACATGTTTGGCTTTCTCGAACGTGACTGTTGACTCACAATCCGTTGTTTGAATTTCCCGAAGACGACGTAATTTGGTAGACCTTTCTGTAAAAGCAATTTATGGCCGACTTCTATTGATTTGGGTTATGTTGCTGACAGCCAATAACACGTGTTATTTAGCCTCCAGCAGTCTGTAAACAATCTGTCGTCTTTTGTTGGTTTATTTTGGATTCCAGGCGCATGTATTGTGACCTGTCTTCTGCCTTAATGCGGTCCTATTCTTTTTTTCAGCACAGTTATGATGTTTATGTACTTTCTGTGCAGATCGTGTGAGCGACAAAGATGAGGAGCGAGGGGAAAATCGATGTTTTTCAAGAAGCTGTACATGACAGTAGGTTGCGTGGCACAATGCTTTAAATTTGAGCCACCTTTTGAAAACACATTCTTTGTTGCCGTCGCCAACCCACAGGAAACTCGCTGCTTCAGAAAGGGGCAGCAACTCGCCTACAAGAATGCTTTTTTCTCTCGGCTCTTTTCCAGCTGGCTTCAGTAAACCTGTAACGTCATTGTAAAAGCAAGATGATTTCTTTTTCTTTCTTTTTTTTTTTGCATGTGTTTGGAATCTGACTGGTGAAGGTCAGCAGATAAAAGGAGAATCAAGACAAAACTTATTGACAGCGGCAGTGTGGAAAACTTCACCCAACCCCCAGTGCTGCCGCATCTGAACACTTCACAAAGTGTGCGCTGAGGTGTGTGGGTGGCCGCCTGCTATGCCTGTCCATGAGCGACATGCTAGAGGTTCTTTAACTGCTTGTTCCCCGAATGCGAGGACAGGAAGTGTGCTCTAATGTAGCGATTCGGGCATAGTCAAGTGTTTTGTTTACGTTTAATCTTCTCCGTCTTCCTCTTCAGTTGCCCATTTCTCGTTTAGATCTAAGATCTAACATTATGAGAGTATTTTACGTCTATGGCCCCATTATATGATTCAGTTTGCATGGGCTAAATGCATTGAGAAAAAATACCTAAATAGGCTAAGTTAAAATAATTTTTAACTTTTAGATGTTCTTCTGTTTTGCATCATGGCATTTAAAGATTATAGGTGAATGCCTGTCTTTTTTTAATTTATTTTTTTAAGTGTGATTGTGTTTTCTAAAACCGTTATCACCCACATCATTAACAAACAGCTGCAGGAAAGTGGCAGCAACTTCTGCCATTTTTCATTTCTGACAGTCGCTCTTTGCACATAAAGCAGCATTGTTACTAGCAATAATTCAGCAACTTTTTGTTGTCGTTTGCTTTTCTAAGAGGCAGTAAGTTGGAGCTCGTTAACTAAGGTTTGTTCAATCATCGCCTAATGAGAACTCGATTGTATCACAGGCTGGAGTTGGGGTTAGATTAATGATCCCTTTTCATCTTCTCTTTGCATTCACCAAGGAAGGCAAATTTGGCCTTATGATGAGAAAAATAGCATACTTTCTCTCTAACACTTCCAAAGGATTTTCTTGATTTTCACACATTTTCTTTATCAGATATATCTGACACCTGTCTGTCTGCTCTCTGTATCTCTCTGTGTTTCTCTTAATTTAAACTACAAATTCGGCATAAATAACAGCAGTTTTTTTCCCACTCCAGAATTATTCTTCCATCATTTATTTACCCTTACGTCCTTTTTACGACTTTCTTTTTTCCCCAGGGATCAAAAAAGGTAAAATCTGTATAATGATGCTTACGATTAAAGCATATGGTGACCAGGGGTTCAAAAATGCTTTATAGTACAATAGTAGTCTGTGTGATTGTTTGTGTAAAGAAAATACATAATTGTAATATTGATTTAATTTGCTTGTCAATTTGCCATCTGAAAGTGTCACGTCAGATCTCACTGATGCTGAATAGTTACAATCAATGTATATAACAATATATTTCACTTATATTTCTGTGAATGAAAGAAAGTGCGATGCATAATATGGTAGAACTTCTCTCTGAAATAAAAGATCCAAAGTCGTCATGTCACATAGAAACTGTTAGTGTTTTGAAGGTATAGTTACATTCAAGGGAGGTAGCTTTGTGTTGATCAACATGGTGAATCCATGGGGAAATATTTCGCACTAACATGAAATTCGTGATTATACAGATTCCTATTGAAATTACCGGATTTCGCCCAAGAAAATTCACTGAAAATTAGCAAATGTGATGGCACCTTAAGACACACACTCAGGAATGCACATATTCATTGGCTGGACCAAGCTGGAATATGCAAAATATGTTTGAATTGTGCTATTTAAATGTGACTTTCAGAAGTAGTTTTTGAGATGATGAAATTTTCTCATTTAAGTACATAATATTTGGTCCTACGTGCCCAAATATAGCAGTTTGTTGCAAATATGGCCATCAAGTTAACTGACTTTCTAGGTATTTTGATAGTTTACAGGTTTCATGTGATTGATCACATTAATACAAGGGTAAAGTTAAAGGAAGGTTGAAGTTCCTTAGACAAAGCTGTCATACAGCTTCAGAAGACAAAGTGGTATGGAGTACTTGTATGGAGACTTGGGTCATGTGGGTTGTATAAAATATGAGGGTGACGATCGTTAAAGATCCGTCCTTCCTAATCTGCACTCCTTTTTCCCCTAAAACTTCTCCATCTGTTAAGCGGGCACTCAATTTGGAGGTTAATCATTTGAGGTGACATATATCTCACCGTACCTTATAGAACAGAATACAGCCAGCAGGTTTAAACCTTGAATATGTCATTATACGTTCTCACTTGACCAGCTCAGCTGCATGCAACTGATCACACTTATTAAAAAGAAATATAGCACATAACATTTCTTTTGCCATACAGCCCCCGAGTTCTACTCAGTCTATTACAATATGACTAGCCTGCAGCTTCTTTTAAAAGAGCCTCGCGTCTGATCAAAGACAAACAAAAGTAACAGGAGAGCGTAATGTTCCAGCTCATTTCGGAGCTTTCTAATTCTGCCGGGTGCAGTTTCTAGCGGGGGGGGAGGTAGAGCCGAGCCCCGTCTGCTAATGAAAATGCACTGAAGCAGGTTAAATGCACAGAGCAGGAGCCAGAGGCTGCTCTGATTGTTTTGCAGGCAACACCGTAGTAGCGTGTCTGTCTCCCTGCTCATTTGCATCTGATGGACTTAATAAGAGTTTGTCTCCTGAATGCAGATGAATGCACAAACAAAGGGCTGGAATGGAACCGATTACACCCACCCCACTGAGCCTCACTCTTTTACCCATTTCAAATGATCCAAGTTTGTCCACTCTCACAGCCACTCTCCGTTATTAAAACCGTACGCTCCTTAGACAGGAACGGCGAACGGAATTAGCTGTTATTGACTTTCGTGTGTGCGTTTGTGGCTAAAGTGGCGCTAGTTAATTATGTCTGGCCTTTAATTATGCACAGATGCATGCTACCCTGCAGCCCGTCCAGGTGTGTGTGTGTGTGTGCGTGACTCTGTTTGCTAGCAGGAGAGAGCTGGAGGAAGGACTAACCCAATGCGTTTATGATTCTCTGCGGTTGCGACATAGATTCATTTTCTGCATGAGAGCACATGGGTAGGATGAGAACGTTTTACAAGAGTTTCCTAATGAACAGTGCCTGCGCTGCACAATGCACAGTGTGTCTAAACAATCTCGCTGGTACATTTGTGTGTTTTGTGCTGAACTGAGGGGTTACTAATTGTCATCTTTTTCATTTGCTTTTTGAAATGTTTGCATTCAGAAAACTTTTAGGAAGTTTTTAGTTTAGTCAGATTTGTCTGATGAGCCCAGAAGTTGTTTATTCCTATCTTTGAATAGACTAAATAGAGTTTGCAGCTATGTTTTGTTCAAGCATCAACTTTGTTTTAGATGTCTCCCCTAAAATTGCTTTTTTAGATGTTTTTTCACCTAAAAGTGGGGGTGCTCTGTATGCATTTAAAAAAAAATACTGTCAGGATTTACTAAAGGCATGCAGTGAGAAATAACGATAAAAAGGCATGGATTTTTGTGACTGATCTTATTGCAAAATGTATGGGATGAGAATATTTAAAGAATCACGCAACATGATACAGCATACTGAGGTTTGTGGTAGTCAAATTAGTGGTATTTGCACCATTTTTTACTGCCCAAAAAAGCACGTTAACTAATTTTGCGCTTGACACAGCTGCCAAGATGAGCCACTACAGAGAACAGAGAGTGCGTGGTAGAAGGGAGATTATTTTTTTTTCCACTCGTATTAATTTATTTACAATGCCAGAGAATGGAAGACATTATCCGAACATATTCTTACACTAATTTGCACTGCTCTTGGTAGATTGCGTTGGTCATTATGAAAATTAGATGTTGCATATGCATTCTTTAATTTGGGCTTTGTCAGTAGATCACCCGCAGAACTTTCCACTCCCATTAGCGCTTTTATGTAATTGCGTTCTCATGTTAATTTGCCTTGTTTAGTAAATCTGGCCCCAAGACTCTTATTCAGCTAAACTGATCAGTGACAGTAAATATATTTATAATCTCACAAAAGATTTCTATTTCAAATAAATTAAGTTCCTTTGAACTTCCTAAAATCAAAGAATCAAAAATAAAGCAGTCATGGTTTCCACAAAAATATTAAGCAGCGCATATTTCTTCAGCATTGATAATGAAAATATATGTTTACTGAGCAGCAAATCTGAATATTAGAAGGATTTCTGAAGGTTCTTGTGACACTGATGTGTGAGGACTGGATGCTGAAAAATCACCTTTGCATCACAGGAATTGCATTTTATAATATACTCAAGTAGAAAACATAATTTTTATGATATTCCTATTTTAACTGTATTTTTGATTAAACAAAAACAGCCTTGGTTACTATTGTGGCACATTTGTTTAGAGATGCTCACAGATACGTCTCTTCCACAGATCTGCAAAGGCCAGTCATGAGGTTGATGGGGAGTCTCATAATGGCATGATTTATATGAGCTTCAGCTATATTCATACAGCGATATTCAATTGGATTCAAAAACTTGAATGCAAGTTTGAGGCTTGATGGCCTGATTTGGTTGTAGAAACATTTAATTCCCATTGTACATTGAAATGCAACATGTCACAGAAGTTCAGTGAGTTGTGTATGCCATTTCATACCAGTTGATTGCTCACTCTTTGGTTTCAGAAGGCTTTGGAACAGTTTGTTTGGTCAAACCCAGCACAGAACGACATGATTATTCATTTTAATGCAGTTTGATTAAATATTTAGAACATTTAATTAGAAAACCAGCTTGGTTATTGAGAGTGTCTCAATTATAGCACAATGTTTTTGAAGAGTCCTTCATTAGAGAGTCCTCTGAGCATTGGCTGGGCTCACAGGGTCTCATTTTGACGTACGATCTGACGTTTGGGGCATCACCTTTTGAGTGTATAGAACATCTAGCAGTGATGAGCCTGACAGGGGAGGGATTTATTAATGAGCCGTGGTGATGTGGGGACTGTGACCCAAGCAAAGAAAACCTTCCACCCAGGACAGCGCCAGGAGAACTAACATGCCCTCCCCTCCGCCGCCACCGCCGTCAGCTGCCAACCAGCAGGAGTGTGATCATGTCACACTGACAGGCCGTTGACTGACAGTTGTGCTGCGGCCTCTCTGTTTCTCTGTCTCCTCATTAAAACAGAAATGAGTGGGAGCAATCACTGTCACTCACGTGGCAAAGCTACACGGGCATTAATAAACACTGAGAATCGTGGGGGAAATAAACCCTGCTGCAGTCATCTGAGCTGTGGCTTCAGTGAGGATAGGTTTGAACCTTTCTTTTTGCCGTCACTCTTCGCTATGTGATGGCCAGATGCCGATCGCGAGCATGTGAATGAGTGTGTTGGTTGGATATCTGATGTTTGTGACTGAAGGGGAAGTCGTGGCCTAATGGTTAGAGGGTTGGACTCCCAATCGAAGGGTTGTGAGTTCTAGTCTCGGGCCGGACGGAATTGTGGGTGGGGGGAGTGCATGAACAGCTCTCTCTCCACCTTCAATACCACGACTTAGGTGCCCTTGAGCAAGGCATCGAACCCCCAACTGCTCCCCGGGTGCCGCAGCATAAATGGCTGCCCACTGCTCCGGGTGTGTGCTCACAGTGTGTGTGTGTGTTCACTGTTCTGTGTGTGTGCATTTCGGATGGGTTAAATGCAGAGCACAAATTCTGAGTATGGGTCACCATACTTGGCTGAATGTCACTTCACTTTAACATGTTTTTAGGGTGGCAGTGGAAGCCACACTGATCCATTCAAGGCCACAGCACAACAGATGTGAATTGTCATTCACTGTTCTCCTGTGAGTTTATGCATATATATATATATATATATATATATATATATATATATATATAGAGAGAGAGAGAGAGAGAGAGAGAGAGAGAGAGAGAGAGAGAGAGGTCATAGACGAAAAGGCAAGCATCAAAAAAATTAAAATGTAAAACTGCTTTAAATGTATGATTTTTTTCCCATACATTAGCAGGTGTCCTGTTTAACTTTATAGCTTTTTTACTATGATTGCAGAAGACACAAAAATGTCATTCAGTGTAACAATATTTATATACTAAAAAAATCTTGTTAGGCATATTTTAAACATGAATCATTTGGTGACAAATTAAAAGACTTTATATAAGGATCACAGATCTGTCATGTTTGTGTACCATTACACCCCAAATAGATATCTAGGTGAATTGAAGAAAAGCTTGATTTTGATTAAAGATTCTGCATAAAATCAGTAAAAAGTTGTTTATTCACTAATCTGACTTTTGAAGTACATTTTGTTACAGAGGAATAGTAGAAGTATAAATTTCTAGCTCTTACAAAATGTAATTAAATTTTGATACTATTTAAAAATGTCTAAATCAGGTAATGTTCCTATGTGATTTAATATAAACAAGTCCTTTTCTTGAAGAAAAAAAGACATAAATATGGGTAGCACTTTATTTTACAGTCCTGTTCCTCATGAACATACTATGTACTGATTATAGTAATTACAATAACTATGTACTAACTCTGAAGCTACCCCTAAACCTAACCCTACCCCATGTAGTTACCTTGTATTACCAGAACTTTCTTAGATAAATACACTGTAAGTACACTACAAGAACATGTTAGTACACGTACTGTAAAATAAAGTGCAACCTAAATATGTTTAATTTTAAAGAACAGAAAAAGTTTTTTTTTCACTTGTTTTTACTTATAATGAGTGAAAAATATGCCATTTTTTAATAAAACATTTAATAATCAACCTTGTTTATATATGACAGCAGCTGATTGCTAATACATTCAAAGCATCCAAAGTCTTCAAAGTGCATCGTTTGGTCACCTTTTGTGATCTGAAACCGCTCTTATCTGCACACTTAAGAATCAGTCCACTGGGTTTCTTTGTTCCCACTGAGTGCTGTCGGAGGCACAAACCGGCAATGTGGACGGCATACAAATACTGACACACATAACCTGTGTTGTAATTAACCATGGAGACCCTCACGGTGTACATACTCGTCTCTCTTCCAGCTGGACAGCTCTTGTCACTATCAGAAGGGGTAAACAGGAGTTGTGGCGGGTCCGCCAGTGAAGCATTGTGGGAAATCATGTTAGCATTGCCTCCCCCCTTCCTGGATCAGCCTCACAGTGGATGCATGCTAATTAGAATTCTAGATTCAATTAAATACCTCAGCTGATAAGCCATGGACAAGTGCCACATGCTGCGGAGATGTGCTCTCTCGTGCTCTCACTTTCTCACTGGTCCTCTGTTATTATGTCCCAGTCTGGATCTTTTAACAGATTTTAAGAAGCCACTGCCCGTTGAGAGCATAGCTCTGTCTCTCGTTCTGCATGTAAGGAAGGAATTGAGAATATGATAATTGTCTTCGTTTTAAGTGCTTTGGTCCATGGGGGCTGCATACACTGGATAAATGAAGCTGTAAAAGGGAAATTGTGGGATAATCAGAGCTTCTCTTTGGTTCTAGTTCATCAGCGAACACATCCTGAAGCTTGCCTGTACATTCAGGCTTGAAAAATATTAATGAACTTAACTTTCTGAAATCACGGCTCTGAACAACAGACTTTATACAGATAGGTAATTTTTATTATTTTCAATAAGGCAAGACACTACAGGCAAATGTATTATTTTTAGTGCATTGGTCAATTTTAAAAAATTTGGGGTAATTTGATTTTCTAACGTGTTGTTTCAGACTATTGGAAAGAAAACATCTAAAACATAATTTTAAATGAATAGTTTAACCAAAAACGCCAGTTGACTCACCCTTTAGTACATTTTTCATCACAAAAAGAGAACAAAAGAAATGTAGCATTGGAGCACTTGCTCACCAATGGATCCTGTGCAGTCAATGGGTGATGATAATCGATAACTTACCTTCATAGACATGGAGCCCAACTTTATTCAGTGTTCAGATTTCTGTTCTGGAAATGTATGCATGTATAATTAGGTTATGCCTCATTTACATATGCATTTTTTTAGAAAGCTTGTAATAGAAAACATGTTTGCGTTTTTAAATGTAATCAATCAACTGGGCAAGGTTGATGATATCTATTAGTTACTTTTTTACCCTGTTCACCTTTCCTTAATGAGGCATTTGATTAATTTCACTGTGAATTTTGTATGTCAGAAACGGCAAACTATTTCACTCTATGTGACTACCTGGTTCTTATGTGTCGCTTTCTGTGGTAAATGTGCGCTTTTGATCGTTCCTAAGTGAGGGTGTTGTGTCAGATTGAATGCCTTGCACTCTCTTCATGTGAGAATCGCTTAACATAATATTTGAATCTCAAATATGCTGCAGCCAGAATCTCGTGTTTAAGCAATGAAGCCACTTCCCGGACCACGGCCGGGGTCTGTTGTTGTCTTTCAAAGGGGGCTTGGGGGTGGAAGGGGGCAAGTCTTTAGCTTGGGCTGACAGCAATCTGTTAATTAAACATCCTAATGGCTGTAATTTCAACCATTCATGGACCCAGCTGCTGTTGTAATGCTAGCTTTGCCATGGCTGCCAGGATTCAGCTGTCTGGGGGGTGAGAGCTCTTGACTGCTTGGCAGGCGGGGGGTCCGTGTTTGACTCCTGCTGCAGGCTGATAGCAGCTGTTTTGAGCTGGTCACCTATCTGCCTACATTCACCTTCACCTCCACCTCCACAGTGTGGAGAGCAAAAGGGAGCAGTCTTCGGGAGCCAACGTTTGTGTGTATTTGAACGTGTGAACTGACGCTTTCCAAGCAGCATACAATGCCCGAAGCAGGTGCACCCAGACAAAAAGCACAACAAAAACATTGGCAGGTTGTTGATTTTTTTTTGCATTCTCAATAATAGCGCTGGATCCATCTCCAGTCCAAATGTCCTGCTGGCAGCAACAGGATGCTAATTAGGATTTTGGCACTGTTGACCCACAATGGATGTGTTGGATCCAGCCTAATGCCCTGCACAGTTCAACCTTAAAATCCTGCATATATCAAATGAGTTCCAGGGTTGGTCGGGTCATTCTGAGTGGCGTCCAAAACCTCAGCAAGAAAGGACTCATATCCATGTATAATTATGTAATGAGAGCCTATTAAAATATTTCCAGAATCCATCCATCCATCCATTTTTATAAATAAAAAAAAAATCATTTTAAATACGAGAAATGTTTAAATAAAACATAAAATTATTTTTTATAAATATTCATATTAAATATATACATTTGTAAATATTGTTTAAAATGAACATATAATTGTTAGAATATTTCCCCCCCCCTTAATTTTTATGTAAGTGTAAGTGCTTGATGTTGTTCTGTTTTGAGATATCTGGACTAGCTGAAGGAACCCATATGAATTTTCATTATCGGATCTGAAGCCCAAGCACACGTGTTGGTTTGCCAGATGGATTTTCATGGATGAAGTGTTGTGTGGGGGCGTAATTGGATGTTGTTTAAGGAAAGTGGTGACAGTGGAAATGAAGGAAGGAGTGAAAAATATTCATGTTGTCTCTGAGATCATGCTGGGTTGCTTTTGGAACAGCCAACCATTGCATCTCGGATTCAATGTTACTTTTCTGCAGACGGTACAGTTTCTTTTATGCAAAGCAACTTGTTAATGTTGAGCTATTGACATGCTTGTGTTCCAACTCATGTCAAGTCTATACAAAACTGAAGAAATCAGTAACTTTCACATAAAGTCTGCAAGAGGGGGATCATTTATGTACACTGAAAAAAGCCAATATAGATTGGCATTTATTTTAAATAACTTTTGATACTTGATCTGAACCAGTTAATTAACTTTTTTGACTTGTTAATGGTGTTACATTAATTTTTTTTTGTGTCTGTGTGTGTGTGTGTGTGTGTAATGTTGCTGTTTTACCATAAACAATATCTGATGTAACAAACCCAGATAATAAACCCTCGAATAAAATACAACTGGAGCACATGCTGCTGAGGTAAGGGGCAGGATTTTAAAAGTGTGCTAGAGGCATTTTAGCCAATCAGAACACTCTGGGCTAGCTAACAAATAAGAGCACATCACCTATTTCTGAGGGAGGGGCATCATAAAATTAGGAAATGATCAGCGTATTTCTCAGAGAAGGGACAGAGTTGTGTGGAATAGAGGTAAATTATGTGTTAAATATTTTTTTTTATATATAATATATATATTTTTTAATAAATAATGTTTTTTTTTTTTTTTTTAACTAAGCATTAACACTTTAGACTGCACCCCATAAACACAATCAAACCTAGAAAAAAACTGTGAACTACCCCTTTAAATAAGTAAAACTAAGGGAAAAAATGAACAAAATTAATAGTCACGTATACATCTGTAAGAGAAGATTTATGTAAAGATTTGTGCATTATTTACAACTGTATCTATAGCTTTATAAATAAAAATATGATTGTATTTACATAATACCTGAAAGTGAGGCGATAATTAGAAATTAATTACAGAAGACAGGTGGTATTTTCTTTGTTAGCTGTAAGCTGGAGATGGCACGGGGGAAAAACTTTTTTTTTTTTTAATTTTTTTTTTAAATTTTTTTTTTTATCCTTAGATGTTCTAGTGCAAAGAGATCTGTAATGTCTGCCTGAGGGGAGAAGTTAAAATCAGGTTGTGGCCGGGGTGAGAGGGGTTTGTGACGATGTTACCTGGGAAAGTTGGGCAGGTGCACACCAATTATCTTTTTAGCTGTTCTAACAGTCTGTTGAAGTCGACTTATACAGTATCTGATGTAGAGTTGTGCCGATAGACGATAGAATCTATATTTTTCAGATTATTGGTGATTCCATAGGCTCTCTCCCACGCACCTGCGCGGTTTAAAACACCAAATAGTTATGATATGACAAGAACAAAGAGTCTCTCTCTTACTCCACCAATGCACAATAATATCGTGTATCGTCGATCTCACAGGCTGACGGTATAACGATTTGAAAAATGGCCATATCGCCCAATACTAATCTGATGTCCTGTCTGTATTTTGGCATTTCACAGGTGAGATTAGCTTTATTAAAATCACTCACTATTAAAAAAAAATCCCACTATGCTTTGCTTAAGACTGAATTGGGAGAGTATAATTCAAAAGTTATTTTTATGTGTTTTTGAGCCAGATTTAATGTTTTTGTATGTTGGGAATTTGGGCAGTATCTGTTAAATTGCAGTGACCGTTAAATTAAGCAAGGATAATCATTTTTTATGCTGTCATGAAGAATTCATATAGTAGCTTTATCAATAATATGAGCTTCATATTTTTTAGTTTTAAACTCCGTACTGCTTTCCAGCCATAGATTTCCATTCTATGTGCATTATTGTACATGCAATTTTTTCATTTATTGCAAATTATCATCTGAGTTTAACTTGACCTGAAAAACAGTCCAATGCATAAAGGGGGTCAAAATGACCTGTACTGGATTAAGTGTTTTTTTTTTTTCTGAACTTAGGAGCAACAAATTTAAACAACATTACTGGGGCTCACATACAAGACTTCTAAACAATACATGAAATATTAAGGAATTAAATAGTTTTATTTAAAACTGACTCTTAAACCTTTTTACAAGTTAGTGTATAGTTTAGACTTGTATTTAAGGATTTACATCTAGGACTTGCATCTAAACAATGATCAACATACATACAGTACATAAAGTATACATAAAACCTCTCAGGATTTATTAAATATATTTACACTTCGTAATTACCAAGTGCATGCATTTACAAATCAGTTCTTCATTTACTAGATCTTGAAGAATAAATACATATTCTGCACAAACCTTTCCTATTATCAGCAAATGCTCCATTAAGTTTTCTCTCTTCCATGCTCATGCCGCAGGGGTGGTTCAATACAAATTTGTAACGTACGTGGCAGGGTCATGCTTACAGAGTATATATTTTTTTAATAGAGTTGTGTTTTACACTCAACTGCATTAATGGCTGGTATTACGCGGCTGGTTAGTTTGATTGCATAGTAGTAGTTTGGTATAACCATGACATATGAAGCATGTTGCTCATTTCATATTCATGAGGCAAACCAAATGAAAAAGCTAATTGAATAGCTTTTGCACAAAGAAAACTTTTATGATGAAACTTTGAACATCTGCATAATTCCACAAGGACAAAGTTCCATAACAAGATCAACTTTCAGCTGATTCGTACAAGACCGCCCAAAATAACATAAACGAATAATTATGTTTAAAGACTCTGCAGCCGGAGCAATATTACACTGCAGAGCAATCATTATGCAAATCTGAGATAATAAAATTAAAGGCGTATTGAATTTCTTGTCATGGGTGCGAGAGCACGTCCGTGTATCAAACTCTCCCGCCCATAACAACAGCCTGTCATATAACCTTCAGGTCGGAGTCAATAAGTAATTTCTCCAGGCCGAGGCGGTGTGTATGTGAGGTAATTAGGGTGTGTGTTTGTGTGTATATATGTGTGTGTGTTGGGTCAGGTGTGTGCAATGTGATTGTGGTTCAGAGTTACTGCTGCTCCATGATAATGGGGAAAGGGGGCGAGTTTGCAAACTCAGCGACCTGACAGGTGTGCAGCTGCTCTGATGAAGCTGTCAGACGTTATAGGGCTGCTGGGGTGTTTCCGTCCCTCTCTGGGGAGGAGGGGGTGGAGGAGGCAGGGCAGACGGTGCTGACGGCAGGCCGGAGGGACACACGCTTGTTATTGATGCTGAGGCCGACTGTTGTCTACACAAAGCTCCACTCTACTCATCCACAACACACCTGAGGTTTGAGTTGAAAAATGGAAGAGCACTCAGGAAGCTTTCATGCAGAACCCTTTTTTACCTTTTTGTATATGTATGTGTGTGAGTGAACTGAAGATGGCTCTCTCAAGGTTAAGGTCCCTTTTTGTTGGAAAAGCTTTCAACAATACATTAGTTTGTGGTGATACAGCTAGCAGTTGCTTATAATAATGCTTTCATTGCTGGAACAAATGATTATTATTTTTTTTATTATTATTATTATCATTTGCCATTACATTTTATATATGTACAGGAGGTTTCTTGTGCTAAAGTCAATCATCATCATTTAGAAGGATGTGACCCTGGTAAGGCCACATATCATATAACTACACTTGTATTCTGTTCTATTATTTAGAAAAAGAAAAAAGACAAAGTTTGAGTAAATTGAATTAATGGCTAATTAGGGTTGGGCCAATAGACGATGTCATCGTCCATCGCCGATGGCTGACAGACATCACAATGTTAACCAACCATCCCCCCACCAAAACCAAAGAAAACTTACGTGGGCTTAACAGGGTCACTTCCCCCTGCTTACACAACCATTTCCTCCATCATTTTGTTTCTCCAGATGTTAAACATGCAGTTTTTATTACAGTACTGTTAAATATATAAAAATGACCTCCATTATGATTCAATTCAATTCAATTCAATTCAAGTTTATTTGTATAGCACTTTTTACAATACAAATCATTACAAAGCAACTTTACAGAAAATTACGTTTCTACAATATTTAGTAGTAGCTTACAAGAAAAATTAATACTTAGAAAAATTAATACAGGACGTAGTCAGCCAGACGATGAACATTATTAACAGCAGTAATTATATGATGCAGTCACACTTTAAAAATATTTGAAAATAATATTTGAAATATTTGTTAGTTCTGTTTGTTGATTCACGGTTAGCATCATATGTGGTCCTCTGAGGGGTCAGCATCATCTCTTCTCAGGTGTTCTGGATCCAGACTGGAGCTTGTGTAAATACTGGTTACCACGGGATGTAAATCCTGTGGCAAAACATAGAAACAAATAGAGACATCATTAGCATAGCTTCTGTTCCAACAAAGTAAAATTAATTAATTTAACCCAAGCTAAAGAATACGAATGCGCAGATACAACTGCAGTCACAATTTAAGATACATTATTCGAATGCTTGGCGAAAGAGATGCGTTTTTAATCTAGATTTAAACTAGTTTGTCTGAACCCCCGAACATTATCAGGAAGGCTATTCCACAGTTTGGAAGCCAAATGTGAAAAAGCTCTACCGACTTAGTGGACTTTGCTATCCCAGGAACTACCAAAAGTCCAATGTTTTGTGACCTTAAGGTGCGTGATGGATTGTAGCGTGGTACAAGGCTAGTTAGGTACTCAGGAGCTAAACCATTTAGGGCCTTATACTGTAGTTAAGTAATGATAATTTGATATGGAACTTCATAGGTAGCCATTGCAGAGAAATTGGGGTAATATGATCATTGATCTTGACCTGGTAAGGACTCTAGCTGCTGCATTTTGGACTACCTGTAGTTTGTTTATTGAAGATGCAGGACAACCACCTAGAAGTGCATTACAATAGTCCAGTCTAGAGGTCATGAATGCATGAACTAGCTTTTCTGCATCAGAAACAGATAACATGTTTCGCAGCTCGAAACATTTTTTTAATTGATCTATGAGTATATCATGATCTATTGTGTCGAACGCAGCACTAAGATCAAGTAAAACTAGCAATGAGATGTAGCCTTGATCTGATGCAAGAAGCAGGTCATTTGTAATTTTGACAAGTGCAGTTGCTGTGCTATGGTGGGGCCTGAAACCTGACTGAAATTCTTCATACAGATCATTTTTTGGAGGAAGGAGCTAAATTGAGCAGACACAAATTTTTCTACAATTTTAGACATAAATGATTAATGATTTCAATCAATGATTTGGTAACTGCGTACCTGCACTACAGTTTAATGTATTTGTTGAAAAATAAGTTTAAAAAGTATTATTGTGAAAATAATTACAATTTAATGTAGCCTAAGTGTTTTCTCTTTGTCTGAAGTGTCACATGATTCTTCAGAAATGATTCTAATAGGCTGATTTAGTGCTTAAGAACTTTTTCTTTTGATTTGATTTTTCTTTCTTTTTCATTCTTTATCACTGTTGAAAACGGTTGCTGCTTAATATTTTTTTGTGGAAACAGTGATTTGTTTTTCAGGATTCTTTGAACAGAAGGTTCAAAAGAATGGCCTTCGTTTAAAATATACATATATATTTTGTATCAATGTACTTAAAAGTCTTTGTTGTTGATCATTCATTGTTGTTCATAAATGGTCTGAATAAATTGCAGAGGAAACTTTTTGTGCATTTTACATAGCATATCAAACTCTTTCAATTCAAAACAGCAGAGAAAATTCAGCTATTCATGATACGCCTTGTTTAAAAGTACCACGCATACCATGCATTCATCAGCCTTGTAAAGACCTTGTCCAAAAAAAACAAACAAACAAAAAAACAAAGAAAAAGGCAAATTTGACTATCTCTGAATTGGCTCTGAATCTTATAAATGACAGATAAAAGCTTCACTGTTGCTCAGAGCAGATATTTGCAGAATTGAAGTCAGAAATTAGAAAGTCAGAAAGTCTTGTTATTGTAACATCAACCCACGCCGGAAAGTCCTTCAGTAATTCAGCTCTTTATACATATGAACAACTTCCTGGATGGTCATGGATAAAATGGTCAAGATCTTTCAGTAATGCGGCATCAAAACCTTTGACAAAAAAAAAAAAAAAAAAAAAAAAAAAAAATGTTTTACTTAAACCAGTTTCCTTGTTACTTTTTAGAGTTCTTTATTTTGCCTATTGAAGCAAATATTGTGCCTGTTTTGTTTTAAGAGAAATGTACCAGCATCTTCAGTACAACATAGCAATGACACACAGCACTCAGGGAGATCATATTTCATGTCTGCTTTTAGCCCAGTATAGGACATTCTGATATGTGAGAGCTGCCCAGAAAGATGTGACATTGTTTGAAAGACCAGCTTGTGACCAATATATCATGTGTTTTCAGAACACTTGATTTGATATTTATCAAATCATTTTTTTTTACATTGAAATAAATGAATACTTTGATTTAGCAAGGATGCTTTAAATTGATCAAAAGTGAGAGTGAAGACATTTATAATGTCTTATAACATTTAAATTGCTGTTAAAAACGTTCTTCTTCATTGAAGAATCCTGAAAAAAGGGCATGATTTGAATCACATTTACCTTTTTTTCAGATAAATGCAGTCTTATTGATTATAAAAGACAAAAAATAAATATATGTAACAACCCCAAACTTTTGTTATTGTATGCGATTGTGTGGGCAATGTTATAACTTTGTATGAGGTATAAATCTGTGCCAGATCACCTGAATAGTACAAAAACTCCTTTCTTGGAAGATGAAACTTTGATTCTTCTTTCACTTTTGAACATGACATATACCATTACAGACCAGTTTTTCTTGCAGAGTTGCAGATGCTTTTAAAGAAAACTCTGAAAACTTCAAAAGGAGATGTTTGTTTAAACTTGGTTACTTGAAGAATTTAGAGAAACATTCCACAACACTTTATTCACAGAAGATTCACTTTAATACTGCAGATTCATGAACAAACTGTCATGCTGTTCCTCTGATGGCACAGAGAAAATCTCAGATGCTGCCGTGCAGAAGTTTCATCTAATTGTCTACTCATAAAATAACTGATCTACTGATCTAACATCTCCTTTTGAATCTGGGCCACGGAGTACATTTTTAGCCAGACCTTTTCTATCTCTTTTAAAGACATCTTGTTAGGATATGACTTGTTCTCTGTGTGTTTAAAGTTGCCAAAATCTTTAGATTCAAATATATTAATGCATCCTTAGTTATGGCATTGGATGGGACAATTGTTGGCCCCCAACCAACAAGTCTATTAGTAAGTTTGACTAATTTATGTGTTTATTTAGTTGGTTTTATGGGGTGATGAATTAAGAGCTGTAACATCTTGGCAAGGATAACGTGTTGTGCTGTTTGACTGTCAGCACAGTAAGTTCTTACTGAGATGCTGTGTCTGTAATTACATAAACTGCCACTACAGCCGTCACAGCATTGCTTGTGTAACAAATTCACTGCCTTCAACAGTAAATCAAACAATTACTGTCAATTGTCCAATGGCCTTCAGTGAGAGAACTTCTTGTTATTATTCATACACCTTATAGGTCTCTAAACCTCTGTCTTTAGTGTATGCTAGACTCTCTTTTTTCACTGGGATGTGTGTGATGACTTGATTGCAACAAGACTCGGTCTAATCAATAAGTGTAAATGAGTCGCACCAGGGCTTAATAAAAGGATTGTTTCATTACAGTAATGTGTTTCCACACGGGTATCGATCCATCTCACGTCTCATGGTACTGCATTATCAGCACTGTACTTCACATGGCTAAAACACATTGATCGCTTTTGTTGGACACCACAGCTGTTGTGCATCGAGCTAAAGCATTTGTCATTAGATCAGTTCAGTAACTTCAGAAAAAGAGTCCATTTCATGGTTTCGTTTGTTTAAAATAATTTGTGTGTTTGCACAGTTAATTAATTTGAGCAAATGGAAGATAAAGCACTGCCTCTGGAGTGTGACTTCTTGCTTGATGCATTGATCGTCATATTTGTCAAGAAAAAGTCAAGAAGTCCAAATCTAATCAGGAAGGTCTCCTTCATTATTCCACATGTTTTTGGAATCCAATTAAAATGTGCCAATCAGTGTGTGCTGATAATTGCATTTGATCACAAGTGTTTGTTTTTTTTCATTCGAGACGCATCTGACTGGGTGAGGATGTCATCTGTTTTGCACGACTAAGAGATTTCGCTTTAGGCTGGAGTAAAAAAAGTGCAATTGAGAGCAAACACAGTTCCATATGCTGAACCGGTCTGCTGATTATTTTCCTGATTGCTGTGATCACCATATTGAGCAATCAGGAAAACTCTGCCGAACTTGTTTGTTTCCAAAATGCAGAGCGCAAATGCCAGGAGACCTTCGCCAGGAACTAAAGAGCTGTTATCCAGACGAGTGGATGCATTGCTTGTGCATTCAAGTCATCATGCACACAGGTTGAAAGTCAAACTTTTAACAAAGCACAACACTTAATTAACTATTTTTGTAGTATTTAACTCTTAAAAAATATTTATATTTGCTAATTTTGAGGATTGTGGCAGCAGGTGCTTTCAAAATAAAAAAATCGAGCCCACAACGCTGATTATTACACACACAGTAATGAACAGCAGCACACAAACATGCCAAAAATGTAAGGATTACAATGTAAAAGAATATTATTGTGTAGGCTACATAAATATAAATAGCCTACATGTCATAATGGATAGTCATCGCATGTATCAGAATTAGGCTACCTATTTGCTCGCGCACAAGCAGCCCAGTTTCCTTCCTGGAGATGCATTCTGTCTTTGCGCTTGCAAATTCCAAACCATATTGAAATACCAAACTGAATACCATAAATCAAAAGCTTTCTGCAAAAATGAATTCAATTGTAATACAGTGCTTCCATTTTTTTTGACAGTGGCTTTTCTGTTCATGATGCATCCAATTGCATATTCCTTAGGGTTAATTATCTTGATTTTAATTATTTTAATTTGTAATGCCAGTTGGCAAGCTATAAACTCGTCAACATGGTCACAATTTGATATCTTCCACCCAAAGTAAAAAAGAAAAGAAAAAGTTTTTGTGTACTGAAATGAATCATCTCTTTTTCTAGCCTACTTTTTTAAACAGCCTTTTGAAGCTTTGTTGCTTGTGTTAAAAATTCCTCTGCAGTGGGCTTATGCCATTCAAAAAGGAAATTAAGGTATTTGTGGGAGTACAAAGCCCAGTAACTCTGCAGGTACTTGATAGTTTCAATTACATTTGAAATCCCCCCCACCCAAATCATAATTCTTCAATTAAACAACTCCCCTTGCAAACACAATCCCTATTTTTGCTAAATTACACATCCTGTAGTTATCACAGCATCCTGTGCATGGTGTATGCTTGAATGCACAATTTATTTATACTGTTAATGGGATAGTTTACCCAAAAATGAAAAATGTATTATCATTTACTCACCCTTATGTTGTTCCAAACCTGTATGCATTTCTTTCTTCTGCTGAACGCAAAAGACAACATTTTGATGCTGATAACCAAAGAGTTTTGGATCCCATTGACTTCCATTGTATGGTAACCTAAACTGTTTAGACACACCAATATTCTTCCAAATATCTTCTTTGTCAGTGGGGACGAAACTGTTTGGCTATCAGCGTTCTTAAAATATCTTCTTTTGTGTTCAGCAGAAGAAAAAAAGTATTCCGAATTTTTGTTTTTGATATAACTACATTATTCTTTAAATCCCTTAATTATAATTAACACATAATTTTTTTGGTTTTTTAAACAGTTTCCTTCTGTCTTTCAGTTCCTGCCCAGCTTTCACTGTATTCAGAAAAGCAGACAGACCTTATTTCCCCCCATGTCCTCCGAGCAGAGGCCACAGTCGCTGGAGGGAACTGGCCCTTTGTCTGTCAGCGAGAGCTAAAAGACCTAAAGCGCAGCGAGAGTTCGTCAAGTACGAGCTGTAACCTGCCGTGACACCTGATGGGTGATGTAAATTGACATTCCCTCTTTGGAGTGCCTCAGCCGGGGCTGAAAGTGCATCTCAGCACTGCTGAGACCCCAGGGAAGAGAGCCCCCATTTCTCCGGCATCCGATCCAATTAACTGCGCCACGCTCTGGCTGTTTGTCTCACATTTCCATGTTAATACAGCCAGGAAAGTCTGTGTTTAGTCAGCAAATCTGTGCTGCTGCATTATACCAGAGACTCCACTATCTCTAAATTAACTGATAATGCATAAACTGACTTTAGACCATGAGCAGAATCCGAGATGTATTTTTCCATGCAGAACGGCAGATCATATAAGAATAGAACAGTGATGAATGAGAGGCAGAGACTCACTGAACCTTGCGTTCCTTCACCCGCTCTGTCCCCTGTGCCCTGTCACAGCCTTTCACCCCAAGAGCAGCGAGTGTGTGCTTACTTCCTCTTTCATCTCTGTGAGCCCCGCTGCTCCAGTCAGAGCTAATCAGAAAAACAAGACAACTCAAAAGCATTGCATTTCTACTTCATACTGTGAGCGTTCTTCTCTAGCACCTGTCCTGCATTTCTCTCTCTCTCTCTCTTGGGCCAATGTTCTTTTCCACTCCATAGCGGAGTGTTTAACACTTGTAGATGTCTGATTTATTATTTTTTTAATGGTAAGCAATAGGAAAAAACAGACAGTGGCATAAGACATACGGTTCATTACTTAACAGGTCCTCTGGTGATAAAGCTTCATTTGCATTTCTTCTCTTGGGTCATTTGCGGGCTTCAACATCAATTCTTTCAGAGCCAGGGTTGGACAAAATTCTGAACTGCTAAATTAATGAGTATGAATTTAAATTGGCCCAAAATCACTATCTATATATCTATCTTTCATTAGTTAGTTTGTTCATTGTATCATTCGTTCTCTTTCTTTCTATATATCCTGTCTTCTATCATTCTGTCTATCGTTTTTTTTTTGTACTATCTGTTGTTCTGTTGTTGTTTTGTTCTACAGTTTTATCTATATTTACATTCATTCTACTTCCTAACATTCATATCTGCTACCTCAATTCAAATTTATTCTAATTGAGTTATTGAATTGGAATTTAAAAGACGTCAATTCAGTTAAATTTTGAATGGATTTTAATGAGTTGCTTGATTATCTTGGACCTCCATTTGAAGAGTTGCGTACAGTAATACATTGTGTGAACTGTCCAGTAATCAGAAGGTATGTGTGTTGAAAGGTCTGTATTTTGTATGTTATTTTACAGTACATTGCTTGACTTGGCACACATTTTGGCAATGCTGTAGCATAGCACTTCAACGCTTCATAGAGTTTAGTGCTTATGAAGGGGCCTTAAGTGTCTTGTTCTGAATGCTGTCCTCTTCGCCTCTGGCAGCGTTTGAATAAAGTATTAACATGTGAAGACACAGCGCATCCATTCTTCCTGCTAAATATTGTACGTAACGAGCAAACGTGCTCGCACATAAATAGGGTCTAAATGCTCTTTTGAGACATGTATTTTGACCTTATTTGTGTTGTTTACAAAAAAACGTCATCAAATGCTGTAACTTTCTAATAAAATTACTTTCTAATACATTTTCGCACAACTTGTTCTTAATTCTGGTTCTCTTCAGATCATATCAGATCATAGCAGGATGTTACACACACACACACACACACACACACACACATACACACACACACACACACACACTCTTTCTATTGCTTTGTCTATCGTTCTGTCTTTTGTTCTATAATTATTTTGTTTTGTCATTAAATCATCTGTATATCTATCATTCTATGGTTCTATTTATATATCGTTCTATGGTCCTGTCGTTCTATCTACAAGGTATTTTGATAAAAATTTGATACAAAATCATACTGGATTGATCAGAAGGTTTTACATTTAACATTCTGCCATAATCTGATATCAGATTTGTATAAGTTCTTAAATATCGTATGCTAATAACATTGCGTTTTTTGTTTTACCCTTCTCTATTTTCAGACCTGGAGTTTCTGCTGAGCACTCGAGGTAATTCAGATGACAAGTGGTGACGGGTGACTCTGAGAATTGTTTTTACCTGTAGGCCGAGTTGAAATGCACTGTTTCACTGTGTCCGATTATTATTTTTCCCGTTTTGTATAAAAATGTGCATCTTGCTTAAACAGTCTTTAGATATTTTTAGAGAGAGCATAAACAACCTTACTTAATGTCAGCTGGCTTAGTAATTACCTTGTGCTTCGATCAATCATTTCCCGCTTGCAAAGTCTCTATGTCCGTCTTTCACTTTATGTTCTCTCTCTAGACAGTGGCTTCAAAGACTGAGTCGTACTGACAGACTCTTCCCCCAGCGTCTGACTGACCCCCCCAGAGAGAAAAAGAGAGAGACAGATAGAGCAAGAGTGTGATGCAGTATTATATCTGTGATTGCCTCTCTAGCCCCTTTCACACTGCCATTCCGGCAAATACAGGGGTAAAGTGTTCCTGGAATTGTTCCCTGGTCGCTAGATTTGGCACTTTCACACTGCCAGTGATGAACCGGTATATGTGCGTGCTTTCACACACAACCCTTGAAGATCCCGTAACGACACGTGACATCAGCGCGTGACGTGTAATGTACGAGTCGACAAAGCTTGGCACGTTATACTTTAACTGAAGCAAGCAAACGATCTCTGCGTCAGTGCGGAAAGTGAGGAACTAACTGATCTCTGCTTCATTACAGTTTGCACATATGTTTTCGTCGCGAATGTTGATCTTCCTTCAAAACAGCCGGTAAAAAAGTCGCGCGATAACACGCGTCATCACTTCGATACCGAATTAGATCTGGCTTTTGTTCACACAGCGCTCGTTCCGGATCGATTACCGCAATATTACTATGTCCCCGACCCGGGTTCGATTCGGTAATCAATTCCGGGACGTGGTTGCTTTCACACAGAAGGCGACCAGGCAATGTTACGGGAATATTGCGGGTCCGACGTGCAGTGTGAAAGGGGCTTCTGTGTGGGCTTCCTGTGTGCCGTACTCTCCAGCCCTGAGTCTAATGCTGTGTGGCAGCGCTCATGCTCTCCTGTCCAAACGAATCCGTCAGACCTCTGACACACTCGCACAGCAACCAGTTACTCCCTGCCTCCAGTGAGCCGCAGACCCCGGGCGGCACGCTTACACGCGTGTCATGTGCTCTCTGATATCGCGCACACAGGCTGCCATGCTCTTCACGTATCAGTTATTTCAAATTAACGTAACTCCTCGTGCCTGCCGTTTTCAAGGATTTGAGCCACTGGTTTTTGGTCGTAGCCTGACACGTGTTCACTGGTTACCATGTACTCCGAGCCTCTGCTTTCTGATTGGCTGCGTAGGTGATGGCCAGATGAAAATATGTCTGTTCCATCTATAGATGACACTTTGTCCAGATCTGTAATCCTAATTGCTTTTTTTTTTTTTTTTTTTTTTTGTACTCAATTTTTATTGTCTTGTCTTGTTGGGTAACAATATAAAAGAGATGCTGTGACAGTACAGATATATATAGCAATACATTCATCACCCTCCCATCCCACCCCCCCTCCCACCCCTACCGCATGGGATACAACAAAACTATCAGTGTAGCACAGTCAGTGTTATAGAACAGTTCACTTAGTGTCTTTCCAGTAAAATGTCCTGAACTCTAGCGATTCCATTGCTCCATGTTTGTATAGTCCGAGGTGTAGCGCCGTTGATCTTGGCAGAAGAAAGTTCAAGAAAAAGAATCTCTAAGAACGTGTTCAGCCAATGCTTATGGGCTAAGTTGTGTGGTGGAACCCAAACTTGAACAATGATTTTTTTGGCTGCTGTAAGACCAGCTAACCAAATTTTTCTAGACCTTTCATTCATGTCTTCAAGTTTAGAGTCATCATTGAGAAGGTGTAAAACAGGGTCCATAGGGAGCTGAATATCAATCAGATCAGACAATGCTTGTAACACCTTATTCCAAAAATCATAGATCTTGGGGCAGTCCCACATTATATGCATAAAAGTCCCCAAAGTATTTTGTGAGCACAAGGTACAAAATGGGTGTGGAGCATGACCAATCAAGTGTCTGATTCTAGGAGTAAGATATGCCCTATGAGATATCTTCATATGAATAAACTGATGATTAGGATTATGAGAGGAGCTACATATATTATCCCAGCTTGTGTTCCAGTCTATTTCTCTACATCTGAGCGCCATTGCACGATCCCATGCTAATGTACTAGGCTTAGGAGATAAATATGATAGTAACCTAGCATACAGAAAAGAGACGACACTTTTTGGGGCCACCTTTATCCAGCCGACTACTGGGTGCTCCTTCATCTCTGAGCCCCATACAACCTTGTGTGCTTTGAAAGCTGACCTAAGTCTGAAGTAAAAGAATAAGGAATGTCTAGGGATACCGTAAAGTGAAACCAAGTCATTAAAGCTTAGTAAAGAATCTTCACCATTTAAGTCTCCAATGACCCATATACCCTTCTCTGCCCATACATCATGAATGAACGGCTTATTTCCAGACAATAACTTGTTATTACGCCATACAGGAGATGTTTTATGCCATTTTGATTTAAAACCCACTAATCTCTCAACTTGTCTAATGATCTGAAGCATGTATGTCAATACTGGGCCATACCTCAATGTACAATGGTTAATGGAGAGACCAGAAAATAGAAAATCCCTAAGCCTAATAGGAGCAATTATGTCCTGTTCTATTGTCTTCCATGGTGATATAGAATTTGAATCCAGCCACTGCTTCATTGGACGCAAGATAAATGACCAATGATAGTATTTAAAGTTGGGGAATGCCCAGCCTCCTTCTAGTCTGTTATGCTGTAGTGTGGTCCGTTTAATACGTGGTCGCCTCCCATTCCATATATATTTTGTGAGTAGCGAGTCAACCTTGGACCAGTAATCCTTCGGCGGAGGTAGTGGTAGCATAGAGGAGATAAAATTAATGCGTGGTAAAATATTCATTTTCACTACTGCTATGCGAGACGGGACAGATGCAGGGAGAGCAGACCATCTTTTTGTATCTTCCTCAACCTTCTTCAAAGCATTTGTGTAGTTTAATTTAGTTATGGTTGTAATAGATGCTTGAATTAACACTCCTAGATATTTGACCTCTTTGGCAATTGCAATATTAGTAGGTAAAACTAACTGACTTCTATCCCTGTTAATTAACATCAAAGCAGATTTAGAGAAATTAATTTTAAAACCGGATAGTGCACCAAACATATTTAATGTTTTAATAGTGTTGGGAAGAGAATTCTGTACATCTGACATATATATTAATGTATCATCTGCATACATTGACACTTTGTGAGTAGAAGTGCCAATGTGAATAGGAGAAATAGTTATATTATTACGAATATACTGCGCTAGTGGTTCTATGGAAAGATTAAAGATTAAAGGGGACAGAGGACAGCCCTGTCTTGTACCACGGTTTATAGTAAACAAATTTGAAATGACACCTCCTATACAGACTCTAGCAGAAGGATTCGCGTACAGCACCTGAATCATTTTAATAAACTTAGGACCAAACTTAAATTCTTTAAGGACACGCCATAAGTACTGCCACTCAAGCCTATCAAAGGCCTTCTCTGCATCTAGAAAGAGAAGGCCACAAGAAGAGGGGATTTTCTGCGCTTCACCTAAAATGTGAATTAGTCGCCTAATGTTGTCTGCAGCCAAACGGCCCTTCATGAATCCTGTTTGGTCAGGATGTATTAAATCTGGCAATACTGACTCTAGTCTGTGGGCTAATACACGGGAATAAATTTTGAGGTCGGCATTAATAAGTGATATTGGCCGGTAGCTTGCACAGTCAGAAGGGTCTTTGTCCAATTTGGGGATAACTGAAATAAGAGCAGTATTAAGGTCTTTGTGGAAATGCCCTTGTTCAATAGCAAAGTTTATAGAATCGAGCCAAAAAGGACCTAAAGTCTCCCATAAAACTGAATAAAGCTCAACCGGCAAACCATCTAGGCCTGGGGATCGCCCTCTCTTCATACTTTTTAGCGCTAATTGTAATTCCTCCAGTGAGATAGGCAAGTCAAGATGTTCTGCATCCTCTATGGAAAGAGTAGGAAGATTCAGGTTGTTAAAGAAATTTGTATAATCATTCTCAGAGGGCTGACAGTCGCTAGAGTACAGTTTTGCAAAAAAGGATGCGAATGATTCATTTATATCTAGAGTAGATGTCACCATTTCTCCTTGATCTTTTTTGATGCACGCTATTGTTCGGCTCTTCTCCTGACGCTTCAGAGTTAGGGCAAGAAGATGACTTGGGCGGCTACCTTGTGAATAATATTTGTGCTTAGTAATATGCATTAAATACTCTACTCTATGTCGTAACAGATTGTTTAGTTCAGCTTGATGTGTCTTCAATTGAGATTCCATGTCTTTATTATAATTCCTTTTAAGTTGGCCTTCTATTCGTTCACATTTTTGTTCTAAATCTGAAATCTGACGTAGTCTATTATGTTTGTTGTGAGATGAGAATCTGATTGCATTGTTCCTGAGGAATCCCTTTATGGAGGCCCATAAGAACATTGGGTTCTCTACACTGCCCTTATTAATGTCTATGAATTCGTTAAGTTCAAGTTTTAGTTGATTAAGGAAGCTTTCATTCTGTAGTAATGAGGAATTAAACCTCCACCTAGAAGACTTATAGTTTCTGATATCTCCAAAACTAAATGTTGCTTCAATAGGGTTATGATCTGAGATATGCCTAGAAAGAAGATTTATTGAGGAAGATGCAGAAACCAATTCACTAGAGATAAGTAGGTAGTCTATCCTAGAAAAAGACTTATGGCTTGGAGAGTAGTATGTGTAATCTCTTGATGAAGGATTATGTAGTCTCCAAAGATCCACCAAATTAAGGTCCTTTGCTAAATTACCTAAAGCCTTAGAAGAAGTTATCTGAATGTGAGTAGCGACATCAGCCGACCTGTCTAGGGTATTGTCAAAAACTGTATTCATGTCTGCACCAATAACCAGGTGGTACTCATCTAAAGTTAACAATTCTTTTGTAATGTTATGAAAAAATGCATAGTCAAAGACGGCTGGGGCATAAATACTAATAAAGGCTACTTTCCTTCCTTCAATGGAGGTACAACAGAATGCTAGCCTTCCTGAAGCATCTGAGTTTACTTTAATTATGTTTATAGTCAGATTACGTCTCATTAACACAGCTACCCCCTTGGCGCTACTGCCATCTGATGAGGCAACTACCATTTTATATCTCCTGTTTTGTAGTCTTAGAGTATCATTAGGTTTAAGGTGAGTTTCTTGTAATAATGCTACATCAACATTTTTACGATGAAGGAAATCTAAGACCTTGGACCTTTTGAATGGGGAGTTGAGCCCTCTCACATTAAATGACATAACATTGTATCTATCCATTGTCCCTATTGAGGTATGCCAAAAACAAACTGTGTGTAATAAGGTTAAAGTAAACTGCCAATGTGTATAATGAAATAAGAGAATCTACTGTCATGAAACACTTGCCTGTGTTAAAACATATCAATCCCATGCGGAAAAAAACACCCCTGAACACCCCGGCCCCCCTCCCCCTCCCCCATATTGTCATCTGTGAGAACCACGAAGCGATGTCTAACAATGAACCTATGCCTATTAGCCCCTAACTGGGACCGCTTCCACTGTTTCCATAACTGAAACACGCTTTTAGAAATAACCTTGGTTCAAAAATAAATAAATAAAATAAAATAATAATAATTTACAAAACGGAAGATAACCGCGCTGTTAGGTAAACTTGCTTTTACATTACATCCAGTCCACAGGCTACTATTTAGCGACCCCCAGGTGGCATGAGAAAAAGCTGCATAGCCTACTGAAAAAAAAAAAAAAAAACACTTAACGTGCATAATAGCGTCATCATAAATTAAATAGAAAAAGTTTTAGCTCAAACATCATATGCCTACGCATGTTGTCCTGTTAGTAGTCATTCCATGTCTGTGAAGTGCAAGGATTCTCTAGCAGTTGGCCTGGCGTTGTTCCCATTCGGTTGAGTTGAAGCGGCGTCTTGTCCCGCGAAGAACATTTCAGCCTCCTCTGCTGAATCAAACGATAATTTATCCCCCTTGTACGTGAGTTTCAGGATGGCTGGGTAGATCAAAAACGAGTCGATGCCTTTCTGTCGCAATTGGGCTCGGATCGTTTTGTACTTGTTTCTTCTCTGCACTGTCTCGGCGCTGTAGTCAGCGTAGAATTCAAGCGGAGTATTGTCTGAAAGTTTAGGTTTAGTATTACGAGCTCCCTGCAGTATGGCTTGACGATCGCGGTAACGGAGCACTCTGAAGATCATTGTACGCGGTCTGGAGAGGTTAGCAGAGAAGATTCGGTGGGCTCTGTCAATTTCTATGGATTTTCCGGCCAGTGTCGGGATCCACTGAGGGAGCATTTTACAAAGAAATCCGACTGGATCATCTCCTTCTGCACCTGTTGGTAGGTTTATCAATCTCACATTGTTCCTTCTTGATCTATCTTCCATCTCGGTGACTTTCCTTCTGAGGGTGTCCAGCTCTGTAAGGCAGTGGTTGGTATCTTTTTTAGTCTGGCGAAGCACTCCTTGCATTGTATCGACTTTAGCGGACACCTTTTCCATATTTTTGGCGTGCGTGTTGATGTCGCTATTCAGCGATCTCAATAGCGTCCCGTTTTCAGCTATTTGACTTTCGACCGTAGTTAGTGCCTTAGTCAAAGTCTCACTCAGCATTTCGGTTACAAGGTCCCGTAGTGTCTCCCTTTCCGCCTCTACCGTCTGCTTGATTATCAAGGAGATTTCCTCAGGGAGTAAACTAGCTAGCGAGGTTCCTGAGCTAAGGCTAGCTTTGAATCGCTTGCCCGCGTCTTGTTTTGCAGGCGAACTTGCACTTTTCTTTGACGCCATTTCACGATATTAGTTTCAAAACTATCCAATATATTATATGAATGACCTTATTGCAGGAAACAAGCAGTTAAGCCACCAGTCAAAGGGCTTTTGGCAGGAGCTCAGTGTAAAGCGACCATCTCGCTGCGCGTCTCACCGGAAGTCTAATCCTAATTGCTTTAATGAAGGGGAGAACCTTGTGGAATTCAGATCTGAGGGTAATTAAACAGAAACCTAATAAAAGAACAGCCGCCTTTGGCTTGTGAGGAGAAATAATTACAGCTTTCAAATGACAGCCACGTCACCCTGCGAGTTTGCTAAAGTCTTTTAATCAGACTGAGGCTGATGGTCATCTGAAAATGACATGATTTCCACGCCAAAAGTCGTAGGATCTGTCAGGGAGTTAGTGATTAGTGAGGATCACAAACTCTCAGTGTGAACACCTCTATTTCTGATGAAACTGGTCAACTAGTAATTTTTTTCATGGTTGAGTAACATCGTGTCTTCACTGTATGTGACAGTTGCTGCATCTGTTGCGCCGCAACAGCGAAAGCCTGTCTACATTGGACAATACAAAGGGACCGTTGCAGATCACTTGAAATTTGGTTCAGAACATCATAAATAGAATGAGGCATAGGATTACTGTTGGGGATTTGTCGTGTCGCACCACGGCGCATCCACTGTAGACATCATCACTGATTACAATGTGTTCTATAGTATTTTATCACGCTCCGCTGCACCGCTCGCATCCGGTGTTGACACGGCGTAAGGTTATCTTGCAGTTTATACACAAGCCTAGTGTGGAAACCAGCACTTCAGTATCTTGTACTAGAAACCAGGGCCTGTTGGAGTGTAATTGAGTGTAAAACATTTTAATGTTGAAGTATTTATTGCCCTTATTTTCATCATTCATGAATATCCATTATTTGCACATAGAGTACCATTTAGAGGTTTGGGGTCAGCAAGAAATCTTCTTTAAATGTATTTTATTCAGCAAGAACACATTCAATTGTTCAAAAGATGACAGCAAAGACATTATTTCACAAAATATTTATATTTCAAAAAGTTTCCACAAAAATATTAAGCAGCATGAATGTTTTTAGGCTGGAGTAATGGTTACTGAAAATTTTGTTTTGCCATCAGTTGGAATAAATTACATTTGAAAATATACTTTTAAAGTATATTTTAGCTTGTAATAATATTTCACAATATTACTGTGTGTACTGTATTTTTGATCAATGCAAATCCAGCATTGGTGAGAAAAAGGGACTTATTTAAACATGAAAATATTTTGTATTTGTAACTGTAGTGTATTCAAATTTATATATATATATATATATACTATTAAAATAATTATCTCTCTCTTTCTCTACACTATTTATCATATTTCATGATAATTTATTTAGTGGAAATATGCTTTATTTCCCTGTGACAGTTATGTGTGGAAAGTTTGATTTTAAATTATTTTATTTTTTCAAAACACTTATGGGATCAATAGAATCTTATGTCAAATTATGCAACTGCGCATTGCTTTATGAAGAGCTACTGTCGTAAATGATTGTTCTCACACACCTACACACACACACACACACACACACCCACACACACACACACAAAACTTGTAGTCTTTCTTCTGTGGAACGAATTTGTATGAAACTACTAATCAAGCCCTAGAACCAGCATATGGTGGTGATAATTCATGCTGTTGTCTCACTGCTCACCTGTCACAGGTGTAGAGAAACAAATCCCAGGTGATCCTACACCTAAAGTAATGTTCATTTCATGAAGTCTCACTGCTGGCAGGAAATCAAATGTGACTGAACTCCAGGGATCAGATTTGGTCAACCCAAATCAATCCATTCCCTCACACGTCCAGAATCTTCCAGATATGACATGACATGCAGGAAAATGAACAATATGTGCTGGTTTAGACCTAAAAATGGCACATGACTGATGGATGATCTCCATTCCCCCCACTTCTAAGATTACCTCAATAATACTTGAGGAAAGGAATCATTTAGCTTCCCTCAGAACTGTCAGCTGACACAACCCTGGATAAATCATTCCATTCACCCATGACTCTTTGAGTTATTTAGAAAATGGTTTTGGGGCCTTGAAGATTCTGTTTCTGTTTCTTTTGTGTAATGCTTTTAGTACGTGTTTTTTCGTTAGCTTCTCTAGGACTCATTTTAAAGGTATTTGATGTGTGAACATAGGTTTTTTTTATTAGCGGCCAAGGAAATTCTGTATGTCCCGGTCTCATGTCCATTTCTCTCATCCATCTGTTTGCGGTGTTCTTGTATTTGCTGAACAAGAACTCTCACCTTCACCCCGTTGACTGTTTTGTGAAGTTAATTAAATCATGTAAGAACCTTCATGCACACAGTGCTCCAGTCAATCCAGTTTCACCCCTGACCACTCCAAACAGCCGTGACATTAACCTGACTATTAATAATCTGTCATCAGAAGTTTATAATCCTGAGCAAACAGTCTTGATATTTCACATCAGGCACCTTGAGAGAGTCTCGATCATGTTTTTGAGGACTCAAAGGCTTTGGGAAAGCAAGTAAATGAGGTTTGTGCTTTTTTCTGAACTTGTGACACCAGTAAGCAGTGTTGAATGAAGTAGCCAAGTAAAACTACAGATTCCTTTATGGAAATTGATTCAAGTATAAGTTAAAGTTGCTCATGTGGAAAATACTAAAGTAACATTATTAAAGTAACTATTATTATTTTGACAGTGAAATTTTTATTTAGTTTTAATGATAGTTTTTGATGAAAATGCCATTTAATTTGACTCCTATTTTATTAGTTTGATTTTTTTGTTTAAGTCTACTAAATATAAGATTTTAGTTCACTAAATCTACAGTAATGGGTTTAGTTACAGTTAAAGGTACAATTTGTAAGATATTTGCAGTAAAATATCCAAAAACCACTAGGCTAGTGTTATATATTTTGCTGATTACCTAACAATATCTCTAATATATTCAACTACTTGTAAATCATGAGAAAATTCCCATTCTAAACAGTGACACAGGGCAGTGCAGTCGCCTGTGAATGACATTAGTTACGCTTTGTTACCGCCTTTACTGACGTAGAAATCACATGACAACAGTGTCGTGGATAAATGCAGAAGTAGCTTCGCGACAAACTGCAACTAGAAAGAGATGCCGATCTCGCTTGTTTTATTCGACCGGTGAGTTGTTTTGATTTGTATCTTTACAGAAAACATATGCTATTATAACGATCAACAAGATTAGTACTATGGGGCATACACGCCAAACGCGTCTCATCCATAGTTTGATCGCGTCTTTGCATTGACTGTGTATGTAATCTACTCGCGCAAATCGTTGAACTCGCGTTTGCTATGTATGCCCAATTATTGTCTTTGAATGTCTGTCAGTGGTTGGGTAGAAGACAACAAATCCCATCATTCCATGCTCCTTAGCATCATCAAACCACGCGATTGTTATGGTTTTGGTAGTGCACCCTCTCTTGGCAGGTCCTACAACCAGTACCTTTAATGCCTTTATTAAGCATTCCTCTAAAATTTCCACAAAACATTATATATTCCTGGATAAAACAAGTGGTTGGGATGGGGGTTGGGTCGGGGGGGTTGAGGGAGGTGCCTGACACGTGAGTCCTTATAAGGGATAACAACTAACAATTCCTAACACCGTGTCTTACACCAGATGTACTCAGAAAACCAGTCCGTTTTCAGTTCTTTTTCATATTGTCACACTTTTCTCCAAATGTATCCATATGACTGCTCTTCTCTTACTCCAAGACAATGACATTTTTGAATGTTTTATGAGATGTGCAGCAAGTTTATCCTACCTTATATCCCTCCGGATATCAGTTCAAATGTTCGCATTTAACCTCCCAATCACACAGGAGATTCGATTTGACTGGATCTCTTCCCAAATCATCCCTCCCTAACATTTTTGTCTCATTTTTATGTGTTCACGAAAATGTCAACAGATTTTCATCATATTTTTTGTCATTCAGAAAGGTTTTATAAATAATGACACAACTGAGTGTATTGATTTAATATGCATTATACAGAGGCAAGATGAAAAGAAAATGCCATCTAAAGTTTTATGAAAACAAAGGGGTTGAAATTGGGCACAACACGGGTTCTGATTTAAGGCTGGTCGACCAGTGCATCTCTAATATTCGCATGTTTACATAAAAAAACCAAGCTTTTTGTCTTTTTCATCACAATTTATTCTATTACTATCACACCGGCCCCATCCGAGATTAGATTCTTGGGAAGAAGGGAGAGTTTTGTCACATGTGTTCTCACACCCAACTTCACAATCATACTGCACACAATCACAGTTAATAACTTTAGCCTAAAGTTTAATTACCTTGATAAAACAGAGGTCAAAATTTACACTAATAGCGTCTTCAATGTAGATCCACAGTTGAGATCTGTTATGTACTGTTTGTTGTTGGTGCTTCTCGAGTTTATTCAGATTTGTGATTTGCAAAACAAACCTTTATACCTCTTCACAAACCAGTTTGGCAAATTCAAATGAACTGAATTGAATCAAAAGATTAATTCAAATCACTATGACCAATCAGCAAAACATAAATATCCAAAAATAACTTGAGTACCATAACAAAGTATTTGCACTTTGTTTCTGTAAACCACTGCCATCAATATATGTTGTCTTTTGCCACGTGTGTATGCCAGGTTTAAACACATATAAAAAAGAAATTTCAATAAATTTCAAATATTTTATGAATTAAAAATCAATGTAAAATTTTCCAGTATGCTGCTTATGGACTGTCTTTATTTTTGCATATATATACTAAGTATATTTCTTAATATATTTAAATACAAATATAGTAATATGCTCTGTATTTTAATTTGACTATTAATATAACACTCCAAAATACAGCTTTGCCCCTGACACTACAAACAGCTGTAACATTAACCTGACTATTAATTATCCGTCATTTAAGTCCATAATCCTGAGGAAATACTCCTGATATTTCATATTAGGCACATTGAGAGATTCTCAGTCATGTTTCCTGAGGACTTGGGGGCCTTTGGAAAGCATGTCAATGAATTTTGTGCTTTTCTCCTCTCTGTGTATTGAAAGATTACCCATAGTCCAAAGCTTTCCCCTTCAAGTGCTTGATTGACATGTGGAGAGACCGTTCAGCACAACGGCTGGCCCCTTTCTGACACTCCATTTAGTCCATTTAAAACCCTCTTGAGAGCTAATCTGATATCATAACTCTTATGTTTCCTGCGTGTATTGTCAGTATTGTCGGTTCAGGCCATGCCGAAGTGGCCGTAGTTTCCTTTTGACTTGTTTCTGATGCCATTCAGGGTGAAGAAGCCCTGGGAGAGAAGACTTAAACTGCCACAATTGTGAGTGTAATGTATATGTACAGTGTACAGAAGATTTAGTGCTATGTTTACATTTAGAGGTCATTTATGGACTAAGTCTGTTTGCAGTAGCTTAAAGAGTTTGTTTACTCAATGAATTTGAACATGTCATTTTTTTGCTCATCCATCAGTACAAGACGTTTATTTTTTATTTTTTTGTGAAGCACAAAATAACAAGTCTAGCAGATTGTCCTTGGGTTTCCTTTTCCATACAACAGTAGAGAGTGGGGATGGATGCTGTTAAGCTTGAAAAATGAAAGAGAAATGTTTATAATGGCTTGTATAGCTGCATTTTAAAGTATTCTAAGATCATATACCATTGTGTGGAGAATTTAAGCTGTCGTTGGTTTATTTAGTTAATAGTGAGAATTGTCACCTTAATTGTCACCTTAGCTCATGCTTTCACGTAATCAAAAAAGTTTGGTCATGCAAAATGTGAAAACCTACTGTATGGTATTCTGCATGATATACAACCATGGCATGTTTAAATGCACATACAGTACACTACCATTCAAAGGTTTGGACTCAAGTAAGATTTTTAAAAATGTTTTTAATCAAGTCTTTCACCAAGTCTGCATTTATTTGCTAAAAAAAATACAGTACCTACAGTAATATTGGGAAATATTATTACTACTCAAAATAACTGATTTCTGTTAAAATGTATTTTAAATTGTAATTTATTTCTGCGATGGTGCTGAATTTTTCAGCAGCTATTTCTCCAGTATCACATGATCCTTCTGAAATTATTCTAATGCTGATTTGGTGCTAATTGTTTATGTAATAAAATATTTGTATTTTATATTATGAAGTTTAATTTATACAATAAAAAGTTTAGTTAAATGTATTTTATCTTATGAATTTATTTGACAGACATAAGCCTCTTTTGGTGTATGGAAAAAACATATTTGTTTTTCATAGCCTTTTGTTTTTCATAGCAGGAAGAAATTCAAACTGAAGTAGGAGCTGATGCAATTACAGTTTTAATGTTGCATTTTAATGGTGATTTGGTTGTGGTCTGTGAACGGTAGCAATACATATAAAATATTGAAAACTTGTCTGGAAAACAAATGTTTTACCTCTACCGGAAATTAAATTAATCTAGCAATTTTACAGCAGTTTCACAGTGTTCATGTATTAAAGTGCTAGTTAAGTTTTAGCATGCAGTCTGTGTGGATTTGATATGGCTCAAGCCTGAAATTTCATTAAACGCATCACGAAGACGTAATATTTTAACAACACAATTAGTTAATAACACACATGCAGCAAACAGTTGTCTGGCTTTTAATCTGTCACATCTGATTCTTCTCCTCCTGCCAGTTAGTCCATTACTCAGATCCAAGTTTTTTTTCCCCCTCCTGTTTGTAAATCTTGGAACGACTCCAGTCAAATCTTCCAGCAGATTTCTGAATCAGTAAAGCCAAAAACAGCCTCAGTAACACATTGGTGAAGGAGCAGGACTAGCATTAACTAAGACTACATTGACAGATCGTGACATATGTTCAGCTACAACATGCCAAGAACTGATCAATGTCTTCAAAAATCATCCAGCAGCTATAGGGCTACAGAAAACCGGCTGCTCAACATCCCATGAGCTTTGCAAGGCCAATGTTTGACATTGAGAAATGAAACCGGCTGGGGGAAAAAAAAACCTTTGCCCCTTTTTTTGCCAAGTTATTTCCAACTCAATATAAAGAAAAAGTGAAAGTGTCTTGTGCGGTGTGTGTAGTCTGCTGTGATTAACGGCCTTTCTTTAACCTGAGAGTGGAAGAGATTGTGCGTCTGACAGGATTCACTATGACGTGATTGCTGGCCCATTGAGTTTCAACTAATCACAGAAATGTGTGTTTCTAATTTGACTTGATGGCAATTGGAGGCTGTTCTGAGCCATAATTTCTGTGCCGTGTCTCTTTCTCTCCCTCTAAATCATCTGCTATTATTCCACACACATCAGACACATACAGCATACATACACGCACACACATAGTCAAATTTTAAAAAAAAAAGACACACGCAAGCCCGCACAAACAACACTGAATTCCACAGACACCTGCATAACATAAAATCAGGTGTGTGCTGGGCTTCATTGATTTGTTTGGCAGCAGAGCTCTACTCACAGGCCAACTGAACAATCATTTGGTGCAACTGAATGATACTTAGACTTGTTTTTTTATTGATACATTTTCCTTTTTTAATTGCACAGTTAATTAATGTGTTATTAATTAGTTATAGGTGATTTAAATCTCATATTTATTTTTCGTATACATGATTGCATGCTAAAACAATGGTAACTTCTTGTTTAAAAGGCCTGGCTCATAAGAGTCACTTATTTGTGAATGCAGAAACACTGGTTGAACTGTGATTTTTGATTCAGAAAAAAAAAACAAAAAAACAAAAAACCTTTTCAAATCTGACTACATTATTTGCACTGTTATTTGATCATCTAAATGAACTGGTTTGTAAGAATAATATGTTTCTGAATTGGACCAAACTTGTTGCACTGTAATATTTTGGATTCACACACAAACACAAATAGTAATTTGCTCAAAAGAGTCATTTGTTTGTGAATCAGACTAAGCTTGTTGCACTATACGGTTTTGAGTCACTAAAAAGAGCTGATTCTTAATAGTCATTTGTTTGTGAAATGGACTATACTGATTGCACTGATTGATTTTTTTATTGACAAAAACCTTTTCATTCAAGTCTTTTGTTTGTGAATCTGACTACATTGGTTGCACAGTGTTATCTGATTTGCTAAAAAGAACCAATTCATAAGAGTCATTTGTTTGTGAATCTTTTTTCCCCTCAGAATTTTGATTATCTGCTCAGGTACTCCAGCCACTTTATTATCCCCATCTATCAAAAATATATCTGTGAATTTTTTCCCATTAATTGTTTTTTTACAGTCTATTAAATAGCTTCTGGCTGTTACATTTAAGCTGTTAAAATCATCCTTTGATTTTAATCATATAAACATAGCTGTCAACCCTCCCGTTTTTTCCGGGTTTCTCACATATTTTATCTATTTTTTCCCGCTGTCTTCCCATTTTAGTATTTTCCCATAAATTATCCCGTATTAACTCATAACACGCAACTATCTGTGTCTGCGAAGTGGCTTGCTCTTGGGTTTCTAGACCTCCAGTAAAGCAGGTGGCAGTATACAGTAGCTTAGGCTACCATCGAAGAAGACAGTTGCAAAGGCGCCAGCGGGCGGGAGGAAAAGGGAAAAAGTAGCGGGAAGTGAACTTCAAGAGTAGAGTAGATGAGTGTGATTTGCAATGATGGATCAGGACGTCGACGGCCAAAATCACCGAAAACAATTCAAGTACTCAACAACCAAAACCAAGGACATTATGCCGATATTTGAGTAAATGGGAGTCCACCTTTCACTACCTGACAAGCAGCCATGTATGTCCAAATTATGCCTACTGCAAAATTTGTCGTTGTCGGGAAAAACGACGTTTCACACCACGAAATTATTATTAATATAAAATTATTTTTAATATTACCTTGTTCATAAATAAATCACTTTGAACATATCCATTGGTCTGTCATTCTTTAATATATATGTGTAGTTATAAACTCTTTAGACTGTTAATGATTAGTGCTTATTTTTGAAAGTTTGTGGGTAAGAATCGTGTTAAAAAAAAATCCCTTTTTTTGGGGATGGATTCCAGGAAATCTCCCTTATTTTCAGTGTTCAATGTTGACAGCTATGCATATAAACGCAGTCACCAATACCAATAGTATATTAATAATTATCTAATAAGTATATTCGTATTTTATATTTTATATCAAATGAGCTACTGTACACGGTCTCTATTAGTGGTAATTCTAAAATGATGTAAAGAATGTCAATGTGATAATGAAAAATGTTAATGAAAGATTTCACCAGCTATCTCAGATAAGTGAGGGCTTGTTAATAGAAATGTTTCTCTGAATCTCTTTCTGAATTCCAGCAGCAGAAAGCCACCTCTCTCTTTCTCTCTTTCTCAGTATCTGTCCGTGAGGAATGCCGCTCCATCTGTAGATGCGCGACTCAAAGTTCATTCCCAAACATTATTTGTAAGCGTGCTTTGATTGTGACCCACTCAGACGCTGTTGAATTAGTTCTTTCTCCCTGAGCCTTTTGCTGTCGCAGGAAGCTGACAGGGCACCTGAGTGTGGTTTCAGAGAAAGAAGCTATTTTGAGTCGTGAGATAAAACGAGGCCCCATCCCACGTTGTTTTCGCGACGGGTGGTCTCTGTTCCCACATTGTCGAGGATTGTTTATTGAGGGTGAAGGCAGGGCCGCTGCCAAGCACGGTCTGTCAGAGACAAGAGAGCGGTCTGGTTATGACACAGCCTGTCGCATGTGCGTCGCCTTGGGAGGGGCGCGTGACTGCAGCTCAAATGCTACTTCTGACATTTCCATTAGACACAGGGTTATGGATCTGCCCGAGCCAGGTGGGTACAGAAGAGCCATGGCAGTGTCACAGCCTGTCTGTTTTAGCTGCGAGGGACACATTACTTAACCTGCCACAGTAGCCCCGTTGACATTTGAGATGAGTCTCAAAAAACAGAGCACTCAAGAAGTTCATTTCACCGCCATTGTTTTAATTTCCTTTTCCATTATGGATAATGAAGACACAGCATCTCCTGAACCGCTTGGAGGTTTGTCTGTATATGTTTGTGAGTAATAGTTACCATAAGCAGGATTTCCCAAACAGGGGATAGCAAAGCCCTGGTGATGTGTAAGGGAACTGCAGGCGGTTCATGAGTTGATGAGGAGATAATTAAATGGTACATACCGTATTTTACGGACTATAAGTCGCACTATTTTTCATAATTTGGCTGGTCCTGCGACTTATAGTCAGGTGCGACTTATTTATAAAAATTAATTTGGCATGAACCAAGAGAAATGAACTAAGAGACATGAACCAAGAGCAAACATTACCGTCTCCAGCCGCGAGAGGGTGCTCTATGCTGCTCTGTGCTCCTGTAGTCTACACTGAGCAGCATAGAGCGCCCTCTCGGGACTGGAGACGGTAATGTTTCCTCTTGGTTCTAAATGAATGCAACTTATAGTCCAGTGCGACTTATATATGTTTTTTTCCTCATCATGACGTATTTTTGGACTGATGCGATTTATACTCAGGTGCGACTTATAGTCCGAAAAATACGGTAATCCCACACATAAAAAGAGGACAACAATATACTGTATATTTTGTGGTCCAGAATTAAGAATTTGTTCCCTTTTTTTAGTTAAATCATGGCCAAACTGTACTAATTAGTTCCCTCATTTTAGTAAATTGTGGCCACAAATTAAGAATTGTTTCCTCGTTTTAGTCATTATAATCAGGTATACTTCAATAGCAGTGAATGGGAGACTACCAGAAATAAAAAAAAAATCTGACTCTGATTCTAAAAAAGGTCCCATAAAAAAAGGGTAAATGACTGGCAGCCACGGCTGCCAAACAAAAAATGTAAAATTAATGTAAAATATCATAATTGAAACAATTGAAACATTTCTTTTCTGTAAAACCTTCAATGAAAAATTCTGTACAATTATTGTTTTTGGACTTTATTTTAAATTACGATATTTTACATTACCGTTTTTATTTGGCAGCCGTAGCTGCCAGTCATTTTCCATTTTTTTATGAGTTTTTTTTTTTACATTGTATAGTTGGTTATTTACGATGTTGAAATGTCATCACAGTCTTTTGAAAAGGTTCCATTCATTCCCTTGTTTTGATTAAATCGTGGCCAAAAATGAATAATTTTTCCCCTCAGTTTACTAAGACCTTGGCCACAAATTATTCGTTCTTCCATTTTAGTAAAGAGTGGATTGTTGTACTAATTACTTCCCTTGTTTTAGTTTAATCATGACAACAAATTAAGAATTCATTCCCTTGTTTTAGTAAATTGTGGACACATTCTAACTCTTCCCATCATGTCCACAAATTAAGAATTTGTTCCTTCGTTTAAGTAAAGCATGGACACATTGTGTTAAATTGTTCTCTAATTTTAATTAAACCAAAATTTGGGAATTAATTAGTACAACGTGGCCACGATTTGGTGTGCACCTGTGTTCGTGCACACTATCTAATGGAGGATACTTTGAAAGGCTGTGTGTTTGGTTGTGCACATATGATAATTTTTTTTTTTTCTATTTCCCTTTACTTAAAGAAACAGGGACAGCATACAATAAACATTAACCTCAAAGGGAGAGATGCATAGTACCGGGTTTTAGCTCGAGCTAATTTTCACGCGTAGTCCCTGGGCAGGCTGATGTTAAGCTAAAATATATAAAACATACATGAGTAATAAGATTTACACTTGCTCAAATAATAAAATATATATATATACAAAAGTTCATGTTCACACCTTTCATATACTTAGACCTTAGAACATACTCTTACACACACACACACACACATACAGTACATATATCTGGTCACATGTGGGGACAAATTTGATTTGATAAAAGCCATGTCTTTGCTTGGCGTGTGAAAGTGTAAGAATTTGTGCTTTTTTTTTTTTTGAAGTATACATTTGCCTTAAGGGGTCCAGCTGAAAAAAAAGAAAAGAAAGGGGTTCCCTAACAAGTAGTCACACTTTCAGGGTATAAAAACCTCAAACATCTCTACCACAATAAAAGCATGCTGTTCCAGCCAGGTGTTGATAGGCACAGGGGCATTAGTCATTAAAAGGTCAGGCTGTCAGTTCAAGACTACACTGTAATCTTCCCCGACTCGACCTTTAGACCATAGATTAGCTCCATTAGTTCTGTTGGAGTGATGTAGCAGTGAGCAAACTGTCACTGCGGTAATTCACCAGATCCCAAATCCTCCTCTGGAAGTTATTCACTATGACTCGCCCTTCCTAAGTGCCATGCCGGCAGGTGGGGACGTCAGATACGTCGCAACGCGGATCACATGCTACAACGGGCGCGCGTGGGTTCCCGAGGCAAAACATGCACCTGAGTTCAGACATATCGACTCGAAACACAGCCCAGTGTGATGAGTTGAGGCTGCACTGTGCCTTTCTGTTTTCCCCAGAGCCGCACAACATACAAAGCCATGTGCTAATGCAATATGAGGGCTGAGATGTCAGACAGTGAGTAATTGCGGACATAAAGGTGCTTTGAGAAATTGCTTTTCAAACTATTTGGTGTTTTATTAGGAGTAGGTGCCGTGCCATACAAGGGACGTCTACTGGAAATACACAAGTTTCCACGGCTGCTTAAAGGTGTGGCCGTTCCTCAGAGTTTGTGGTCCCAGGTTCCCACAGTAATTAGCAGTGTTGGAGCTTGGTCTGCCCTGCATGCGCAGGACCAGGGCCCAAATGCTGGTGCTAATGAGAAAGGAGTGTTTTTCCATCAGATTGGCTTTACGGCGATGTTAAAACTGCAATTATCGCTTGTCATTAGAGTGTGTGACGATTACCAGCCTTTGCTCTGCCCTAAAAAGCAATTTGCGCGCGAAAGTCTGACAAACTCCTTCAGGATACTAACACATCCTCATCTCTGTACTTTTCATCTATTTAAAGGAAAAAAATCAGCTTTCGAGGCTGCGTTTTAAATTTGCTCTCTTTCTACGTGAGTGTGGATGTGTCCTTGTGGCTGCCTTAGAGTTCTGTGAGTGAATGTGGAGCCGGTGGTGATGGGAGCAGAAACCTGTGAAGCTCTTTGAGTGTCAGGCAGCAGGATTATTGCCCCGGGCATCCCCACAGGCCAGAGGGGTTGGCTGAATCAGGCAGGAGTGCAGGAGGTCTTGAGTTTACATTCAGCAGTACTCTCATCATTCACAGGAGCAGCTGGAGCTCCTCGAGATGCCAGTGCAGCCAAACAAAACCACCGGGCTGGTTCTTAGCGTTTCTGGTGAGACTGTTTAAACACACTTGGTAAACCTTCCAACAGAAAACAAAAAAACAGTTTAAATTCAAGTAAAGATGATATAAATGTCACACAAACACAATCATTAACTCCTCGAGTGGAATGACTCAATTGGCTGGTGGTTTGCTTTGTGATTTGCATATGTGAACGCTTCACAAATGACCATAATGTTGCCAATTACAATTTGTAATTTAGACCCTGCTCTAGTTCGGCACTCTTTGATGTTCATATTCACCTGTTTTGATCTCATCTTTCGGAAGAGCAGTCAAATTCAGAAATCAGTCTGCTTGTTAAACTGTAACTCTCGACAGAAGTCGGTTTCCATCAACTGGTTACAAAATAGGGCCTAACATTGCTAAATGTATTCTCGTATTTATTTAATGAAAGGTGCTTAATCTCAAGAGGTCAAATTAAATGGAATTCTGGAAATATACATTAAATGAACATCAAATATAATACAGTTTAAAAATAAAAAATAAAAATGTTCTAATTGGCTGAAATCGGGTAATATTTTAGTATTTATTAATGTATTTATTTAATGGTCGGAGCATGTTGGTGGTTAATCTAAGGAGGTCATACTGTATGAAAGTAATTTAATTAAATTTTATATGAGCAGCTTAACTTTCTATTCATCATATACAGTATGGAATGTGCAATTTTTCTAGCAACAACATTAGATAACCTTCAAAAATTAATCAAATTTAAATGAATGTGGAGAACAGTATTTTGAGTAATGGGCATATTTCCCTTTTAAATAATATCTAATATTTTTTAGTTATTTTAGTGATAGGATTGAATTGTTATGCTTGAGGAATGTACAGTAATGTCTACAATTTGTGCAAAAATTATGAGATATATTTACCTTTCCACCATTGTGTTATTGGGTTCAAAGTTGTTTTACAATGTAAGGAATATATTGTTTAATGCAAAGTTGTGGCACACAGAATAACTATTACTTTAATGATTATTGTGCGACTTTATTTATTATACACTATAATTCTATAACTCTAGAGACACTAAACATATATATTTTTTTTTTAATTCAATATGTACCATAATGGACCAAATGCATTTTTCCTTTAGAACAGTATTTAATGTTCTTATATGTGGAGCATTTCTCAGCATGTTGGCATAACCAGGCTTTAGATTGGTCTTTTAAAGGACTCTGTGAGAGTTTTTGAGAGAAGTGAATTAAGCAGCATGACAGAATTGATGATCTTCACAACACAACTTAACATTGTTATTTTTTTTATTGATGGATGCTTTTTAAAGTCTTTCTGTGTTGGTGCACATCAAATAATTTTAGCATATTAACTGACCCCTTGAGGCATATTTAATTTAAAAACAACAAAAAAACTTTTATGAATTAGAGTTACTGATTATTATGAACATTCAGTCATCCTACCTACAAGGCCATGATTAGTCTCAGCCAGGCAAAAAGATCAAGCATCTCTGGCCTCATTATTCTTTGTGTCCTTTTAAGTCTCAAGGTTGTGCTAAAGGCTCTGTAATCACTTTGAAGTACAGGTTTAGTTAAGAAAGCTCTAAGCTTCTTCAACAATCATGAAAACACATTATGAAGATCAATAAATACTGCGCAGATTCATGTTTATTTCATGGGCAAATCCAAGACATGCAACACAGATTTCTGCAGTATTCAGGCCTAGGGAGTTGAACTTCTCGAGTGTTTGAATTTTATGGCAGAAAGATTCAGACCATGTCCATCGTTTGAAAAGCAGAGAGGTCTGGGTGGAATTGGAAGCCCTCTGATTTCTCTTGGCTAACAGCTCGGTTTTGAATTTGTGAGTTTTGAAGACTCAGTTGAAAAATCAATCCAGAAATCAAAGTCATTCATGTTCCACTTCTGTCGTGCACGATGTCTTTTGCTTAGAGTGGTGAGGGCCAGGCCAGCTAAACCTATTTTCTGATACAAGAGAGCTCTTGCTCCTCGAAAGCAAGTGTAATTTTGCACACTATTTTTTGAAACTACACCCAATCTTTCAAGGCCTTCTTTACCGGAACAAGTTCAAGTCTTATTTTTGACTGCAGCTGTGTGAAGCTGATGCTTTAGTATGATGCTTTCATGTTTATGTATATATGCGTATATATACGTGGTCGCCGTGATTTTGCCCAGTAAGACATGTTCAGAGGTGTCAAGTAACGAAGTACAAATACTTCGTTACTGTACTTAAGTAGAAATTTGGGGTATCTATACTTTACTTGAGTAATTATTTTTCAGCCGACTTTTTACTTCTACTCCTTACATTTTCACGCAAGTATCTGTACTTTCTACTCCTTACATTTTAAAAATAGCTTCGTTACTGCTATTTTATTTCGGCTTGTTTTCCTTCTGGCTTGTCATAATTGAGAAAAAAAAATATCCAGATAAATCGCGCCATCCGGATGGAATGAATTTGATTGTGGTTGGATGAGAAGTATAAACATATACCATTCTGACACCCACCCTATTGGTCTGTAGGCGATCCATCGCACCTGCACATGACACAAATCACATCACACTCCAGCAAGGACATAGCCGGTTTTGGGTTCGTTTATCAAAAATTATATTTCTTAAAAGTAGGGTGGAACTGGCTTCCGATCGCCTCAGAGTCAGTCCCCTTAAATTTCATTTGAAACCGGCGTCAGACCGCGGTCTCCTCCCGTCTTTCAGCGCGCTCTGCAATCCGAGCTCAGTGATCAGCCGTGAAACAGTGATTCAATGCGAGCTCAAACAGAGACAGAGGACACAAGGTGTGTGTTTCTCGATAGATTGTTAGAATATCTGTATCCGTGCAGTTCTTTGTCATAAATACAGTTTACAAAAGGTCACGAGTGAGCAGTCGGTTTCTCATGATGAGAATCTCATCTAGTATAAAGTTTTCGCTTGTCACCGCGCGCTCATCACAGCCGTTTCCTCCAGCGAAAATCTAGCCCTTAACACATATGAACGAACGCATACTTTAATTACTCTTATTTAAATATACTTAATACACTACTGTGCAAAAGTCTTAGGCACGTTAGTATTTTCACTTAAAAGAATGGTGTTCGTCATGATGGTGTGTCAGTATAAAATATCAGTTTATATTTCCTAACATCCATTTTGCCGTCGTCAAACTGCTTGTGCATTCAAAATCGCACTAGATTATTATTAAAATTAATGGCAAACTGATTTTTCCTAAGGACACACTACAGCAAAAGATATAAATAACTGACTTAAAACACTCTTTTTGGGGTGAAAATACTATATTTTCTTTTCCATAAGACTTTTGCACAGTACTGTATTTTAAAAACGACATTGTTGCTACTTAATAAAGAATGAGCATACAGTAATTCACAGGACTGATTAAAGACAGTGACAGACAGCACTCATCTTAACTAAATATCAGAGTGAGTGACAGAGATACAGTAGAAACATTATGTGTGCTTTTGTATTAAATAATGACCCAGATTATGAAATGCATTTATTAGCCTTATTAAGGGAAGCACAACTTGGGAAATGAGAGCATCCAAGGTGAAAGGTATGGATTTATTTCAAATATTTATAATATTCTCTAATGTTATCCATAGTTTTTTTAGGTTATTTTTTTAAAGTATCGTTTAAGGCACCGTTTAGGCGCCGGTACCGTTTTAAAAGTATCAAAAAAGGCACTGGACCCTTCTTAAAAGTTATTATTTCTCACTGGCTCATTTACCAAATGGGGGCTTTCTCTTCATCCTCCACAAATTAAGCTGTAGCTAGTTCGGTAGCGAGACGTTTTAATAAATTATCGTTTGCGAATGACGACGTGATTGACAATTTTGTGATAACTAGGCCCTACCAACTTTGTAACTCGTCCCCCCCCGAACACTGGACATAGCAGACGTATGTACCAAATACAGGAAGCTATCGATCAAGAAGGTATCAGGATTATGAGTTATTTTTAGTTTTTGATTAACAATGTGGATTAATCATTAATTTTGACAACACTATAATGTTTATTGTAAATAGTCAACCACACAAGAGTAATTGTTTTTAGCCTGCACCAATGTTCTTGTCCATTGCCCTCACAGATTCCTGCAGCTAAGCTTGGATGTACATTTACATTCCATTAAAGGTTATTGATGACATGCCTCTGAAGTTTGACTTTTTGCACCATAACAATACTTATTGGCAACTAGTCATCATATCTCTAGTCCTTTAATGTATTTGCATTGTACTAAAGTGCGTTAATTTTCAGTGGGCATATATGCGGCTGAAAAAAGGTAGCCTAGCCCTAGTGCATCACAAATTTTTCAACATGAACATTTTAATATAACATTATAGTCATTATGGCCTTTAGAAAAAATTTTTTTTTTTTTGAGGAGGTGGGGTAGTGCACAATAGGCCCTTGTGGCACGGCCCAAGCTTTTGTTCTTAATGGCATTTTTTCTTACATTACTTTTACTTTTATACTTTAAGTAGTTTTTTAAACCAGTACTTTTACACTTTTACTTGAGTAAAAAGCTTGAGTTGATACTTCAACTTCTACAAAAGTCTTTTTAAACCCTAGTATCTATACTTCTACTTGAGTAATGAATGCCAATACTTTTGACACCACTGGACATGTTCCTGGATCAACATCTTTCGATGATCCTGGATCAACATTACTGTCCAAAATACAGACTTAACTCAATCCTAAACCTAACCCTACCCATAATTTATTCCTAAAATCAGAGGGAAATGATGGCTGATTAACAAGGGTTATTCCTAAATTCTGATTGGTTGATTGGAATGATGTTCCAGGATCAAATGGATGCTCTCCATTTGCACACAATATATATGTGTGTGTGTGTGTGTGGGCATGTTTTGTGACATGTCAGGACACAGTTCTTTATAATGACATGGGTATGACACAGGTATTACAAGGAGAGGGTGACTTATGAGGACATAACCCATGTCCCCATTTTTCAAAACGCTCATAAACCATACAGAATTTTTTTTTTTTTTTGAGAAAGTAAAAAAGAATACAGTAAAAACAGCAATATTGTGAAATATTATTGCAATATATAATTTTTGTATTATTTTAAAATGTTATTTATTTCTGTGATGGCAAATCTGATTTTTTTTTTTTTTACTTTAAACTGCAAAACCTGAGCACCATTCAGTATATTATAATGATTTCTGAAGGATCATATGACATTGAAGACTTGAGTAATGGCTGCTGAAAATTAAGCATAACCACCATAGAAATAAATTAATTTGTAAAATATTTTTAAATAGAAAACAATACTTTTAATTTTTTTCAGTATTTCAGTACAGTATTCCTGTTTTTACTGTATTTTTGATCAAATAAATGCTGCCTTGGTGAGCATTTTTTTTTATTTTTACATTAAAAAAAAATATTTTTTTATGAGCCATTTTAACAAATGGTTTTTTGGGGGGCTGAGAAGAAAACAGTTTGTAACAATTCCATTGCAAGCTACACTAATCTGCCACCTGTTTCTGTTCCTGAAGTAGCTGCACATTGATGAAAGGCACAGGAATGTTCAAAGAATAACAATAAAGTAATCTTGTGTTTTTTTTTTGTTTTTTTTTTTGGCTTTTGACCAATTCCACCGTACTGTTGGAGGCTTATGACATGCAATTTCTAAACACCTCTGAAGCGATGTGGTAAAGTAGTCCTTTGATAACAAGACAACAGAGCCGCTTGCCTCTTGCACAAAAGGCTTCTTCATTTCTCTCTCTCTCTCTCTCTCTCTCTCTCTCTCTCTCTTTCTCTCTCTCTGTCTGACTGTCTTTCTCTCTGGAGGTGGTAAGGATGCTAGAGGGCCGTTTTTTTAATGAGCTGTAGCATCAGCAGCACTCAGGCATAAATTGCTGACACTGTTTACTGCAGGCGTTTCGCTCCTCTCAGCTGACCCTTTAGCTTCCACAGCCACAGTTAAATAAAGCTGCTTCTGCTCTTCCACAGGTAAGAGATTCAGACAGCATCTAAATCCACCTCATAAAGTCCAAATTAGTCCACTGATCCAATTCATTGAGGATGAGCTTAAAAGACAACTGGAAATGAAATATATTTCAAAACTCACTATATTTACTTCCACAGTAAATGTCTCATCTTGCTGTGCACAATTCATAAGCACTCATTATTCTTGATATAAATGTACTGGGCTGAGTTTCCCAAAAGCTTCGTAAGCCTAAGAAGTTCCTAAAAACGATCGTACGACTGATCTTAATATTACGTAGATCTACAGGTGTTCTGGAGTAATTGTAAAGCCCTAAGTGCATCGTAAGAAGACAATCGGCAGATTACACCTTTAACTTGACTCAAGTCAAGTGCAATGTGATTCTAATATAAGTATTTAATTGTGCTTTATTGTACACTTTATGAGTCGTTTTCTTTATTTATTTTTTATTAATGTATAAATGAAATAATTAAAAAGAGCAGAAAAATAGAAATGACTGAACAACAACAACAAAAAAAGAATAAAAGAAGTAATGTAGGAAATGCTGCAAAGACTGGGGGGAAAAATATGTCAATGACTTAATGAAGTGCACGAAAACCAGAGGGAAATGATGGCTGATGGTCTTGGACCTGGAAATAACGTCTCTCTCTCTCTCTCTCTCTCTCTCTCTCTATACTGTATATAAATAAATACATTCACATAAATTCATGCATTTAGCAGATGCTTTTATCCAAAGCGACTTACAGTGCATTTTTTAACTATATTATATATAAATATATAAAGTATATTATATATTATTATGTAAAGTATAATTTTATGGACTATAATATAATATAATATTGTATTGTGTAATATTATTATATCCAAATTGTCTGTCTGGAACTCAGCATTAGGTAAACGTAAATAAACGATCGTTTACTACGATAAAGAGCCATTCTATAAGGCGACATTTCAGCAGTTGACAAACGGATAGCGACTCCTAAGTAGCACTTAAAGCACAGCTACGTCCAACTGTGTTAAGTGCATTTTTGGGAAACACACGTGAAACATTAACGAACAATCGTAAAATTACTCTTAGAAAATGCTCTTAAGCTCTAAGATCAATCGTTATCGGGAAACCCGGCCCTGTATGGAACTATATGTATAACATAGATTATTATTCAAAAGCTTAGGCTAACTATGATTTGTCCATGTTTTTATATAAGTTTTTTTTTTATGCTCACCGAAGCTGTGTTTATTTGATCAAGAAACATTTCTTATTAATCAAAACAGATGTTACAGATCCCAAATTATATTGAATAATAATTAATAAATAAAATAACCTTGCTCTTACTGTGCACAATTTACCATCACTTGATATTGTAGTTGTTAATATTATTTTGTGTGTGTGTGTGTGTGTGTGTATATATATATATATATATATATATATATATATATATATATATATATATATATATATATAAAATGGGAAATCAATTTCATGCAAAGCTCCTAAGATTTCACATTGGTATATATGTTGGAGTATTACTACAAGCTTGAGTGCTTACCAGATAGACAGGTTTTTTTTTTTTTCAGGTAACTTTTACGGTAGGTTTCAAAAGGGCAGTAATACAACAAACCCAATCAATCTTCCATGTTGATCTTGTAAATAACTTCCCTGTCATCTTGCGTTCGCTCTCATTCTTGCTTCATTTCTTTTCTTTGAAAGCGTTCAATGCCCTGCCTGCGTGCTGTTTTTCTCTCCCTTTGTTGCGCTCAGAATTGACGTCTTCTGGGAGTGATATTTAAATGTGTGTCCAGGAAATGGAACCGCAGGAATCCAATAACAGAATTCATTTGTCTAGATTTGACTTGGGGTGCTTTGCCCACTCCATTGGGATGCACCAAACCTCAGAATGTAATGATTGGATTTATTTATCTATTTGTGGCTCTCGTTAGAGCTGTCCATGGATCCTCGAGCCCCTGCTGTGGATATTGCTCTGCTTTCCTGAAACACAACTGCAGGGTCTCGTAAACATGCCTTGGATGGAGATACCGAGGTGTATGTTTATAGTTTTACATCTCTTTGTCCTGTGAAGACGATGATTTCGTCAAAATGTGTATAAAATGCCCTTAGATTCGGCCAGTCAAAAGTCCAGTTACGTTAAGGTCATGCATTACAAAAGCACTGAATTAATTGCATTTGCTCAAAGTGACTGACCTTTGGCACGCATGTAGACTCTCTTTCAGACACAGTTGAAGTATAATGTGAACAACCTCACATCTTTAGAAACATCCTTTGCAAAAGCATTCCCTTTTAATGGTTTGATTAGTCGGAGTCCAACACAAAAGCTCTGAAGGCAGTGCTGTTCATTAGTTGTGAGTTTCTTTACACTATGTGGGAGAGTCTGGGCAACATCTTTGTAAAAGCGTTCACATATTCAGACAGGACGGCATGAGGAACAATTCTAAATGCTAGAAGTTATTACAGATGCACAGTATATACATTCCTACTCATCTCTACTATCAACTTTTAATGAAGTTTGCGAGTTTTCCTGAACTTTGAATGGATTTATTACTTTGTTGCTGGAGAACTGTCTGTGACATTTCATCATTGCACACTCTCAGTTTCATAAGTATTTGTAATGCCAGGGCAACTCTGAAGATCACTCAAAAACACTGAGTAGTGTGTGAATCGCAGGCTGTGTTCTTCTTATGGCTCCCACCCCATCGTTCATTGACGTAATAGCTCATAAAAATGTGGTCATGACTTACTTTCTATCATTTGTAAACATTTACGGTCTGAAGGGCATTTTTAGCAGAATGTTTACACAGCTCTTTTGAATGCAGTAAGAGTGAATGGGACAGAGGTGGTAGAGCGCTGTCAAAATATCACCATAAAAGCAGTCGATACAAGCTCTCATATCTCTTTTGTACTTGCTCAAACCTGATCAGTCTTCATGCGCCAGATTTGAATGAACATAAATGAGGTTTGACGGCTGTGGTTGAGGGAAATAAGTTGTGAATGATGACTCTTGTTGGAATTTCTCATATAAAGCTATCATATGGCTTCCACAAGACTTTTGTCATTTCTGAAACTTGAAAAAAATGAGAACTGCCAAATATCTACATTTTGTGTTTGGTGGTCGAGAGATTATACAGATCAAGAACGCCACTAGACTTTCGAGTTTGAGTTATAAAATAGTGGAATACATATATATATTAAATACAATATATATATATATATGGATATGTGTCATTACATTAAAAAATACAAGAAAAACTGTAGTATGTGTAATAACACTGCACCTAAAAATAATTGTAATAACTGTAATAATAATAATAATAATAATAATAATAATATATATATATATATATATATATATATATATATATATATACACCTTTATTTTGAAGCTCTATGTGGACAATAAGTGTCTTAGCTGTGTCTATTTTTATCTGTCCCAAGAAATTGGAGCCAGAACCTCTAAAAACAAAAGCGAAAATCAAATGACACATAAAAACTTCATTAAGTCTATAAAGGAGCTAAAATCCTGTGGGTTATACTATTAAGCACCCTAAATACAGTATATTCAGTATGGGTAGGCGAACAAAAGAAGTAAATTTTAAAGCTAAGACCAAGTGTGAGTATTGGTGTTAACTTCAAACAGCAAAATTAGATGACAGCGTACAGAGAGAAAAATATGCTTGGCATCCCAGCTGTGTAAAAGCAGCATCCCGCAGAAATCCTGCCACATCAGTGGAAGTCCAAGCCCTTTTTATGAAAGATGCACCACGCAGAGCTTCACTTTATTGAATTTAAGACAAAAATCGACCAAAGTGGTCTCGGGAGATGCACAAGGCTCCTCCGTTTCTCTGGTGTGTCAACTGTTTTCATATTAAAAGACCACAAAAAAAAAAGGGAAAAGGTGAGGGAAAGCGACTGTTGAAAGGACGAGATGTTTATTTCTCTGAGGATCTTCTGCGAATATATTCTCAGAGAAATACATATTCCCTTTCTATTGATGCTCTTATCCGCTTTCCGGAACGGCGAAAAATAACTCGGTCTGTCTCACTCTGCAATTTAATGTGAAGGGTAACACGTACTTTTCACCTCCCGTACTGAAGACTACTTACCTTCAGGGCACTTTTTCATTTGCACCTCATTCTATTAGACTTCAAGGTGAACAGCTGTCTGCGAGCGGCCGTTCCGGAGCACCACTGAGCCTGTCATCCGGCACTGACGCGGTTTGTCGTCGGGAAAGTTATTTTGCCTGCTAAGCTGAGTTTGCGTGAGTGGAAGTAGAGTTTGAGGAGCTTCGGCTGCGAGCCACGAGCTGATTTATGCTGCAGATGCTGCAGTCTTGTGGATCTCAGCAGTGTCATGTTCAGCTTTCCTAACTGTGAGGCACCTACTCGTAGTTCTGTGTGTCACTGCACTTTATTAAGGATTCCAGTGACATGAAGTTGAAATTTATAGATTTATTCTTCAAAGTGAGTTTTGGAAGTTGGAGTAGATTTACTAGAGCCATAATAGCGATCCTCAAGTAAAAGACTATATATTTTTTTTTTTTTTGGAAATCTTCTGGCAGGGGCAGCCAGCTCTGACAAATTGTATTTGATGATTTAGAATTGTGACCTCCCTTGTTCAATCTTTCTCTCTCTCCTTTCTGTTTTAGGAAGCTGTGTTGTGTTTATCCAGCAGCCCCATGATCTGGTGGTCGTAGCCGGGCAGCCCGTGACCCTGCCGTGCTCCATAACTGGATACCATGGCATGGTGCTGTGGGTCAAAGACGGTCTCGCTCTGGGGGTCAACCGAGACATGTCAGGTAAGAGCTTTTGCTGCAGTCTGTCTCATATCCTAACCTGTGGTGAAATATCTCGGCCTCTCATGGCTAGTTTTCGTTCACCAGTTGCTTGCATATATGATTGACCACATGTACAAAGTTGGTTGATTACATAATTGCAGTTGCTTTATAATTTACTCTAATTACATAATTGCAATTTATGTTTAGGCAGTATAAGACAGAGTACAGTCAATGCTTATCAAGTCTACATTTAAACAGTTATAAAGTCTTTTCTCTTCTAATGCTTATCATTGTAGAACTTGACCTTCATATTTTCCGAGAGATTAAGTATTTAGAACTTGAAATGAAAACAATGTCTGTAAAGAAAATAATTCATTTGCACTGCCATTCAAAATTAATGAAGTTAAAATAAAAATGAATAAAAATAACAAAAACTCAGCAACTTGACTAAAACTACAGTAATTCAATATATTCATAAAAAATATAATAGTGTTTCAGTAATACTAAAATAATATTTTTAAAAAGTCAGGGAAAGGGGGTAGAATTATGAAATATTATTATGTTTTTAAATAACAGTTTTCTAATCTTGTGTACTTTAAAATGTAGTTTATTCCGGTGATGCTGTGATTACTCCAGTCTTCAGTGTCTCATGATCCTAGAAATCATTCTAATGTGCTGATTTGGTGCTTAAGAAGCATTTCTTATCATTATTATCAATGTTGAAAACAGTTCATATTTTTGTGGAAACTTTGATACACTTTTCCAGGATACTTTGATGAATAAAGAATTTATTTATAGTATTTATTTGAAAAACAAAACTGTCACGTTTGATCAATTTAATGCATCTTAGCTGAATCAAAGTAAAAATGTCTTTGATTCTTACTGATTTTGTCATACACATTTTTCATTTGTTCTGCATGCACTTCTTCGGCCTCGCTTTAAAAAAACAAAACAAAACAAAACATCTCAATAGGTTTGAGACACCAGATCAGCGCCTATATGCGTTTTAGATGTTTGACTTCCTGTAACGATTAGTAGAGAAGCAGGTTGCCGCTCTTAACCCTGGGCCATGCGTGATTTATGGCCAGCGTTGCACATTTTAACCTGAGTTTTTGTTTTATTTTTGTTTTTTTACACATTTGCTTTTTTGGCTTCCCATATGAAAATACAAAATGATGAGATGATAATCATGGGGAGAAAAATAACTGAATAAAATCTGATATGTGACGGTATGCTGTGATACCAATTATACTCACTACAAGGGGCGATACCAAAAATGTTATTTTGGGAAAAATGGTTCCTATTCAAGTAACCCTTTGAAATTATTAGAATTACTCTGAAATGGAAGAATTTACCTTTTATTTAACAGGAACAACTATAAGGTTGGAGGCACAAAAAACAAAACACAAATCTTAAATGTGTAAAATATTAATGCAGTGAACCCAGTAAACACCATGAAAGTACTGAAATGTGTGCATGCAAAATGTTATATTTAAAAATGATCTTATGACCAAGTTAATTTCCACCATTTTTATTATTGACATTCAAATATAAAAGGCTTCTTTGCTTTGCTCTGCTTTGCAGTGTAAGTTACAGTTAAACTGAAACCAAAGTCAAGACATTGGCTGCTCAAAACATCCCCGCTTCTCTGCCAGATCTGTTTGTGTCATTACAGAGACGTTGAATGCCTTAGACATTTCTTTGTCTTGTCTTTTCTCCAGTTAGACACTATAATACAAGGACAACAGCCCATTCTGTCAGTTTGTGAATGCTTCCCCTGACATTCTCTTACCCTAGCAGCCTTGCAGCTTTTTTCCACCACTAACTTTTCCTGATTGTTGTGAAGGTTTTTCTGTTTGTTTCAGAAAGTGCCTATTAAAAGTACTGTCAGACTGAGCAAAGCAAAGCAACAAACGAGAATTAATTGCATTTCCATCATTAATTAAGGCAAACACTTCATCATCCACAGAACCCCAGAGAGACGCGCAGCAAGTGCAGCTGTTTAACATTCACATGACAAGGTTTACGAATTAATTTCTGTGAACAGATTGAAATGTTCTCAGAAAACGTCTCTTCATGCAAGGACAACCTTTAGGTTAAGGTTTGCAAAATCAGTACAGATTATTTTGTAAATCACAAACAAATCAGAGATGATTAACGAACTCGCTTTATTCACTACGCCACATTTACTGACTGTTTTATTTGCAATGGACTGTCAGATTGTAAGACAACATGCAAAAAAAAACCAAACAAAAAAAAAAAACGTTGGTCTCATTCACATTCATTGTACATTTATCTCTTAAGATTCAATTTGTTGAATGCCGCTTCCAAATTCGCTTCAGCTTGCTTAAAGTTGAACTTACTAGCTCTTTGAAATATTTATTGTGTAACGAAGCAGAATTCAATGATTTATTCTCATATCTAACTCAAAGTAGAGCGATCAGATCCTATTTAGCTAACGTTACACATAATTGCTGGATCAAGAGGTCATTATCGCTAACAATAGTTGCTGATTGCGTTTTACGTATGCACTTCAAGAAACGAGCAATTAATATCTGAAGATTGAGCCTTTAACAGAGACCTCATTTAGTTCTCTCGTAATGTGTGATTTTAAACTAAATACTTTAACAAGAAAGGACTTTGATTTTAGGCAGCAGTTTCTCCAAAAGTTACTCATTTTTAGCTGTGGCCCCAGGCAGCGTTTAGTCATGGACGGCGCTCTTAATTGAGCCTCTTAGGGCTTGAATTTCCTTTCCACTGCATCTTTCTTTCTCCGAGCGTTTATAAGTGTCCAGGGAGTCTTGGATATCAATGTACCACATTATAATCGAGTATGGAGCTGTGATATGGAATCGACAATGGCAACCAGACAAAGTCGCGCTTCAAAAAAGAAGTGAAAACGTAGCTCACTAAAAAGTCAAATGAGCTAGAGTGCTGACATAAACGGATATCAGTGTGTTCAGAGCAGCTCTAAGCCTACTGATAGTTTCAAACCTGAACAATTTGTGTATTTTTTACAAGACATTGTCGGGTTTTCTTAAGAACCATCTCACGTTTTATCACCTGCAGTTTCACACTGATGAAATGACACATCCTGCGATCAGTATGACATAGATATCTATATCATTCCAGGACGAGTGTCCTCAAAGCTTGAGAAGTTACAGATTTTGTGACAGCGAGACTGACGCTAGCAAAATGCTTGATTAGGATGCCCGTCTGTGTATCTCTCCCCCTTCAGCTTTCACGTTCCTTCGCTCTGAGCTTTGATCAGCCAAGTTTCAAGCGTGCTTCCATCCATTGGAGTGTCAGTGAAATGCCCACAGTGTGATAAATCCATGTCCCAGCTCTCTATCGCAGCTGCTATTGATCCAACATGAAGCCGAATCCATTTCATGGGATTCATTACCTTTAATAGGGTCATTTCACATTGTTTCTTCTAATTGACAGCCATTGTCTGAGGCCGCCCAGTCAAGCATATTGGGGAATTTATCAGAGCTTTATTGAGGCGCCTGTATGCCTCAATAATCCCTAATGAATACAGCTCTTAAATAAAAGGCAAAAGAAGATCCAGTGGCAGGAAACCTGAAGGCAGTAATGACACTATTGATTCCTAATACAGGCTTATTACCAGATATCACAGGGCAGCCAAACAGTCTTTAATATAAAGCATCACCAGGGTTTCAAAGACATGCCATGGTAACAGTTTACCAGATTGTGTTCAGATTTAGACCTGCTCCGGGCTGCGATCTGTTTTCTGATATGAGCAGATTAACTAAAAATGAGACATCTGTCTCGAGTAGAGCATCATGTAGCAATTTTGTTGTTCCAATTTTTTTTTTCAAGCTACAAAGGCTCCATTCATCATTTATTGAACATGCCATATTCACTTTTGTGGTTACTGATTTTTCCTTGAAGGATACATTTTAAAATAAATAAATAATAATAATAATTGCAATTCAGATGTTTGGGGTCAGTGCTTTTTATGGTTTTGAATGGCAATTTTGCTTACAAACTAAGTATTTAATATATATATATATATATATATATATATATATATATATATATATATATATATATATATATATATATATATATATATATATATATATGTATATATATATATATAATTTTTATTTATTTTTTTTTATTTTTTTTTTTTTACATATTTTCACATGGAATTGAATTGGAATTTCCTGTGATGGCAAAGCTGAATTTACAATAGGCTTCAGTGTCACATGATTCTTCAGAAATTATGAGGTTGAAAGGGAAGCGCAAATGAAGTACCAAAATGTGTCCATACTAAATCTTATATTTAAAAATTAGCTTATGACCAGATGATTTCCACCATGATTTTTAATATTGACATTCATAAATAAAGGCTTGATTGCTTTGCAGTGTAAGTTACAGTCAGACTGAAACCAAAGTCAAGACATTGGCTGCTCAAAACATCAGCGCGTCTCTGCCAGATCTGTTTGTGTCTTTACAGAGACGTTAAATGCCTTAGACATTTCTTTCTCCTCTTTTCTCCAGTTAGACACTATAATACAAGGACAACAGCCCATTCTGTCAGTTTGTGAATGCTTCCCCTGACATTCTCTTACCTAGCAGCCTTGCAGCTTTTTTCCATCACTTAAGTCTTCACAACAGTCTTCAGTGTCACATGACCCTTCAGAAATCATTCTAATATGCTGATTTGTTTCTCAAGAATTTATTTTTTATTATCATCAATGTTGAAAACAGTTGTGCTACTTATTTATTTATTTTTTGTGGAAACTACTAGATTTTTTTCAGGATTTTTTGATGAATAGAACGTTTAAAAGAGCAGAATTGATTGTAGAAATTCTTGATATTTTTTTATCTATTTAAAGCATCCTTGATTAATAACCGTTAATTTCTTCAAATCTTCGTTAATCTTTCTGACCCCAAACTTTTGAATGGTAGTGTATATGAGTTAATGTGCAACCCTGCTCCCTAGATATTGACTATTAAAAAATTATATAAAATAATAATGATATTTAAGTATCCATACTCTGGAAAGGAGTGTTAATCATTTGACAAAGTCATTTACATTCAGTATATGCTCTTACTTTTAATCTACTACTTTCTTTAAATTAACGGTTAACTAGTTATCAGTCTTTTCAAATATGTATAAAGAATATTTATGATATGGTATTGTGTAGCAGTTTGATCTGTGATCACTTTGCCAGAAGTCAAGATGCATGTTTATGTTTTAAGGTTTAGAATACCACAGAGAGTATTCTTCATGTTTTTGTTTTTATAATTACAGTAAATGTGACTGGAAATCATTCAAGGCCAACTCTGAATATGTGTTGTCCTTTATTATGCAGTGAAATATTGGCATTTAGTCCAGCTTTAAATAAAGTGGCCTTAACTACGATGCACTTACATCAAAAAATAAGTGCAATAGTGTAATCATTAATTTAATTACATATTTTTTTTACAGATGTAATTACATGCAGATATTTTTTGAATGTAAGTGCAATGTAAAAACATGCATGTACACAATAATTGCATTGTTCCAAATGATTCATTTAAAAGTAAGCACATATTAGTTAAGGCCACTTAATTTAAAGTGAGACCTACCATTTCTATATGCTTCTAATATTTCACCCATTCATGACACTAGAATTTAACAATACTTTAGCACATAGAGTTAAATACAATAAAACCCGCAATAACAAAGATAGCGATTAAACTGAATATTTTAGATAACTAATATGCTCAGGGTTACTTTAGGCTCCAGGGCAGAAATGATACTGCTTGGAAATATGTTAATATGTAATATGTTAATATGTTTCATTTTAAACTTTGTGTTTCAGGTTATCCACGCTATGATGTGATTGGGGACCACAGCAAAGGCGAATATCACCTTCTGATTCAGAGGACAGAACTAACCGACGACGGCAGCTTTGAGTGTCAAGCCATCCAGGTTGCTACCAGATCTCGACCTGCTCGGCTCACTGTTTTGGGTCAGTGTCACCTACCAGAACCTTCCATTAAAAGAGACAGAGAGATGAACAATTGATGGACCGACCGACCACTTAATTTAAAGTTGGACCGATAGATATGCAGATGTTCATTATGTTACATTACAAGCAAGTTCTGTGTTTCACCTTTTGCTTCTCTTCTCTAATTGAAGCATTTTTTGCACGAGTGCAGATGGATGGATTGATGGATGAACTGACGGACTGTCAGACAAATCGATACATACTTTAACTAGAACAGCACTAGAACAGTGAAAGAAAGCAAGGCCCTGAGAATGAGAAGGCATGAAAAAGCCCCGCCTGTGCAATACTGTGAATGTAGACAAAAACAAAGTCAATCTCTGAGTCTGATAAATGTGTGATATTCTGAAATCAGGGCTAATCAGCTTTAATAAGACACATTAGATATGTTTGCAATCGATAGAGGTCCTGACACAAATGCATTGCGTCAGCTTAGCTCCCAGGCAGCCCGACTCTGCCTGATTATCATTATTGATTTTTTTTCCCTTTCCTTTGTTAAAACTATGATATATTCCAGAGGAACAGGTTCATTACGCTGGCCTCGGAGTAACAGCATTTTAAACCAGTAATCTGAGTCTAGACACTTAAAGCCAAGTGAAGATGCCGGCGATTCCAGGTCCATTAAAATGATTAATTATAGATGAGAGGCCGCTCATTTGTTTTTATTTTTTGCTGGTCCGGTGGCAGCAGAGACAAATCATCGTGCTCCCCAGGGCAGAGCCATTAGCCTGACATGTAATCCCACACAAACTGGCTTACTTCTGAAAAGTTGCATACAAAACCTCAAACGGCTCCTGAGCGAGGTAATGAACCTCATGTAGGGACTCCGTCACCGACAATCCCCTGTCACTTCCCTCCGGTGGGGGGGTGATGGCGCGTGACCACAATCAGATGCGGCGGTTGGTTCGTTCGCTCTCTTTCTCTATCTCTCTCCTGACAGCAGAGATCTAGAGTGGTCTTTGTAACCTGATTGGATGCCTGGCCTGTGAAGACTCCAACCTGTCTTGGTCGCTTACTTAGAAAAATGTCTGTGGAGGCTTTTTCCCGACTTCGACTTTCAAGCCCGGTGTTTGGGCATGAGTTCAGGGCTCTGCTGTGATGCATTAATATGTATAGGTCTCAAATCCATGTGTATCGGCCACTAAATGGCGTCTCCGGTCCCCCGCGGAGCCCTCATGCAAATTTAGAGTGAGTTCACGCTTTCTTTTATTCTCTTTCAAGCGGCACGGCTTCGCAATATGGCTCTCAAACAATCAATCTCTGTTTCTAATGTGTGTCTCTGCAATCACATGAGTGCGAACCTGGCAGCAGGAGGGCGACTGACCTGCCGGAGTGACATATGAACTTTGAACATCCGTAGAAGAGTTGTGGGGTAACCCAGTTTACTTTGTGGTGGCCAGGCTGCTGAATAAGACATGAGATGTGGTTGGTACACATCGCTGAAGAAGGACCCCTGAGGCTAATTAGATCCAAGGAATTCCCCTAAAGCTAAGGCGGGGAGCTGGAGAGAGAGTGCGAGCCGCGCAGCAACTCAGTGAACCATGGGGAGAAACCCAAGCCACTTCCAAAGGTCACCATTGTTTAAAAAGAGCTACTGCATTGTTTCTGTAAGCTCTCCGCATTTGTTCTGCTCATTGTCTTCGGGGTTAAAGAGCTTGTGAGATTTGGCTGCTTTCGGACTTAATTAGAGGCTTTCTTTCCTTCTTTACATGATTTGATGAGAATGACAACAAGGCACATGGAACAAAAGTACAGTTTGTTCCATGGGTCAAACTTTCTTAAATTAAACATTGACCCATGCACTTTTTCTAGTCTTATAAGAAACCTTTGTTGGTTATTTCAAGGAGAAAAGTTTGAAAAGGACTTGCTCTCTCTCTCTTTGAATTGAATTTTCTCCCTTTGTGCTTCAACACCTATCCTCCAGACAATTTTAGTCTGCTATGTAGTGTAATTTTGTTATTCTACAGTCAGTTCACAAGGATAAAATTATGTTTAACCCTAAATTATTTATTTTTAAGCAAAAAGTCATAATTAAAGGGATACTCCACCCAAAATGAAAATTTTGTCATTAATCACTTACCCCCATGTCGTTCCTAACCCGTAAAAGCTTCGTTCATCTTCGGAAAACACAATTTAAGATATTTTGGATGAAAACTGGGAAGCTTATGACTGTCCCATAGATTGCCAAGTAAGTAACTCTGTCAAGTATAAAAAGCATCATCAGAATAGTCACATCTTCCATCAGTGACCATAACGGTATATTGTTCGTAAGTGAAGAAAACAAAAATAACAACTTTATTCAACAATTCCTTTGTCAACAGTCTCCTCTGTGTCTCTCCACATCACTCAGACTCCCTACGCTCTTCGGTGTCAGCTGCGCCACATAAATGTGCTGTTTCTGCGTGTATTTATGCTTTGCTTTGAAAGAAAACAGCGCATCCTTATGGCGTGGCTGACACAGAAGAGCATAGGCAGTTTTAATCCAAAATATCTTAAATTGTGTCCCGAAGATGAACAAAAGCTTTTACGGGTTTGGAACAACATCGAGGTAAGTGATTAATGACCAAAATTTCATTTTAGAATGGAGTATCCCTTTAAAGGAATCTAATATGCCTTTCTCACGAGACACAGCTGGAAGAGACACAGCTGGAAGAAATGTGTGAGTTAAAAGTAAAATAAATTACATAAATAATTGCATTCTTTCAGTCTCTATTTTGGTTGGTAAACCCCAATTCAATACAAGAGCATGCATGCTTGTGTGTGTGTGTGTATGTTTATTTTAAATAAATGCTTTCTTTTGAACTTTTTATTCATATAGAAATATATATATATATATATATATATAAATATATAACCCTAAGACATTTTTTTGAAGACAAATCTTTTGAACAGTAGTATTGATGGGCTAAAATCCAAAAAAATTGTCATTTTGAAGTTAATTGTGCAGTCACGTCACATTAATTAGGTCTAAATGTGGACTTCTCAGAGTAGTAGTAGGAAACGCTACTGGATTAAAGCTTTGTACGAGATGTTTTCCCCTACCTTAAGAGCATGTTGAACAAGCCATGTTAACTCATCCCAGAGGGAGACAAACATTAGTCCTAATGAGAGGAGACTGCAATTACTTGTAGTCTTTCAAAGCAAAGAGGCTGTTCAGATACTCCTTTTCATGGATAAGACACTGGTCAGGGATCATCACCCAATTCTCCGAAAACTAGAATGGAAAGGTGACAAAAATATGTCCTTTTGTCTTTTCACCCCCTTTTTTTATGGAGTTCTCAACCTTTTGCAGCAAGCTATCTCACCCAGCCCTGTCCAAATACATTCCCCGTCTCGTCATGTTAATGTCAGTGCTATTGTTGGCTGCAAAAAGGCACCTCACAGCCAGACTGGGAACAGAGAAAGCAAACAACGCTGTGATGAAATTGAAAATGCAGAGTTCACAGATACTGGTCTTTTCCCCCACTACATTGTTCTCTTGGTTTTAAATGCAAGAATTATCACCTCAGTCTGTAAGTGCAGTTAGTGTTATGAATTTTAAAAAATGTATTGAAGTTTGCGACAGCTGCTCCTCATTTCAAATGCTACACTTTGTTGAATAGGCAGCAGGCATGCAGCAACATCTGCATCTTGGAAAAAATGTGAATTCACTGACAGGTACATCGTGCTTCTGTGTCACAGCAGAATACAAACTCACACTAATGTGACATAGGTGCAAAACTTCGGCAGAGATATATGCAGTGTCTAAAATGAACTTGCAAAATGTGGATAACAATAGGCTTTGAGGAAGTAAATTAGCCACTTACATTTACACATTCTGCAGATACTTTTATCCAAAGTGACTTACATTTCTTCATAACCTTTGCCTTGCTAATGCCATGCGCTACTGTTTTGAGCTACATAATGGGTGGTTTAAAATTTAAATAACACATTTTGTTCTTCACGATTCTTGGATGAATAGAAAGTTGAAATGAACAACATTTATTAAAAATGCCAATATTTTGTAACGTTATAAATGTCTTTACTGATCAATTCAATGTATCTTTACTCAATAAATAAATTAATGTCTTTAAACATACAAAAACAACAACAACAAAGAAAAAAAACAACTTACTGACCCCAAACTTTAGATTTTTATGTCTGGATTTTACAAACTATATTAAATATGGACATCTTAACTATATCTTTGAAATTTTACACATTCAAAAGGACTTTATAAATATTCATTCACTAATGTTGTACAAGTGTCTATCCAAATGTAGGCAACTGCAGAATACAAACTCAGATTCTATCTAAATGAAATAAAGATCACATTGCCATATCCTACAGAGTAACAGGAAAGATAAACTGCACGGTGACGGGCTCCTCCTGTACCGTGGAGCTCCCACAGGACGTGTGGAGCGGGAGGCAGAGTTCTGACTAGAGCGGAACGCTGTTGTTCGCTGACCTGTTCAGGCCAAGGGGCTCTCTGGTGTGGGCCACTTACATCCGTACATGCTATAATGCTTTTTTGTTTCCCCCGATCACTACTGTTTCTGAGCATCAGATGTCTCAGTGACATGTCTTCCCTCCGAGAGAAGCTTTTAAGGGAACTCGAGCAGAAGGAGTGGGATAAATCGTTCTCAATTCAGTGTTTATGTCAATAACGGCACCCTGCAGTTTAAAGCTCATCAAGCTGACATCATTTTTTTTATTTATACTTACTATTCATGTCATAACCATAGAACAAACATGCTGAACCTAAAGCGTAATTTAACTTTTAATATTCATCGCTAATAGATTTAACTCCAATAAATGACAGCCTGTCTTTATATAATAATTAAGACATATTAATGTGAAATGACAATACTAGTCTTAACTAAAATTAAGAAAATCATAGTAATCATAGTCAATTATCTGATGCATAGGCCGAAGCTTTCAGCATTAAAAGAAACAGATAAGAGTATACAGAGACCTGGGGAACTTTTCTTCTACAGATGTTTATGAACAAGCAAAACAGTGTATCTTAAAAGTCTCACTTGAGGCTATTTCCCTCAAACAGAGCGAACTGTTTGCAATTGAAAAACAGGCCCAAGGTCGGTTAGATGCTTTCACATTGATAAGCTGACAAGAGGATGTAAGACAATGACTTCTATTACACAACAAACAGATTAGATCACTGCCGCAAGGCCGTTTGGCCATTGTGCTATTTAGTCAACATTATTGCACAAAGGCGACAATAAAACTACAATGATAATGTTGTTGAACGTGCAATTCAAGGTTGGTTAATAGTTAATGAAATGCAGGTTCCATTAATTATGTTAAAAATAGCCCTGGATTTAACATTCTCTGCCCTTGTGTTAACGTGTAAACTTTTTCAAATGTTATTTCACCTTGTTCATGCGATTTTAATTGGATTTCCTACAGTTCATTTGAAACTAACTGCCCTCTTTGTTAACAAACTGGCCTTCAGCAGGAACCTTCAAAAGGCGAAACCCCACACCATCATTATCCGATCAACAAGAGCATGGTTTCAAACAACTCGGAGGAATATTTCACTTCAAATCCTTTCATTTAACTAAATGTTTATGTCCTGGTAACAAGATCACATCTGCTCCTGCTTAAAGGGCTTTTCTCGTGAACATGCGTGAGTATTTTTAGTTAATACACCTGAAAAAAAAAAGAAGGGATAATTGCTAAAGGCTGTGTGCCGCTGTGTGGTAAAACAAATAAGCTCAGGATGAAAGTGATTAATCCACCATGCTACCAATTCCTGTGAGAGAAAGACAGAGAGAGGGAATGAGAAAGGGAGAGAGAGACATCTCCAGATGTAAGACCACATCCAGGTACATTATAAAATAGGTCACATTTCCCAGAATGCCCCTTCTCTCTTGTTTCCAAAATGAAATTGCTCCATTTTTCTCCTTCCACATGCTGAATGACTCGAGGTGTCTCAAGGGCCCAGTGTATCAAGAGGGCAGAGACAGAAGTAATTCAGTCCTGGCTGTTCGTTAGGCTCTATTGCCGCGTTTCCACCGAAATTACCCGGAACATTTTTACCAGGAACTTTTTTTCCCAGGAACTTTTTTCCCCCCAGACCTGTTGCTTTCTGCGTTTCCACCGCGGTGTAAAGTACCGGGTAGATTAGGCAAATAGACTGGTGACGTAGGTCTGCGCGCGTTTCTCAATACAAAGTACTGCTGATTTGTTTTTGTTTTTTTAAAGTACGCTGATTTTGGACGTGCATCCTCGGTAGTTAGTTCAGACTTTGTGCATTCGACTTGGGAGTGTGATGTCCGCGACGACGCAAGTCCGGTAAATCTATAAACAGCAGCGTACTTGATAACTTCAGTCAGCTCGTCTTGGCTACTGCAATTTTCCTATTTACAATAAAACGAAATGGGATATAAAATACCACTGCCTCCTTTGGTTTTCATTTAAGCATAATAACAGCTGCAGAAATGTACTTAGTTCAGGGATATGTGTAACGTTATATGCAGCCATTACAATGAAACGAAATATTATATAAATTTGCCTTTTTTATTTTCATTTTAACATATAGATAAATTGAATACAGACCAAAGAAAACCTGTTAGATTTACCCCGCAGCTGAATTATATGTTATGTTTAACCACTAAAGACACATCAGAGCCAGCGGCACATATCAGAAGGTCTAGCCGATTTGAGGCTGCATCTCGGCGGATACATGAGGACTGAGCTCTCGCTGATCGAGTGGAGCTCACCATCGCAGAGATCGGCGAAACACATTTTTTAAATAGGCACGGTCTTTATAAATAAACCATAGATTTGCGTTTTAAACAACTACATTCTCGCCTGAAATACTTTTAAAATTACATTTCATGACACAATAACAGTAATATTTGAAAATGATCCAAATAAATGGTGGTTGAACTCAACCAATGCTGCGTGAACTCAGATCGCTTTGGCTACTGCAATTTTCCCCTCAGTACATTTACAATAAAACGAAATAGGATATAAAATACCACTGCCTCCTTTCGTTTTCATTTAAACATAATAACAGCTGCAGAAATGTACTTAGTTCAGGGATATGTGTAACGTTATATACAGCCATTACAATGAAACGAAATATTATATAGACTTGCCTTTTTTATTTTCATTTTAACATATAGATAAATTGAATACAGACCAAAGAAAACCTGTTAGATTTACCCCGCAGCTGAATTATATGTTATGTTTAACCACTAAAGACACATCAGAGCCAGCGGCACATATCAGAAGGTCTATCCAAGGTGAGGCTGCCTCTGGGCGGATAGATGATCACTGAGCTCTCGCTGATCGTGTGGAGCTTACCGTCTCAGAGATCGGCGAAACACATTTTTAAATAGGCGCTGTCTTTATAAATAAACAACAGATTTGAGTTTTAAACAACTACATTCTCGCCTGAAATACTTTTAAAATTACATTTCATGACACAATAACAGTAATATTTTGAAAATGTTGATCCGAATAAATGGTGGTTGAACTCAACCAATGCTGCGTCAACTCAACCAATCAGGATGTTTAGCGCCAAAGTCCCGCCCCCGAAAGTTCCTGAACTTTAAAAAAGTACCACCTCGCCAGCAGGGACTTTCTGGGGGGCATTTTTTTACCCGGAACTTTTATTTAGTTCCTGGTTCCTGCGGTGGAAACACACCAAGTACCGGACCAAGTCCCTAGTTCCTGGGTAAAGTTCCTGCGGTGGAAACGCGGCTTATGTGAGAGTTTCCCCCCACTCTGAACAGCAATTACGGTGGGATGATTAATCCATCGTGTTGACCAGCTCAACACAAAGAAGATGATTGGCTGTATTAAGGCACCGGCTTGGAAGCGTTGCACCAGGGAATATTTGCAAACATGGCGGTCACAAGAAGGTTTAACATGGTTATGCCAGTTTCTGGCACTCGCAAGGAGAGCATGAACCATCTTGGATTCATGCCACATGGAGAGTCACGGGATGCCATCCTAAGCCGTTTGGAAATGGCAGTGTGTGAATTCACACCATAATATATTGGCTCTCAGCTTTCTGGAATTCTGGGACTTGAATGTTAGATTGCAGTGCCAGCTTTCTTTCTCGCCTTCTCTCTAATGCAACCCCATCAATAACTGAAACTTGAGAAGACAGACTGATTGACTTAACTGTTGTGCTCATTTGCATACACTTAGCCTCTGGTCTATGAGTCCTGGAAAACAATCTCAGCATGCAGTTGTAAGCTATGTTTGTGTCACTTGAAAAAAAAAAAAAACAACGAATGAGTTTGCTCTAAACAGGCAAAGCACTTAGGCGTTAAAACAAGCCGTTAAGAATGGCTTTGATGTCTAGATGGCGAAAGGAATATGACACTGACTTTAATAACTCCTGGAAATGAGAGTGGATTGTGAGTGGATGGAAGTACTTTGAATTAGCTGATGCTAATTTAAAAGCAGCAAAGGGATTTCATTCCAGTTTTCTGTTTGAGTGGTAAACCAAGGACCACTATTACTGTTACTCATTTGCATATCTATCTGTCTGTCTGTTTATCTCTCTATCTACAGGCGAATCTCAATAAATTAGAATGTCGTGGAAAAGTTCATTTATTTCAGTAATTCAACCCAAATTGTGAAACTTGTGTATTAAATAAATTCATTGCACACAAACTGAAGTAGTTTAAGTCTTTGGTTCTTTTAATTGTGATGATTTTGGCTCACATTTTTTACAAAAACCCACCAATTCACTATCTCAACAAATTAGAATATGGTGACATGCCAATCAGCTAATCAACTCAAAACACCTGCAAAGGCTTCCTGAGCCTTCAAAATGGTCTAGTCTACACAAGCCACTTCTGAACCACAGACAACATCAGAGGCGTCTTACCTGGGCTAAGGAGAAGAAGAACTTGACTGTTTCCCAGTGGTCCAAAGTCTTCTGTTCAGATGATAGCAAGTTTTGTATTTTATTTGGAGACCAAGGTCCACGAGTCTAGAGGAAGCGTGGAGAAGCTCATAGTTGCTTGAAGTCCAGAGTGTTGGTCCATTGTGAATCCAAAGTCACTGCTCCCATTTACCAAGAAATTTTGGAGAACGTCATACTTCCTTCTGCTGACCAGCTTTTTGAAGATGCTGATTTCATTTTCCAGCAAGATTTGGCAGCTGCCCACACTGTCAAAAACACCAAAAGTTGGTTAAATGACCATGGTGTTGGTGTGCTTGACTGGCCAGCAAACTCACCAGACCTGAACCCCAGAGAGAATCTATGGGGTACTGTCAAGGGGAAAATGAGAAACGAGAGACCAAAAAATGCAGATGAGCTGAAGGCCACTGTCAAAGAAACCTGGGCTTCCTTACCACCTCAGCAGTGCCACAAACTGATCACCTCCATGTCACGCCAAATTGAGGCAGTAATTAAAGCAAAAGGAACCCCTCCCAAGTATTGAGTACATGTACAGTAAATGAACATACTTTCGAGGAGGCCAAAAATTCACAAAAAAAAAAAAATATATATATATATATATATATATATATATATATATCAGAGTTTCCGCTAGAAAAAAATGGTGCCGGTCAAAGTGACCGGCAGAGGTTTCCTTTTCCGGACATTTTGATGATATGCCGGTCAAGTATCGCCTCTTAATTAGTCAAGGTGAGGAAAACTGGAGGCAGGCTATGTAACGTAAAAAATGACATAATCAGGCCGCCGAATGCAACATGTTTATTAGCCTAACTTTCAAATAGACGGAAAAAAAAAACATTTTCTACTATGGTTCATTTCTTCATTCGGATCTATTTGCGATCCATTCCATTCTAAACAAACAAAGCATATGTTTCGTCCTTGTTTCATTATAGATTAAGATAATAATTCATAAATGCACGCATAATTATCAGTGAACTTGATAAAAGTTGCAGATATGTTTTACATGCATGCCCAAACAAATGTCTTTCAACTTATGTGTGCAAAATTCAGAATGAAATGAATGTGCAGCAATTTGTACAAATAGAGATTCTATGTCTACTATACATGTTGTAGCCATTAAATAAGCTTATTTAGTTTAATATTTGTTAAAATATAATAATGTTATTTTTTAATTTATGTTGATTATGAAAAGTGAACCGCACGAGTAAGATAAGATGCGCAATATTGAGAGACATGGAGCGGGTCAGACATGATTTTGACCACTTAATTAAGTTTTGTTTAGTAGAAATACTTTTTTTGAAGTGAATTTCGTTTTGTATAAATTGTATCTTAATTTTAATTAAAAAAATTATCAACCAATTGCCTGGATTTAATACATAAGAGGCAAATATAGCAGACGACAGGCCTAATCATGCAGGCGCCCTCGCGGCCACTTGCATTGCTAGTGAACTGGAGTGCATCTCATCCTAATTTAACGAAACTAGGCCTCACAGACATGAAATATATCTTGAAATGTCTTTTTAACAATTTAAAACGAAAATTTTTTTTTACCTATGCTAATTACACATTAAATTCAGGTAGGCTGAGTCACTGTCCTCAGTGCCCAGAAAAGCGCTGAAACTGAGATGAAAGGGGAACCCATTTTTATTTATTTTTTTGGCTTATTTTAACTGGCCCATCCAGTTTTCTGGGGGCCCACCTACAATCAAAATCCTGGCGCCGCTAGTGCTTCGCAGCGGTCTGATATCAAGAAATAACAGACCGCATTCCACATTGGAATTCAACCAAGCCATGTAATAATGTTTAATGTTTAATGTTTAACTTTCAAACGAGCCTGTTCCTTCATAACATAGCCAAAGTTCGGTGTATTTTTGCTTTATACACTTTAGGCTTATTCTCAAATTCAGATTGTGTTAGGGGGGGCGGGATTATTAGGCAATTTTATTCGGACAGTTTGACCGGAGAGATTTAATTTTGTCGGACATTTCATTTTTTTTTCGGCCAATGTCCGGCAATTACCGGACAACGGAAACCCTGATATATATATATGTGTGTATATTTTATTGGTCTTATGAAGTGTTCTAATTTGTTGAGATTGTTGAATTGGCGGGTTTTTGTTAAATGTTAGCCAAAATCATCACATTTAAAAGAACCAAAGACTTAAACTACTTCAGTCTGTGTGCATTGAATTTATTTAATGCATGAGTTTCACAATTTGAATTGAATTACTGAAATAAATGAACTTTTTCATGACATTCGAATTTATTAAGATGCATCTGTATCTATCTGTCTGTCTGTCTGTCTCTGTATACACTAATGTAAAATGGCAATATTGTTGAATATTACAACTGAAAAATTATTAGAATTTAAAAACTTTTTTTATTTGAATAAATTTGAAATATATATTTCTGTGATGCAAAACTGAATTTTCAGCAGCCATTACTTCTTCAATGTCACATTTTCCTTCAGAAATCATTCTTATAAGCTGATGAAAACATGAATAATTTATTATTTGTATTATATTTATTCTTTGAGGATTCTTTAATGAATAGAAATCTTCTGTAACATCATAAATGTTTACTTTTGGTCAATTTATTTCATCCTTGCTGAATAAAATATTTATATTCTTTTACAAAAAAAAAAAAAAACATCTTACTGACACCATAGTTAAAACAGAAATGTATATCTATTACACATATATCATCTGCCTGTGTGCGCACAGTTAAACAGATTTACTTTTCCATCACGACAGACCGAATCAGTTTTCTGCTTTTCATTTTTCCGCATTCTTTCTTTATCTCTCACTTTCTTTAATCTCTCCCACTCTCTTTTTTTTTTCTCTCCCGCAAAACCATGCTGACAACTAGATGTGGCTGTGGCCTTTATACATGAGGACAAAAGGGACAAAAAAGAGACAAATTAACTATTCATACGTTCTGAGAACCATGTTTTTTGTTTGTTTTTTTCAAGCTGGAGTGAGACTTCATTGGTTCCAGGGAAGGAACACCAGTTAACAAATCACACAGGACTCTGAGATCGTTGCATAGTATGAAGGCCTCTCCATGGTCTGATGTGCTACACATAGAGATCTGAAGAGAAGATGTCCATTGTCCTCCTTCTGAGATTTCTTTTCATGAAGAAACATGGTCCAAATGTCCCCTTTGCATCCTAAACTTGGCTGTTAAAGTACCCTTAAAGTACCCGGTTGCTCAAACTTCTATGTGCCATCTGATTGGCCAAAAATCTTGGTGAGAGTAAAAGCTGGCAGAAGTCTAATCAGTAAGATATGAGTAATGGGGTCTCAGCTTCTCTCTTAATGAAGTCAGCATCTCTGGGATGTCCCCCAACAACAAGCACCCCCCAGTTCAGCCCGTGCTGGCATCTTCAAACAGTCCCTCCTCTTCTCACGTCTTACTGCCCTCTCTCTCTTTCCAGTGCTCTCTCTGGAGCGCTCAGGATGTAGCAGCTGCTTGTTGCCTTTGATTTAGACTTGCCCCAGATATGCTCCCTAATGAGCTGAGTGCCCAATCAATAATTTACCTGAGTCTGAGTGAGAAGCAGGCTGATCAGAGCTGTGTAAAAAAGAGAACTGCAATCAACGCTATTCAGAAACCTGTTTTTTAACTCATCCTTCCATTTTATCTCCCTCTCTTGCACTATGTGCCATTGTTTGTGAAACAAGAGGATAGACTTCTCTGATCTTTTCTTTTTTTTTCAGTTCCTCCTGATGACCCTGTGATAATCGGAGCACCTGTGGTGAGCTTGCGTGCGGGAGACTCGCTAAACCTTACCTGCCATGCCGAAAATGCCAAACCAGCTGCCTCCATCATCTGGATCCGTAATGGAGAGGTGTTGAACGGTGCCGCATACACCAAGGTATGGCAGATCCCTGCTGCTGGCGGTTATTGTAACAACATTATGCAGTCCTAAAATGTGCTGAAACCAGGGATCAGTCTCAAAAACATAAATGTGTTCAAATGAACAATTGAATGCACCTATGATGCCCAGAAAAGTGTCAAATTGAAAATTCATATCCAGCTATTATGTCCAGAAATGCTGTTTTAAACATTTTAGATGCTGAGTGTTTGGTTTCAAATTGAATAATAAAATGTTCCATTTTGAAAGCTTTTGTAGCATCCACAAAAATTGTTCTCAAATATTTTGATTCAATTCAAACATGCATATGATGCCCAAAAAGCTTCTTCAAATGTCTTGACTCAGTTCCAAATGTGCATATGATGCCCAGAAAAAAGCTGTCTCAAAAGTTTTGATTTAATTCAAACATGCACCAATGCTCAAAAACAGTGTTTCATTTCAAATTGGATGATCAGATGATCAAAAGATTTGTGAGTTCAAACATTTCCCAAAAAACTGTCTTGAGTGTTTCGTTTCAAATTGAATGATCTATCATGTCCAAAATGTTGTTTTGAAAGTTTTAGGTTCAGCTTGTACATCTGATGCTCAAAAACGTCTGAAATTGTTTTCGAATTAGTACCAGATATTCATTTCAAAGTGAACGATCGAGTCTATGATCCCCAAAAATGATGTTATCAAAAATGTTTTCAATCATAAAATAACACGGTTCATTCGGCATTCAAACATAATGATTGAACCATGATTTGAATGTTTACATTTTTTTAAAAAAATACACACGTTCCGCAAAAATGCTGTCTAAAAACTTTTCAATTCAATCTGAACATTGAAGTTCTTCTGTGACACCAAAAAAATGCTGTCTAGGTGAATAACTGCATAGGTTTGGAGACACAACATGTATGGCAGTATTATTATTATTATTTATTTTTTTTATTTGTTTTTTTGCCTAGAGTTGATATTTTCAACATTACCCCCTTTCACATGTCAAAAAAAAAGAGTCTCATGAAATCCTGCACTCCGCCTGGCTGCATGTCCTCAAACGCTCGGCACTGTCAAATTAATGACAAGTTGAGGACTAATTTTTAATTTAATCCTTGGGGCAAAGTGAAGCTGTAATGCAGTGCTTTAAATATGTCATAATGGAAAGACATTCCAAAACTCCATTATGAATGTGTTCCTCAGCAATTTGCTCAGTTTGTCAGCTTTAGGGAGAAAATTGAGAGAGCAGGAAACGTGTTTAAAGGGCCGCTCGTACTATGATTGGAGAGCGTAATCTGCTCATTTTGAGTAAACTCAACCCCCCAGCACCCACCGGAGAGAGTCCCTTCATTAATTAACCAGACATCATTTAGACACAAGCAAGCTAGACAGGTTAACTCTTTTTTTTTTTCAACAGAAGTACTGCTTTCAAATCTGTTCTACACTTGGGAGACTCTTTTAAATCCTTCTGAAATCAAGTGCCTCCATGAGACGGATCAAAACAAAGCTATTCACGTCTCAAAAGTCATGCAAGTGTAAACTGGATATTGGATGTTGTTTTAATGAAAACAGGAGTCTCGTAACGAGTGCTGGGACAGAACAGCCTGCAGAACTGAACGTGGGAATGTACAGAGGAATTACTTTGGATTAATCTGTTAAATATGTTCAGAGGTGCCGGGTTCAACCTCCTGCTTCTTCCGTTTTCACAGTAAATGTGTGTTTTTCCTTTACGCAACTGGATTGATATCACAGGATGGTTTCACACTGATATTCAGCTTCATCCATTGAATTGTTACCACAGTCAGACAGAAAATCAACAGCGCTGACAAAATAACCATAATGCATTTAATCACACACTCATCCGATGTGTGTCTTCATGAGGTGTGTTATTATTTTAGTGTTCCTTGATTAATTTGTTAATTAATGTATCATCTCATATTTATGTATTTATTTATATTTTAATATATATATTTTGTTCTACATGAACATTGATTTATTGTCTGAGGACGGGTGGCTGATGTCATTTTATAAAACTGATTAAAATGGCTGTTGAAATGAAAAGACATCATCTCTGATCTGTTTCAAAGGGGAAATGTTGTTGGCAGGTAAAAGTGAGAGAACGCTCTGTCTCATCCTTCAAAAATCTGTGAAAAATTGTCTGTATTTTGGATCAAGCTTAATTTGATTTTGTGCCGTGAATGTCTAATGACTGGTGAGCCTCATCATAACACAATTACCTTTTAGAAGAATGTCAGTCGATAAAAGCACAAGAGATTAGAATTTTTCATTTTTCTCCAGGAAACAAGCTCCATTCCGAACACTCTTTATTGCGTTATTTGATTAATTCTGCGAGAGATTCTGTTATAGCTGCGAGGCTGACGGCTGTTTTAGATGAAGTCAATATCCTTCAAATATCTGTACCAATTTTTTAATAATCTTTCCTCAATAAACACGGTTCTTTTACAATAGCTTGAATACCAGAGCGTAAAAGTGCAGGTAATATCGCCTTGAATAAGCTTCTTTGTGACTGATATATGAAGTGTGTGACTTCCAGTGAAAGATGCCTCAATACAAATTTCAGCACAGAGCTAGTCTGATAACAGAGCAAACATTTCATGTTTATTTAGTACTCGAGACTCAAGGGTTGTTGGGTTGATGGTTTGTTCTGAGACTTCCAGCAGAGAGGAGCTGATTGCAATCTGTTTTTGACCTACACTCAAGAGGAAGCCCAAGGATAGACCATCTTGAATTGTTTAGCTTGTTATTTTTTCTGCAAATATCATTGACCATCTGTGAAATGCTGCCCAGTGACAATTTACCGCTTATGATGGTTGTGTTTACCGCAGACACTGTTGCGAGATGGCAGAAGGGAAAGCACGGTCAGCACCCTCCACATCTCTGCCTCGAACATCGAGAGCGGCCAACAGATCACCTGCCGCGCTTCCAACAAAGCAGCACCCAACGGCAAGGAGGCCACCGTCACCATCGACATCCAACGTGAGTGAATCTTCCACCGGCTGAGCATCTGTTCAAACACAGTTAGCGGCAGACACGCTCAAGCTCACTTTCCTCTTCCGAATCCTGAGACCTGCCTTCTGAGCGTGTCTGTCTATGTGGATAAATTATTCACATGTGAAAATCCGCTATGTGCTGTCCTATTTTCTTTATCCAAACATCCGCTGTGAACGCATGCGATGCGATGTCTGAGCACATGTCGTACCACGCTCCACAGACACACAAGGCTTGACACAATTTTAGTTTTTCCTTGTTTTTTGTCTTGGAGAACCAATTGTGAAAGTGACAGTTTCACTAAACGCAGCATACAGGGACGTTTCTAAGCTTTAAGCCGGTTATTGTTGGATATAAGTGCTAATTGTTATATTTTAAATGTCGGAAGAATTGAACATGATCAGATCCTCCTTCTGTATACAGGCGTTTAGTTGATTTTTATTTATAGCAGTCGTAAGCTTTGCTGTCAAAAGTGTATCTGAAAGCACTAAAATGAAAGGCCTGAACTAATTCAGCGAGAAGATTAGCTTTTGATGAAATATTTCTGACAATGTATGCATAGGGAACAAAGACGTTCTTTCAGCTCTCTCACAGTAAGTGTTGAAAGATATTAAGTCTGACTAATAAAGCAGAAAATATATCATATGGAAAGATCCACAAGTTCTGACATCTCATTTCTTCACTTGTTTTATTGCCCAGAAGGAATGCACCTCAGCACAATGGTGCTCAAATTCTGAATTGAAAGCGTGAAACGGAAAACTTTTGTGTTTTTTTTTTTTGCTCTTCCAGACTTGGCCCAAATCGTTTTGTCATGCAAAACAATAGAAGAGTTTTACTGTAAGCTTCTTTCCTCCCTGTATTGCACAGGCACTCCTGATTGGTCAGTTTTGAAGATGTCGCCACTGTATGGGCCAATGAAATCCTTTGTTTAATTAATCATGATTGGAGAATGTCAAACCAGCCAGGTTCCAGATTATATTCACTATCCTTCACTATCTGTCAAGTGTTTGGAATGGTAAATATTTTTGTAATAAATTAATATTAATAAATGTAAAAAAAATATCTGAATTTTCAACAGACATTACTACAGTCTTCAGTGTCACATGGTCCTTCAGAAATTATTCTGATATGCTGATTTGCTGCTAAGGAAACATTTTTTTATTATTAACATGTTGAAAAAAGATTTTTGTTCCTTATTATTTCTGTGAAAACAATGATACACTACCATTCAAAATGTTTGGTTGAGTATATAAAAAATTATTATTTAATTAAGCAAGGAGAAATTAAATTGATCAGAAGTGTCATTCAAGACATTTATAATATTACAAAATATTTTTGCTTTAAAGACAAATGTTGTTCTATTGAAATATATTTATCGAAGCAAAAACTGTTTATATTTATAATAATAAGAGAAATCATTAACAACTGATCACCGAATCAGCATATTAGAATGATTTCTCATCATGTTCACGTGACAGTGAAGACTGGTGTAATGTCTGCTGAAAATTCTGATTTGTAATCACAGAAGTTAATTATATATTCAAATTGTATATTTCACAATATTACAGTTTTTACTGAATTCAAATCAATTCAGCCTAAAGCTTAAGAAACATCTTTTAAAAACATTACAAAATCTTAATTATTCAACACTTTTGACCGGTAGTGTATGAGAAAGTCAGTGAAATTGCCACAAATAAGCTAACTGCTACTGCCAAGATTCATTTAGCTCATAATTCATGGAGGCTCAAACTTCCCTTTAGCCATCTTTATTGGAATAATTTATGCCATATCTAACCTGAGCCTGTGCGCTCCGGCGTTTGAGATGTGGAAGGTCTAATGCGAGGAAGCAGTTCAGTGAAGTGGAGACCCCGCTGTAGGCCACGCACTGGAAGAACATGTGCTGGGTAAATAAGTGATGACTGAGAGCAGAGAGGTGCTAGAACCTTTGGGCCAAGGCGGCCCATGGGGAGCTCCAACCGGCGCCAGGGGCACTTTCCTGATGCGTCATGTCATCAATATTTATAAAAGACAGCTGTTGAGTGAGGTGCCATGAAGGAAATGTGTTTTGTGGCAGAGTTTGAAGAACTGGCAAAAGATGTTTTCCACTGTTCACAGAGATTATTTACTGAAAACACTTTCATTATATCTCGCATGCTGTTTTTTCCATTTATCCTGCTCTGTAGGTAATTGCACAACAACAACAAATATAAATTGCACTGGCCTGATCTAATACAGCAATGTGAAAGAGTGGCAGGAGTTCATCAGCGGAATGGGGGAATGTTTAGATTTCATTTCGTCTTAAGTTTTTGCGTTCCGCCTAAAATGTACCGCTATTAAACACCGCTGATTTGTGGGTACATGAGTCACTGGTGACCTAAATAAGCGTGTTGCTTTTCACATTTCTGCTATACTCTGGCCTTCCTCTTTATACCAGACAGAAAACATTTGCTTCTAATCATATATAAGCTCTTGGCTGTGAAAGCACTGGCCTATTTAACTGGCCTAACATAAGGCAAAAATGGAAGCAAACTAAAAAAAATGACCACTTTTTAAATGATTTTTTTTTAAGAGTGAGAAATGTGTTATTTAGATTTAGTCACATTTTACATATTATAATTTCTTTCTCTGTGTTTTTCTTTAATCAGTTTGGCCTTTAGCAGATGGTCTTCCAGTGTGTCAGAGTTAAGGTTTCCTATCGTTATTAGTCTGACACCCTTCGAGAATTCTGTTCTAGATTCCATTGATGATGGTTATTAATGGAAAGTTTCTTGGTGGTTCCTCTCCTTAAAACACCATTTTGATAAGGATAAACAAATTAATCTGCAACGTGTTGACATTCACATCTTCAGCACTCTCCTTCTTCCATTCACATGTTCTCTCTTTAAAGGTCATCAGTGCCTCTCAACCACATCTGGTAATTAAAACTTCCCCATTAAACAACCCGTTTCATATTTCATAAAAGCGTTCTCAAAGCTCACAGCCCACATCAATCCGCGTCCACGCCTCACTTTATCCCATTTTAGTTTTCCTCCCACTTACGACTCAAAAGAGGTTTGGTTTTATCGTAAATCTTCACAGCAAGTGCCGCCGATAATGCCGTCCGACCCTTTGCACGAACGTGGCGTGAAGATCTTTCACGCCGTTAGCTCGTAGGCCTCGCCGTACCAGTTCGTTTAAGAATTAGCACCCAGGAGAGCGGCTCTCCGCTTCTCAAAGTAATTGCCTTGAAAATAAAAGTAGGTTTGAAACAATGGTGTTTGTTAGGAATAATTAACAACCGCATGTGCACATGGAGCCGTGTCTGGAGGCCTCTTGTGAGCTCCTGTCGTGTGAACCCACTCACTATATCAAGCTCAAGAAAACACTCACTCACATTCCCCCTTGAGTCCTCCATTCAAAATAGATGCATACCTCTATGTTTAGAGGACATGGAGGTTTTGGATGCATATTTGCACGCGGTTCTTTTTCAGAGTTAGAGAAACCTAGAAACCTCCCTAAATCCCAGTGATTCCACAGTCCGACGCAAACTTCATTTAAAATGAATGACCACATATCAATGTTGATTCTGTACCATCTTAGGACCTGGCATATTTTTGTAGGAACTCATGTGGACTAGTTGCCCTGAGCCTTGTGACGTAGTTTCTTTTCAAATAATATTTGTTTATTTGTGTTGTATTTTTAATCACTGGTTCATTTGTCATTGACTAAAATGCTTCACTACGTTTACGCCCGAATTCTTAATTTTTTTTGGAAAAACTGGGATACACTACACACCTTTTCAAAATCTGAACAAGGTCATAAACTTGCTGGCTTTGTAAATGGATTCACATTAAAACTAGGGATCATACAGTAAAAGCCTCACACTACCAGACTCCCAAGTCATTCTAGACACAGCTAGCGTTAATCTTTCTGAACTGCAAAGTCGGGCAAAAATCTGTATAAAAGTTGTGTAGTTTAGCCTTGAGTAATAGCACTGTCTACATGTTATTGTTCAAGACTAATTACATATTTTTAGCTTGATACATTTCTTTAACATTCATTTAGCTATTTTAAAAGATGGGAATAAGCGCACATAATTCACACATTCAAAACAGGTTTATGAGTAAAATTCATTCATGAATGGATATTCAAAAGGTACAATAAAAAAATGGTGTGGAAAAAAATGTACACATAAATTACTACAAAAAAAAAAAATGTATTTATTTTATTTTTACCGTGACCAGTACGTGAAAAAACACTGTTAATTAGAAGATGAACACTGGACTTCTGGAGGTTAAGGAGGAAATGGATTCATTAATTTTTCAGAAACCACACATATTATTTAACATTTCACCCGGTTCAAGGTAATTCTTGTTAAAGCAGAGAACATGATTCATCATTTTAATCAACTAACAGCCCTTAAAAGGAGTAATAACCTCCATTCTCATGACAGAAACATGAACAGAAACGTTTGAGTCATAATAAGTAGAATGTGGAAGAAGTTGTGCAAGTAGTCCAAATTTTCAGTTTCAGTTTTCCCCTCACACTCTATCGCTGTTATTCTTTCTCTAATATGTTCGAATGTGTTGTTTTGTCTTTTCAGTGTTTTGCAGAAAAAGCTGCAGGTTAGTTTTAAATTAATAGTCCCGCGCCATAAGGCATTATGAATGAAACATCTGTCCCAGGTACAAATACATTGGGCGAGTGACGGAAGCAGATTTCTAATGAGAAATCAGACCCAGTGCTGTGTCTGGGCTTTTCAGAAGCCTCTAATCACATTCAGACCTGTGGGAGGTGACAGATCTGTCCACTGCACTTAGACAGGACTGGGGCAGATTGTAGAAGCTTTTCTCATATTAAAGTTTCAGGATTTTGGGGAGAAAAACAGCACAAGGAACCTCTGGTGTCTGGAATCGCTGTGATTTGTCTGTATGTCGTTGATGCTTCTACCACTGGCCTAGTTAATGTCCAACATGCCCTGTGTCCAAACAAACACACGCCACAATCATGCTTTCACAGACAGGTCCTTCAGCTCTGAGAGTGTCAGCACCTATCTGTCTGCTGTCACTTCCTGTCTGTCTGCTGTCAGTCCTGTCTGTCTGTTCGGGTTTGGGTGTCTGTAATTGGGAAGGAGTGAACAGAAGCAAACTCTAGCAAAGTGGGATAGCCTTGATCCAACCATATCAATTTCCTTCATATTTCAAACTTTCTTTTGTTTTAATTGAAACCAGTTTTTTAACGAGAATTGCAGCACCGCATTAAACTCAACTAAATAAAATGTAATTGTTGTCTGAAATGGTTCAATAAAAAGGCTGGGGTAAATATCGCTTTTGCTTAATGTGAATTTGGCTGCTGTTTGTTTAATTCATGCAATCAATCTATTTGTTCATTTCGCCGAAAACTCTCTTTAATCATGCTCATTTTAAAAGTTGTTTAAATTCTAATTCAGCAATTAGAAGGCAAGTTACAGCGCCAATTAATCTTAATGCAAAGTAGCTCCCATTACCGAGAAAAAGAATAATCAAGCCTTTCCCGCTTTTTAGAGTATTTTTAGTTCGTTCTTTAATCCACAATTAATCTTTCTGACGAGTGTTTATTAATGAGTGTTTTGCGGTAAAGATGAAGTTGACCGGCCCTCTCTGCTCCTCCAGATTTCCCACTGGTGAACCTCTCTGTGGAACCGCAGCCTGTTCTGGAAGGCAATCTGGTTAAGTTCCATTGTGCCGCTAAAGCGAATCCCCCTGTCACTCATTACAGGTGAGAGCTCACACACACACACACACACACATACACACACATAGACCGGAAACTGGTTTCCTTTTTCAGTATCTCATACTTTCACTCTCCTGATGCCTTCATGGAAAAACCATATGAATTTCATTTTAACACGTTCATCACATATGCATGCAAAGCAGCATGATAAATTAATGTGTTTTTTTAAACACGTGATCATATGGAAATAGCAACTGAGGCACAACGTGACACATTGAGAGCCATTGTGCTAAAACAACCCAAAACTCATATGCAAATTTAATTTAATTTTTTATTTGTGACATCACAATGTGGGGAAAGCTTAGCTTTGGGTAAGTATTTTTTTTATACAAAGTGACAATAAAACCTGCATTATGTTACAAAATATTTATCTTTTTAATAAATGATGTTCATTTGAACTTGCTATTCATCAAAGAGTCATGTAAAAATCTATTACACTTTGTTTTGTGATTTCACTGGAAAGTCTTGATCATATAGAGAAAGACAGCGTCACGCTTAACATCTTTTTAATCAGTATAGAGCGAGAGATTATCACGTGCCACCCCATTAGGATTTCATACATTATTCATGCCAGAGTGGTCTAAAGAAGCACAGACCGACACACTCCAGACTCTCGTGCCTGTGCCCTCAGCCAGCTGGACAAAGAGTCTCCAAAGCGTAGAGGACACTGTGTGTCTCCTGTCCCTTGACCCACTCCAGCAGGCTTCAGATGCGTGCTGTGCCACAGACCGAACCCTCGGCCAAGTGTAATGTCATGAAATCATCAATCAAGCGCGAGGAAGCTCTCCACATGAGACTGGCTTCATGGAGAAACACAGCATTTGAATTCACACTGCAGGAACACAGAAGCCCAACTAATTACGAAGAAAGTCATTACTGATTGCGGGAGATTTCCTGTGGGCATTACACCGTTCCTCTGAGAGGATTAGAGCTGCCTCACTAGAAAGAGGAAGGATTATTTTCACTAGCCAATATTTTATTCATGTTCGTTTTGTTTACATAAATATGGAAATTAATTTAACTTTGTTTTGTTTTTGTTGTTTTTTGTAAGACAAAATGTAACATTTCTTACTGCAGGCGTCCGGTCCAGCCGCTCGCAGAAATAAAACCCATCACTGTTCTCCTGTGGCATTTGAAATGAGATTAGTGAAGCTGTAAATTAATTAGCAGAAATAATGCCTTTATGTTCGGCGGTCATGATGGCCATTTAAGACCCTGAGTATTTTTCATTCATGGCTTTTCATAACTTCGCAGAGCAGTTTTTATGTCTAATGGAATTTGATCTCACAGCTCCACTAGTGATTGACTCCTATGGATTTTTCAATGGCTGATGCCGATACAGTGGGCTAGCATTTTACTTATTTTTTCATTCCAAATGTGAGAGAACAGAATGGACATGAATTTGTCCTTCTTAATTGACTTAGCATTGCATTTTCCTTGTGCTTTAATGACAACAGCACTTTTGTACTACAGAAACTTGGTGCAGAACCTGATGATCATGTTCTCAAGCACGATACAATCTTGTATTGCAATTAAAAACTAAATTTGATAAAAAACTAAATTGATTGGTGACCTACAAGTAGTGCAGAATACAATTTTTGAAACCTGTAAGTCACACATTTAAATTCAGTGTTTTGAATTACACATTTTCAGTGTAGATTCAGACTTTCAAACCCGACAAGAACTTAAATATAGCAATTATATGGATAAAAATATCTTGGCATTAAATAGAAACACTTATTTTACAAAAAAGAAATTGATTATCATTGTTTCATTCCATCATTCATCAATATGATTCATTCAAACACTGATTCTTTCATAAATGAAACATCTTTATAAGTTAGTGTTTGAATCATTTACTCAAATGATTCTTCCAAACACTGATTCGTTCAGGAACGAAACAAGTGAATGAGTCATTGAATCATTCACTCAGATTTGTTCAAAACAGCATGTTGATCACAGCGGTTAGTTCTGTTGTGGTTTTCATGGGAACTAGTTTCATTAACGGAGCAAAAATAGAAAAAGTAATGAACAAATTGGAAATAATGTACATTTAATTTAGCTTTTTGTTGATTGAACTGTTGTTATAAATTGTATGGCTAGTCTGAATATCGAAATAGCAATCTTGCTTACAGTATACGATATTGCTTAAGCATCACTACATAGGCATATATAAAATTTTATCTGGTGCATGTGAAATACACAGTGACCGTGAAATCACATTAAGATTTATGCTTTTTTTTTTTTTTTTTAAAGATGTGGCCTTTTGTTTTTCTTAAACTTAGACCTCTCTCCACCAAAATAACACCTTGAAACGTGAAGCTGCCATAAAGATTTCAATAAAAGCCACTTTGCTCAAAAATGTAGCCACAACCTTACTATAGAAAAGAGCAAGAGAGAGCGAGTCTTTTAATTCTGGCTGCGATTGTTTGTTTGTTTTCTTGAACTCGCAGAGTGGAAAACTGGGGCGTGAATGGATGGAATCAGACACGTCGCTTTTCTGCCTGTGAATAAAGTATGTGCTTTGTGTCCCTCCAGGGGCTTTCTGTCAGCGCTGGTGTTGGCGGCTTTGTTCTGGCGTAGGTGATTTGTCTTGTCTTATCCTCATTTGTCACCTCCGAAGTGTCTTCTGGAAGACGCTCTGTTGGGCGTGTCGGACATTTGATGTGAACATGTGGCTTTGCAGCTTGGCATCGGTGGGCATCAGCGTCCACGTGACTGATTGCTTGTTTTGGTGGAGACGGTTTGTACCACCCAGTGTTTTAATTCGAAATGCGTCCGATCACAGACAGCCCTCCTGCAGCATCTTAAAAAACAAACAATTTCTTTTCCACGGGTGCTGTATCGGCTTACACCTTCAGAGGATTCTTTTTTTATTCTAGGGTTTGTGCATATACTATTGCTGTTGAATTATGTAAAGAAAGCAGCAAAACAAATGGATTTGGTTTGTGTATTGTGAAGCCTTGAGAGCACAGTTTGTCTTTCTGGCTGAGGTTTGGGCATCTTTTTCTGATGTTTTATTCGTGGTTACTTTACTGTTTTATTCGCATGTCCCTTTCTGAGATAAAGTTGTCACAGCCCTTCGTAGAACACAATGATTTTCTCTTGGAATATGTCAAGATGCAGCCCTCGTCTGAGCCAAAGAAAGTGTCTCCCTGGCAGGAGGACGCTGTAATTTCTCATACAGCTCCGCATCTTGATTCAATTAAAGTAAGACAGTTAATCACTTAAATGTCAAAGATCCATGGAAATTGTTCACAACACTTTTTCTATTTAGGCACCAAATACAGGATTAAAATAATTTCATAAACAACTTACGCTGACTATTGGCACCATTGCAATTGATGAAATTGAATTTTCTTAACAGGATGTAATCAGCATTCGTTTGAATCTGTGATGAGACCTGCTGTGATTATCTCTTAGTTTTTGATGCTTTTGATGCTTAATCAATTGCCACTGGATTAGTTACACATTAACAAATCCCATATGTTTGAATGAAAAGGATATCTGTCCATCTCTGCAGATAGAATATTTCTCTTGGCCCTTTTTTTTCTTTTTCTTGCCATATTTTAACTTGGTCAGACTGTTTCCTCCTGAGATTGACAGGCGAAGCCATCAGCTCTGTCCTGTGTGTGGATCTCTCTTAGCTGTTCTCTGTTCTGTTCTCGCTGTCGTCCCCAAAGGAACCCAGAGGAAACTATATGGAGAAGAAAGTTGTCTAGGGGTCAGCACATATAAATTACATTACACCGACTACATTCATTACACCAAATTCTTTTTATTTGTGTAACACTGTCCACTTTTACTTCACAGATGCAAACAAACGTTTATCTGCTTAGTGCTTGATCTTCCTGTCTGAATCTGGAGCAGCAGCGATCGCTCGTGTTGTCCGATATTTTCTCGCTTTCCTCTTTACGTTTCACTATTATGACCGCAGCATCGAAGACAGCCAGTGATAGAAGCAGCATCTAAAAACCTCTTAATGTGGTCCTGTTATTCTTCTGCCAAAGAAGACATGAAATGAAAATGAAAAGTCCCCAAAAAAACAAACTAAATTACGTCAGACCCTCTGAAGAATGTTTTGTTGTTTCAGTACACCATGCAAATAAGACATGATCTCATTTGGTCATTTGGCCGTGAAAAAATATATTTCTTGTCACCTTTGATCTTGACGGCAGATCTGAAAAAAAAAAAAAAAAAAAAAACGAAGCTGTGTCCATCTGGGTCTTTCATTTCCCTGCTCTGTTTTTGTCTTTTATTGGATGATTAGATGGGCGAAGGGGGGAAACATGATCACAGATGCAACGGGAGACACTTATGAGGTGCTGGTTGATCATTCCTTCTTCACCGAGCCTGTATCCTGTGAGGTCACCAATGCCCTGGGCAGCACCAACATCAGCCGTAACGTGGATGTTTACTGTGAGTTTAACTGCTACATATACAGTGGGTATAGCAAAGAATCACACCCCTTTAAAATAATCACGTTGTTGCTTTGCAGCCTGAAATGAAGACGGACAGTTTTAATCTTTTTTTTTATTAAGTGCAACTTATAACATCCAAGTGAAAGATATAACAACAACATGTCAACAAAACAAAAAAAATCGAAAAAAAAAAAAAATTGGATCAGTATTTTGTTGAACCACCTTTTGCTTTAATCACAACCTGTAGTCTGTTGAGATATGTCTCTGCTAATTTTGCAATATTTGCCCACTCTTCCTTGCAGAGCTGCTCAAATTCATTTAAATTTGATAATGACCACCTTCCACCCATTTGTTGAGTAGCATGATTTCCTTTTATGAATGTTCTTTTGCATAAAGCAAAAGATAATTAATATGCGTATGTGTTTGTGTTGTAGTCGGACCCCGTCTGGCCGCTGAACCCCAGAGCCTCCAAGTGGATCGGGGATCTGATGCCGTCTTCAGCTGCGCTTGGATTGGAAACCCTTCGCTCACCATCGTCTGGATGAAAAGGGGCCATGGAGTCGTACGTAATTTACTCTGCATTGCTCAGAAAACTTATAACAGGGATGTGCAAAAATTGGCTCGCTTTCAGTTCCTGAGTTGGCAGTACTCCACTGAAAGTTAAATTGGAATTATCCACCCTTTTCTTGAGTAACTGTTGAGTGCCACTATGATAGATTCTAACTTCTGTTTGAATAATGTCATGTATCAGCATTCTGCATTCTGTCACATAGAATCAAATTCAGGAGTTTAATTGTAATTTAAAGTGCATTCTTAATTACAATCTGAATTGTACACATCTCTATCTTATAGAAATGTATTCATTTTTCCTTCTGGATGTGATGAATGTGTCTGACACACACGTGACTGATCTGTTTTTGATGAAGCTAACAGCTGTGACAGTTGAGTTTCAAGGGCTAATGGACCTTATGTAGAGCACATTGTGTTTGTGTAGGTCGTCATCTGTTAGGATCTCACAGCTGATGTAGAAATGAAGTCAAAACTCAAGGAACAAGCTGTATTTGTGACTAGAGTGATGGTTTATTATACTGTTGATGTAGTTCTGCTTCATGAATTTTCTTCCAAAAAAAAAAAAAAAAAAAAAAGACAAGCAAGAGAAAACTTTTTAACAATCTCTATAATGTTTACTGTAGCGTTTTGTTTTCTTCAAACATCTGTTACCTTGCAGGTGCTAAGCAACGAGAACACCTTGACACTGAAGGGAGTGAGACAAGAGGACGCTGGGAAATACGTATGTCGAGCTGTGGTGCCGCGGGTAGGAGTGGGAGAGAAGGAGGTCATGCTTACGGTCAACGGTAAATGTCTTCAACACTTTGTTTATATTCCAGTGTGTTGGTTCAGTGAATTTTCTTTTGCTTCGGCTTTTGATTGCTTCGACTCACAAGAGCTGGAAGAGGCTCTCCAAAGCAGGATCAGGCCACATTTCACTCAGGCTAAAATGGATGTTTTCTACACTGTTTAGCTTTGTAATAACCGAGACATGCTCCATGACCCTCGGAGATATGGGTGCCGTAATCAGGAGAGCTGATCTTGAATCGCTCTCATCATTTCTTCTCATTCGCCAATAGATGATAGACTCAGAGCGTGTGAAATACTTGAAGGACTCTACCAGGTTTCTGAATCAATACGGGCGTATTGATTAACCCCACACTTCGAGAAGTGTATTTCCCTGAAATGTAATCAAAAAAAATATCACAGGCCATTCGGGGCAGCTCGAAAAGTATAGCAACAAAGACCATATACATATGTGCTTTGATTGTTTTGCTTTGTCTTGCTGTCGGCATCATTTTATTGGTTATTCTCGCTCCCGAAGAGCTCATGAAAAAGTGTTATGGAGCTTTGTATGCTTTATCCGTTTGTTTTGATGGGAACTTTTAAGTCCTAAGGGCTTTGCAATAACACCGGCCTGCTCCTGTGAGGCTATAAGCCTCTTCAGCGCTCTATGAATTCGTAATCTTTGCTGTTTTTCCTCTTGTGGTGTTACAAGGTTGAGATCTGGCCCGGGTCGACATGTGTGACTGCGGGTCTTCTTGAGTCCTTGGGTCTAATCCGGTCTTAAAGGAACAGTTCAATCAAAAATGAAAATTCTGTCATAATTTACTGTTTCAGAATTGTATTACTTTGTGTCTTCTATTGAAATACAAATAATAGTCTTTGTGGCAGTTGTCTTTTAACAATACAATCCTTCTTTACTTTACAAAAGTAAAAAAAAAAAATTGAGTAATTTTGACATGCTTGAGCAAAACAGACATTTTTGGAACTATGGCAGCCCAAAATTAATAAGAAACAAGTATTGGATGCATTTAGCAAATGTGGTGCAGGGCAGTGTACTTTAATGGCCTTTTTTGAAACTTGAATGTATTGGGAAAAGCTGCATATATACATACCAAACATTGCCTTTTGTGTTCCACAGAAACATAGTAATACAGTTTTAAAAATGCCCCAGCAGTTTAAGGTCAGTCTTGAGGTCTATATCACAATCTAGCACCGACGAATACTTTGAATTCAGTCAGACTAAACATTTCAAACCCAAATATGTTATGCAATCTGTAAAAACGCCCACAATGTAAATGAAGTTGTGTTCCTGATGCAAATCATGAACTCTAAAAGTTAAGGTCTGTATGATAATGTAGCTCTTTGACAAAGGTGGTTCTCGATGACCCATATCTGCTCCTGTTCAATAAGCAGTGACATTTCGTTTGGGATGTGAACATGCCAATAATGCAGCAACACCAAGTTTTGGAAACCAGTTCATCCGTGATGATCAAGCCATTTGATTGTTGTGCTTACATTAGTTAAATCAGATTACAAGGATAAGAAAATGGCAGAACTTGAATATGCTGTCATTATTTACTCCAAGATCCAAAGGTGTTCTTCAGAATATAAAATTATACATTCTACAGAAGAAATAAAGTCATACAGGTTTGCAATGACATGAGACTTTTTGGGTGGACTGTTTCTTTAAGAAATGTGCAGCCATATGCTAATAAACTGAGGAGACGCATTAGTGCTTAAATGCCAGAAATTAGATAGATTAGACAGATGATGAACGGGAAATACAATTACTGATATTATAATAGATCATTAATGAATAACCATATTAGAGTCCATTAGGCTACAAGTGCGTCTCTTTGATGAACACAGATGATTTTGTGAGAACCCTTAAAGACGTGCGTGAATGAAACCGATCGATATCAATGCAATCACTATGCTGCTTGTGACCCTCATCTGAGGGGAACAAAAGGTGCTTTTAAACTTTTTCAAAAAGTACTTCAATTTCTGTACCTTTCTGTAAAATCCAAAGAAATAAAACTCACTCTGCTGTAAAGGCTTCAGGTTCAGGTTTGTCTTTCATGGTGAAGTTAAAAATGAAAAGATCAGTTTGCTGTCCACAAGAGGGTGACTTTAAAATAATGATTTTCAACCTCAGTCTCCTTTGAAATCAACAGGAAAACACTCATTAACAACTCAGAATGCAGTCTCAGAAGCCTCTTATGGAGGTGTTGTTGAACACAGTTTGTAGGCATTCTAAGACGTTTTCTTATAATTGAAATCAAACTGTGTATGAGAACCCCTCACAGTGTTTCCTGAACAGCTCCCCTCTCACTTCTTCTGCTTTCAGTCCACCCGTTAGAAGCTTGCTAGAAGCTGAAAGTGTGGAAAGGATGAATGATAATGTTGGTAGCTCCATGCAAGAGAGATCAGGTTAAATTACGAAATAAAATGCAACTAAATGCAACCCAGCTACAAGTTCTATTGCAGTGATTTTCAATCTTGTTGTGTTGCTTGTTTTCTGCAAAATTGTATTGTTAGGTTGAATTATTATTATTTTATTTACTATTGTATATTTTGTGGTTCCAGGATTACAGTTATCTTCTGTAATCCAGAACTGTGCAACTGTATGTTCAGTATAAACATTAGTAAGGGTGACTTCCAGTGTTTTAATTTAGATTAGGTGGATCATTTTAAAGGGTTAGTTCATCCAAGAATTAAAATTGTGTCGCACTCATGTCGTTCCAAACCCATAAGACCTCCGTTCATCTTCGGAACACGGTTTAAGATATTTTAGATTTAGTCCGAGAGCTTTCTGTCCCTCCATTGAAACTGTGTGTACAGTATACTGTCCGTGTCCAGAAAGGTAATAACGGGGTAATTAAAGATCTTACAGGGTTGAAATGACATGAGGGTCATTAATGACTTAATTTTCATTTTTGGATGAACTAACCCTTTAATTATTATCCATTGATCTAATAATATTACACACACACACACACACACACACACATGCTATGACCCTCCATGAGACGTGAGTCAGTTAGCATAGATGATCAGACATTCCTTTTTTCCCACCATACAAGCAGAGTATCGTTGAAAGCCAGGCACGGAGCGAGACGTGTGACTGCTCCTTCCTCATGCGGTTCGGTCTCTCATCCTGCTCTCTCTTCTTTCTCAGCTGGTTTCCCGTCTGAGCCTGAGAGATAAAGCTGTTTAATTACAGCCCTCATTTATGGCCATGATCCCCTGTCAGATTTGTTTGGCTCCCCCAGAGGACACGATCTGAACAGGCTGCTGCTGGAAGAGCACGGAAAAAGCCTCCCAGCCCTCTGCCCGACTGCAGCCTTTGAGTGTGCGTGTGATTAAGAGGGTGCCGGGGAAAGCGAGAGCATTGTCTCTCTCTCTCTCTAGAGAGACGGAGCTTCAGTGTGTACAGAAGACTCCTGCACGCTGCTGGGATCTGTAATTGATGGGATAGTACTCGCGCACTGAAACACCCGAATTCCAATTAAAATGAAAATCTGTTTTCGTATAGACACATAATGAACCTCAATCACAATCTGCTGTGGAAGGAGAAATGGCAAAGTTATGATTGTCTTTATTATGATTTTATCTCTCCCTTTTCTCTTTCACTTTTAATTATTTTAGAAATTATGAAGTTTACTTTAAGCATTATTTTTGTGGAATAAGCTGCACTGGGAACATTTAAATGACTTGCTCATCCAAAAATGAGAATTCAGTCATTATTTACTAAACCCTCATGTCATTCCAACCTTGTATGACTTTCTTCGGTGGAGCACAAAATGTAAATGGTTGGAGAATATCTTGCCACTTTTCAATATAATGAGCACTGAAACTGTCAAGCTCCAAAATGACAAAAAAGCACCTTAATAGTGGTCCATACAATCCTTGTTCAAGTCTTCTGAAGTCATGTGATAGGTTTGAGTGAGGAACAGACTGAAATTGTAGTTGTTATTTGGGAAATAACAAATCTTAACACTCAACTCCTTAACTCTCTTTGGTGCATTTGTGAAAAAAGTAGCTACCATATGACGAAGATAAGTTAATGTCAGTATGAAATTGAATGAAAATAACCTATTTTTCCTAAATGCATTCTATTTATCTGATTGTGAATGGTTCACCCATGCATGTTAGTTTTTTGTTGTTGTTTTTTTTACTTAAAATTTGAAACGAATAGTTTGCTGAAAATAACTGCTTTTGGCCATCTAGGTAGATGAGTTTGTTTTTTTCATGGGAACAGATTTGGAGAAAGTTAGCATGACATCACTGTGAGAAAAACAGTTTGTAATAAATTCATCATAATCTTTCTACGAAACATTAGACTTCTCCAATTTAGTCTAATGTTAATTTTTTTTTTCAATTACCCATTAACAGTTAAGTGTCAAGTGTTTGATGATTCAGTTCACAAAGAATGAGTTCGGAGCTGCTATATTTGTCTGCTAATTTGCACTCTATTTTTGTTTAAGTGCCTGATTTACTAAACAAAATATGCAAATGAGGTAATGTTGTTAATACAGCCACAAAATCTCACAATCCAGACACGTGAATCTGTTGTTGTTGTTTTTTTGGAAGTTTGCCTGGTTATATCATTTGAGGAATTATGGCTGCCGTGATCAATGGTGAATGGGAAAATGTACATGAACATCTCTTTTAAAGGAAATTGCGTTTACCATAATGATTGTGCCAATCAAATAGCACTGAGTTTTGTGCATAAGCCACAATCTATAATGAGCCTAATTTACATAGAAAGGATGTTTGTGCTGAAAAGAATGACAGTGACTTCATTTCAATACTTGCTGGCTGGATGTGGACAGTCAGTGAAAAATAAGCAGTGAAATAACACAAGCAACATTTTGTCCCTGATTCTCTACTCTTACACCTCATCTTAAGATAGAAGATCATCAAAAGCAGATTGGAGATCATGAAAACAGGAGCGTATGTCCTGTCATCTCTGCTCTCAGGAAGGATGTGTGCTGATGTGATGTGCAGGCAGTTCAGTTGTCAGACAGGAAGCTTGACTGTCTGTTATTTGTTTCAGGGCCTCCCAGCATCTCCAGCACACAGACGCAGCAGGCTCTCTACGGGGAGAAGGGCCAGATCAAGTGTTTCATCCGCAGCACCCCTCCTCCAGACCGCATTGTGAGTTCTATCTATCCATCCGTACTACCTATGTACAGTATTCAGTGGTCAAATATTCCGGAAATCATATCAGACATATTCAAAGTGGTCAGATATATCTCAGTCATGTCAGTAATATTCAGTAAAATGTTAATAATAATATTTATATACACTACTGTAAAGTTTGAGGTCAGTAAGATTTTAAAGAAATTAATACTTTAGTTCAGCAAAGGTTAATTAAATTGATTAAAAGAGACAGTAAATGCATTAATATTCTTTAATAAAAGAATGTTAATCTTTTTTATTCATCCAGAAATCCTAAAATAAAATTAGCATGTTTTCCACAAAAATATTAACCATAACTGTTAGCGACATTGATGATAATAAGCAATGTTTCTTAAGCAGCAGATTAGAATATTAGAAGGATTTTTTTGAAGAATCACGTGCACTGAAGACTGGAGTAATGGCTGCTGGAAATTCAGCTTTGGATGACAGGAATAAACTATGTTTTAAAATATATTAGATAGAAGACAGTTCATTTAAATTTTAGAAATACAATATTACTGTGTTTTGGTTCAAACAAATGTAGCCTTGGTGAGCTTGTAAAGCACTGAAGATCTATTAAAAAGGATTTATAGCTTGAGTGTTTGGGTTTCTTTCAGCGGTTCACAAAGCGTATGTGTGGGTGTGTAATTTCTAGACATGTGGACTGTAAAAATTCATTACAGTACTAATTACAGTAAGCAGCTCAACGAATAGTTCAGTGGAAATTGTTTCCTGTATTTTCATGGTTACAAACTGTTCATTTAATTATATGCCCAATCTCCTGTTTTCTAAGGGAAATGTATGTTATGAAGGCCAAAGTGCTCATGATCCTAAACTATTGACAACAGCACATGGCAAAAAACACAAAAACATTTGAAATACCACCGCACACAGACCTTCAACACTTGGTATATGAAACGATCAATCACTTTAAATAGGGGAACAAACTTCTCCTGACATCACAGGACAACGAGTGTAAATCAAATTGGCAAACCGTCAGACAGTGCAACCGTATTAATTATTCATGTCCTGATGCATGCTGGGAAGAGGCAGAATTGACTGAACCGCAAAAGCATTTTTTCAGCCTAGGAGTATTTGAACTGAAAAGTGCATTAATAAAAAAATACAAAAAACAGCAAAATGAAGAAATGAGTTGCATTACTTGTTTTAACTTCCTGGAAGTTGCAAGAACATTGTAATAGAAATTAAACCCATAAATTGGTTCTTTTTTTTAGCATGAACTTACTCCAAAGCATTATATAATCATCTATGCTTTTATTTTATGCAGGCATGGTCATGGAAAGAAACAGTACTAGAATCAGGAACATCGGGCCGTTATACCGTGGAGACGGTGAGCACAGAGGATGGTGTCATCTCCACCCTCACCATGAGCAACATCGTTCCTGCTGACTTCCAAACCATCTACAACTGCACCGCGTGGAACAGTTTCGGCTCTGACACGGAGATCATTCGCCTCAAAGAGCAAGGTAACAATCAGTTTACACCGCATCCTAAACAACAACACTGCAACATTTAACAATAAATAAAGCAAATAATCAGTACCTGAGATTATTATTGCTGTGGTTTGAATACTGTAGTTCTGGCCACAATGTTGCAGAAACTGAAACTGTTTCTACAATAGATGCTGCTGATTAACTTGGAAAAGATACCTTTTATTGCGGGTCACGTCGCATCTATTTAGGACACGGTGTTCAGTGCCTAGTGTGTGTGTGTGTGTGTGAGTGTGTTTTACTCGCGTCTTGCAGTGACTTGATTTTTCAGAGCATTAGGGCAAAGACTGGATCATAGTCTGTTTATTCAGCTAAATGTCATCTACTAAGTATGTGGATTTCCTTAATGGAATTGTGACATATTCCATTTGTAATCTAATTTAAACAGCCCTTAATCCTTTCTACTCCCTTTATGATTTCTTTGAAATATTTAAATGAAATTAGATGTTTTTTTTCTTTTTATTCAAATAATGGCCCATTTTCCTCTAGCAAAGCCGACTCCCAAGGTGCAGAGCTGAGTTATTCAAAGAGGTCAGCTCATCCCCGTAGTATTTAATCGAAGACTCACGGAACATGACTTCATTATGTCTGCTCAAGTGACAAACAGGCTCCTGATCGGGACTATGCACATCCACGTTCTGTCACTGGTTGTCTGATGATCCCAGCGGTTCTGTGTTCTCCTCAGGGTCTTTGCGCTTGGCCGTCATCATCGGGGTTGCAGTGGGAGCTTTCCTGGCTCTCATCGTCCTCATTGGGACCCTGGGGGCTTTCTGCTGCGCTCGACTGCAGAGGAGTAAGTGAGCTCGTTGTTTCTACAGAGACAGAAACACAGAGGCGACTCGCACCGCATGTCCACCGAGACACCCATGCACTGTTTTAGACTCATCTTGTGATGACGCTGTGTTGCGCAATGTAGCACAACTTTATCCACACATAAAACAAAAGTGTTGGAGTACAGCTAATTAAAAGGTGTGCCCCTTAACTACTTGTTCTGTATCATAACAGCTACTCAGATGTTGTCAAATTAGTCTTGTTTTCCAATGTTGTTTTTTTCATCAATTAGCAGTGTAGCACGACAATACACTACATTACTCTTTTTTTTTTTTGTATTATATTGTACAAAGCCTTACAGCTCAGCAAACTCTCCAGGAAAATAATTATAATTAAATATTTTGCCAATTGTCATTGTGTTTTAAATGTAGTCTTTTATTTGAATAGTTGTATAATAGTTATATATCACCATGACTAGATCCTCATATTTAATCTAAAGAATTAAATAAAATGTTTTACATATATACCTGTACATATTTAAATATATTTCTGCACACACACACAATCATGGTTGGAAAGATTTTTTTAATGTTTTGAAAGTCTCTGATGCTCACAGAGGCTGCATTTATTTGACCAAAAATACAGTAAAACAGTAATTTTTAAATATGGTTTCAAATCTAATTTATCCCTGTGATGTCAAAGCTGAATTTTCAGCAGCCGTTACTTCAACTGGCAAGCCAGATTTTCAGAGTAGCTTCCCTAACACTATATCACAGAGTGATAAGAGCACAGCTTCACCTCACTCACGTCTTAGTCTATCTGAGGTCTTTATTGTCTTATCTCGCCTTTCGCAAATTGCCTCCATTAGCGGCAAGCTCCTGACTTTATCTGGCCAGGACTGTAATGACCTCATCTTTTAACAAGTGATATTTTTTTCTTCGCATGTTGTGCACCATAGAGGACATGCACCTTGTGATGTCATCACTCCCAGTGTCCCTCTCTTCCCGGCAGCGAGAGCTCTCCGGCACGTTAAAAAGTGAAAGTAAGCCTTTCTATCACCTTTTAGAGGCCATGTTCTGGGAAAATAGACATGCATGTTGTTTACGAGCGATTGCTGCATGTTCGCAAGTATGTGAAGGGATGTTCCGAATCATGTCAAAGCTCAGCGGAAGCAGTAGGATGTAATGTGGTTCTCATCACCGTGGCTAATCAGAACGATTTCCGCCAGATCTCAAAGGGGTCGTATCCACTAAAAACGACATCAGAGTGGAGATTGTCCATAAGGACCATAACGCAACCAGAGAACCGGAAGAAAACAGCAACATGAAGCAAATGATGGTGAGTTTGCACTTCTAACCTCCCTCTTCAATTCTCTCTGTCTTCCTTTACATCTGGTTCAAGCATTCGTTTCAGATAATCTGATGTTAACAGCTCTGAATCCAAGTGTAAATTGCCTCCTAAGGACTATCAAAGTCAAGCTAGATGGGTTTGAATACATATGCATTTGCTTTTGAATCCGCAAGGTCAAAGCTTTTCATCATGAAGATGCAAGATATGAGCCTTTTCTTTCTGTAATGTTTGTTGCTAGTAGATGTTCTCTAGATGTCCTCACATTATTGGTGGCCTTAGCAACAAATGAGATGCACTGCCAGTAAAAATAAGATTAATTCTGTTTTACAAAGTAATATGTTTTTTTCTGGTGAGGAAACGTTTTATATACATAGCAGTGCATAATACACCATATCACAAGCAAGATTAACAATTACCAGTGCGTAAATTTAACTCACTCAGAATAATGTCTGTTTCAACAGAGCATATTTTAACATGTGCCTGCATATGTCTCAAAGAGGAAGGATCATTTACATAAAGCTACACTTTTCTCAACCTTGTCGAGTTGCTGGACACGCCCACATTGATGTCACAAAAGACAAGTTGTAATCATATTTTTGTTGTTAAAGTGTGGTCACATGTACTGTTTTTTTTTTTAAATTGAGTCATTCTAATAGGAATCTGCAAGTTTCGTGTCAGGGCGAAAATTTTCTCCATGCATATTTTCTAAAATTTGTATGTTTCAAAGGACACAAAACCGCTCGGTTTTAAGGTGACAATTGTGTGAGCTGTTAAATTTAGCTAATGTGACACTGTATGGGAGAACATGACTTTTCTTTTAGTCTTCCTTCGCCTCTTTCCACCGCAGCACTCAAATCACAGTGCAGCTCTGCAGCATCCTTGAACTTTGACCGGTTTCAGATCAGACCTCAGCTTTGAGGGAATTTCTGTTCTTGCTGGATGCTGAAATTCTCTTGTACATGCTTACAGGCTGAAATCAATACCAGTCACGCATCTACTGCATCATCTCACTTTCTCTCTTTCTGCTTTTAGATGGAGCGATCCGAGTTTCAGCAAGAGTCTGTGTTGAAACAGTTGGAGGTCCTGCAGGAAGAGGAGAGGGAGCTACAGCACATTAAGGTGATGAACTGAGGGATGGAGAGACGGGGGGAGAACTCTGCAGGACTCACATCTGTCACCATTAAAGAACCCCAGAGAGTCATTTCTCCATCATACTCATAAAAAAAACTGATTTAATAGAACCGCCGCGTAATCTAACAGAATCTAATAAAGCAGAGTTGTGGGAACTCTCGCTCTCTGACTTTTTCAGAATTCCTTGCCATGTTCTTTTGCTTTACAGAGTCCATTATAGAAATGTTTACAAATGGACGTGTTGTCATACTGACTGACTGCATGTCAGATTTCCAGAGCCCAAGGTTTCATTATATCCTCTGGTAACTGAGAAATACTGGGGCATTTAGTAGAATGTCCATGCTAATTCGTTTAATGAATGCTGTTTGGCTAGACTTCTGTCTGGAACGTTTGTCTGGAACTTTTCAGCCTTTCAGATCATTTCAAAAGCTCAATATTTCAAGGATTTGTTTGGATCTTTGGAAATTGCATATTTACTACAAAGCGTCCATCATTAGTCATATTTGCTAAGGCCAGCATAACTGACCAAAAATACAAACTTTGCTTTGTAACTGCCTACTGAGTTGCATTTACTTTACATTAAACACTTCCACTTTTCTTTAGATAAAAGTACTTACAATAAAAAAAAATATCTTGAAATAATATATTTGAATTGGATTTTCTTGCAACAGGGTTTGTAAAACTAAATTAATTAATTTCCCATGGGATTTTAGGAAACTTCGGTCACACTTTATTTTAGGGTCCAATTCTCACTATTAACTAACCATTAACTATGACTTTTGCCTCAATTAACTCCTTATTTGCTGCTTATTAATAGTTTATAAGGTATGTGCTAAGTTTAGGGTATTGGGTAGGATTATGGATGTTATGCATTACATGTACTTTATAAGCACTAATAAACAGCCAATATGTTAATTATAGACATGCTAATAAGCAACTAGTTATTAGTGTGAATTGGACCCTTAAACTTGGGTATGACATTTGTTTCATTAACATGAATGGTGAATCATGGGTTTGCTGAACACAAAGTTTCTTGGAGGAACACAAAACCTTTGCAAAATGAACACAAAGTTTCTAAGGGAAACACAAAACATCTGCAAAGCGAACAAAGTCTCTTGGGAGAATGCAAAACTTTTATTAAGCAGTTTTTCAGGAGAACACAACACTTTTGCCAAACGAACTTAAAGTTACTTGAGGCAACTCAAAAGTTTTGTAAAGAGAACACAAAATTGATCAGGGAAATGCGAAACATCTGCAAAGGGAACGAAGTGTCTTGGGGGAATGCAAAACTTTTATTAAGCAAAGACAACGATTTTCAGGTGAATGCAAAACTTGTGCGAGAGAACTAAATACGAGTCCTGTCTACAAACTAGAATATCATACAGACTTGGAAATAGACTCGGTCCAGTTGCTTTGAGTTTTGCGCTGGCACCGGTCAAAATTTCTTCAGAAAATGTAAAAATCAAGGTGGTCTTGTTCTCTCCCAGCAACCATACCTGCCTTACCAATCTCTCCATGGCAGAACCATCATCACCTCTCAGTCTTAAATATGTCATTCCATCCAAAATTGGTCCTCATTCAGAGCTGTGCTACCTTGACTCTGACAGTGGTGAAAGTGCACACCATACTGTTTTTGTTTTCCAGGAATCCCTGAGTTCTTTCACCTCAGCGTTCCTACAAGGCCGCTAAGATTAAAAAGAGAAAGCGAGAGATATATGTTATCTATATAGAAACTGGCCAAAAATAAAATGTGAGTGAATTTTATGGAGATTATTTCACATATTTAATGCCGACATGAATTGTCAAGGCCCATTTAATTAGCTGATAACAGGATTTGACTGTTTATGCTGGAGATGACTGTTTCACACCACTAAACCATGTAATCTTCTTAGCGTGGGACAGTTATCAGTCTGTTCCCTAATTTCCATGTCACACTGCCTATAATTAGTGTGAGCTGAACTTGACCTTGGCTTTTTACAGCTTATAAATACATGAGAGGAAAATGACAGTTTCCTTTTACGTTCTCTCATTTTGCTTTTAATACAAGCTGAAAGTATATACTGTAATAGATCAATAATTGTTTGCTAAAATTATAATTGTGCCATCAGACTGGATAAACAGATTAATTTGACGACAAGCTTCATGGAAACACCCAGCAAAATGACCACAAACAGTGAGAAAAACAAAAGGACAAAGAGATTCATTTGGCGTGTTAATGATTCGGCCAGAATGGTTTATTTAGCATGGCATTTCAGTGCAAAAAGCCTGCCACATTATATAAAAAAGGTCATTTTGAATTCTTATCTCACAATTCAAACATTTTTTGTACTGCAATTCTGAGTTTATATTTCAAAATTCTGACTCAGACTCAGAATTGTGAGATTAAAAGTCGCAGTTACCTATTTTTATTTTTTAATACATGGTGGAAACTTCAGATTTGATCTCTTGCAATTATGACTTTTTTCTCTAAATTCTAAGACAAATGTATCCGAACTGTGAGATATAAACTCAGAATTGCAAGATAAAAGGTTGCAATTACCTTTTTTATTTGTGTTATTATTGCCTAACGGTTAGAGAGTCTGACTTGTAACCCAAAGGTTGCAGGTTTGAGTCTCATTAATGGCAGGAATTGTCGTGGGGGGAAAGAATGTACAGTGCTTTCTTCCACTCTCAATAACACACTAAGGTGAGACACTGAACCCCCAACTGCTCCTTTCTTATATGTGGCCTATATTGTGTTGTCAAAATGCTGTGCCATCATTGTCACTCTTTTTCCAATGGCGCGTTTGCATAAAAATTGTGCAAATAATTCAATGATGGAATAATGTATTCATGTCTCACAGGATCCGACCAACGGATACTACAGCGTGAACACCTTCAAAGAACAGCCGACCCCAACCATATCCCTGTCAGCCAATCAGAACGCAGAGGTCCGAAACCCTGCCACAGCGACCCTTGGGAAACACCGCGTCCCCACCGGCATGTCTTACACCAACATTTACAACACATTGGGCGCCGGTCCCAACCGACTATATGACTACAGCCAGCGTTTCGTTCTGGGAATGGGCAGCAGCTCCATCGAGTTGTGCGAGCGTGAGTTTCAGAGGGGATCGCTCAGCGATTCCAGCTCGTTCCAGGACACGCAGTGCGACAGCAGCGTCAGCAGCTACAGCAAGCCGGATGGATACGTGCAGTTTGACAAAGCTAGCAAAGCCTCGGTGTCGTCTTCGTCCCACTATTCACAGTCGTCGTCCCAGAACTCGGACCTGACTCGACCACTACAGAAACGAATGCAAACGCACGTTTAACTAGAGGACTGAACATCATACATGCTTTTGGACGAACACTAAAGGTGAGTCACCTGTGCTTCATGCATCATTCGTGAACAAATCCAAACATTTCAATCTTGGAAGAACATTACCGACATATCAAGCTCAATTTTCTGTATATTTTGAAAAGTAACGTGTTTTTTAGATTATTATGTTCGTTGTGGAAGACTTCAGAGTTTGAAAGATGAAAGCAGGGGAAACCAAACCTTGGACGTTGTTTCATAACATGACAATCAGGAGTCCATCCACAAAGTCGCCATTGACTATCCCAGTAAGCCAATCTAATCTGTTCCATTCAGGAACTTGGAACTGTGGGAAACCTGGAGGTTTGTGTTCGCTTTTTTTTTTTTTACGAGGAGCCAAACTTGGGCCATTTCGTAGGTCTTCTACTGTGGCCCAAAGCACAAAGGTGTTCAATGCCAACCGCAGTGTTTTTCTGCTGATAAAGAGATCTAAACAAGGATGAATTATCCTTAGCAGGTTGTTGCTAAAGACTTTGTAAAATAGATTTCACTTGTGTGCACTAAACTGTTTTTTAACTACATCTCTTTCCTTATGTGGTCTCTCGTCTTTACGATTTCATGCTTTGTGTTTTACTTTCCAATGCAATGAGAATGTGTAAAAACACACACAGCCAAACTGCATGTGTGGAGAGTTCTTCAGGAGCTTCGCTAACGTGGACAGCATAGTGTTTACATGCCAGAGACCAGAATGTAAATCCCAATACTTTATTTTCTCAACACGTATTTAATGTGAGCAGATCGTTTCGACACTTCATGGTTAATAAATGCGTTTATGTACGTACATGTCCTGTGAATTCAGACACTCTGTTGTTAGAAGCTTCTTTTATACCTCCAGCAATCTGGTGTTGTAGTTGTTCTGTACATCATTGCGCATAAACTCCACATTCTGGTGGGAGTATGATTGAATTCATAAATTTTTTCCCCACTTCTGATGTTCTGTTTAAGGCTGTCATATGTATAAGCTCACTGTTTTAAGTAAGCTTCTCTTTCCCGCAGCCCCCCTGAATGTCTGGCATAAATGTTTACATCGCTTAATTGATGCAGGAAGTGCCTGCCGTCGACGGATGAGTCTGCAGAACGTTCCGAGTGAAACTTTAACTCGAGCTGTGCATCAGAGCAATTACACTGATCAAATAATCATGATTACAAAATAAGTGTTGAATAAAACAGTGTGTGGGAAAGATGTTCTGTGGTCATTCAAGCTGAGGCGGCTTCTCCTCTCTCTCTCTCTCTCTCTCTCTCTCTTTTTTGATTCACCCAAACTTTTTTATTAAAGAAGAGGCTTCCTGTCATGTCTGATTATGTCAACAGCAGGTTGCATCTAATGGACCAACTGAAATATGCATGCTGTAAAATGAATATGTTTAGAAAGTTATGCTTCATTTCAAAATTCAGCTGCAATTAGTTAATTATCCAACTTGACTAAAGTTAACTAAACTTAAAAATTTAAGTCAAGCATGAATATGATTACAAGTTGAGACTATTACTTATGTTTAATATTGTCCTTGATACAACCCAATCGCAGATAATCCGAACATTTTTGATGTTTAATATAGTTTTGTGCAGCTCAATTTAGCTTAGCACAATGACACAGAAATAAAAACACAAGCCACCGAGTTTCTTGTCACTATGGTTAAGACAATATCAGATATGAACATATGGATTTTATTCACTTTATTGCATTTCATGTGTACAAAACCAAAAACAGCCTGCTTTATTCTAATGATGAGTGACGGGATGGACAAGCATCATTCATCAGTGTAGAAAATGCCTACTTTAGACTCTTTAAATACAACATCTAAAATCATAGAGACTGTTGAGATCATCCTATTGAAATCTGATCTGAATAAGCCCTCCTTGAATAAAGCAGCAGTCAGATACAGGGTCGAGGGAATGCAAACCTGATATGATCTCCCCGCTATAGCATTAGTGATATTTCATAAACCCTCCAAACATCTTTATACAAATGAGTTCTCCTCTTGCTTCAATCCATCATCTTGGCTTTTTAAAGGTTGGCCCGACCACGCCGGATCCGTCTTGAAACTAAACGGACTTCAAAGGATGATTTTACTCGAGGTACAGAGCCTCGTGTTTGTACTGGATTGAATTACAGTCCTTGTTGCTTCCGGCTTTGTCATCTTAATCGAAAGTCTAGTCACACACTTCGTAAATGCGGCAATTTGGAAAAGCCTTCATCAGCACATTCTTCAGTAGGCCGCGCTGTGTGTGTGTGTGTGGGAGCCATGAGTGCCGGAGCAGATCTGTTGTGACCAGCGCTGAGTAAATTACTTCTGCAGCCACTTTCAGGATGCATCTATTGATTCTGCACACACCCAGAAGTGATGGCAGCTTAATGCTTCAATTTACCCCAATCCACACCGCACACAACTGTGTAGCTCGTGCCTTTAACTTTATCGCCGATGTCCACGTGGGGTTGCGAGTACGGGCATGCACATGGTCAGAGCGGCAATAACCCTATGGGTCTGTGCACATGCGCTCACAATAAAAGCTTACAGCAGACACTGAGTTTATGTAAATTAAGATAAAAGTATGCACATTTATATCCCTGCAAACGCCTGAAACTGATGATCACAGCATGCGGCGAGCCTCGAAAATGTGACATATGAAGTCCTAAATAAACGTCGTCGTTCCTCATCCTGCTCTCTGTGAAACCTGATGCGATCCTCTGAATGTATGATGAAACATCTCTACAAACCCGCTGCGCGAGCCGCTTATCTGCACTCCATCCTCCTAAACGACACGGTGCATCTGGCTGCTTAACCGTACTGAACATTCATATTGGAAACCATCTGAGAGGAAGAGGAGAAATACTGATGAAAGTGTGTGATTTATTGTCTTTCTGCCCCAAGGTCATTATATGGTTAACTAAAACCAATATCACCAGCAAAGCCAAGAAAAGCTAATATGGAATAATAAACCATACTTTTAGAACTAAATGATTCACTATCAGTTTAAAAATTAGCATTCAAGTTCTACATTAACGTTAGTAAACGGACATAAATAAACTGTATTTAACTTAATGCTGTGAATAAGTAGCTGCGAAAATCGGTGTGAACTGGTTGTGAAAATTAATTTTGTCAACTTAAAAAAAGTATTTTCTTCTACACAGACCTGTGAAAGGCAGCAGAGAGAAAAATATCTATTTCATGCTTTTATAAGGGCTTCCAGAAAAAGAATTAGTGCTAAAACAGGTACTGTAGGCTAATGAAATATTTGTGATTGTTGCTTGAAAAGTATTTTATTTCATCAGAACATGTGGCTACTGTTTACAGAGCCCAGCAAAAATATAGGCACAAATTATGAATTCGTTGCCACAAAATATACTGTATTTAACTAATTTATGCTCACCAGCAAAACTGTCACATTATTTCTGAATTCAAAACTGCACACACCTCTTCCTTTTTCTGCCATTTAATGAAAAACAAAGGAGTGCAAGGTTCCAAATTCAGTAATAAAATAAAAACCCAAATAAACAAACACTTAGACAGTAGGGGTTGTCTGATTCTGGTTCTGGTTCCAGAATCAAACAACCCCTATACAATAGTGTACCTTACAATAGTGTACCTTATGAAGAAGTACCACCCTAGTGACAGCTTTCTGTGCTTTTGTTGTTGTTTTTCTGAGAATGAAAAAAAAGAAAAAAGTTCAATTCAACAGTATTTTGTATATAAGTAGTTGTGCAAATTTTAGCACAGCTGTGAAACGTTGTAAAGACATTGCCATTTAGTTGAGCCAAACTCTCAAAACTCCTCTTGGATTCTAAAGATAGACACATTCACAGCACATTTAAGTCTCCACAATTACCAAAGCATTATGAATTTGACAAATAAAGCTCTAAATTAAAACGTGTTAAAAGACAGTTTCTGGGGTATATTTTAGTATATATTAAAGGCAGATGGAAGGAGATGGTGATGAAAACTACAACTATACTGTGCAACAGTAAATAAAAACAAAATAAATCCTTTTCAAAACGTACAAATGAAATAAGAAATTTGCAAAACAATAATAATAGCTGTTTTTGTCTGATTATTTTTTCTTGAGAACATCTTTTTGTGTGTGTGTGAGTGTGTAATGAAGCAGTGAAGTGTCATTTAGAATCAACCTACTGCTCAGCAACAGCACAAAGCAATTAGAAGCACAACACAATATATATAAAAAGAAACGATTCAAAATTGCTCATCTACTGGCATCGTGTTGTTTTTTCCCTGCTGCACATATGGCAAGGGGAAGTCACGGAATGGAAATAAATCACTATGCAACCTTTAGTTGAGATGAGTTCAGCAACAGAGAGCATCACATGACAGCAGAATAAGACGATTTCTTCAAGATCATCTCTCCGCTAAACTGCTCAGAACGAGGTTAAGGGACCTGTGAGCCGCCGATGGTGTCGGAACTGTCAAACGAGAATGCTTGACTTTCCTGCTTAACCTTTTCGAGAGCAGGGCAAATAGAAACATTGTGGAGCCCTCGGAAAACTGTGGAAAAAAGAGATGGATCAGGTGACAGGGTAACTCAGCTTGGTTCATTCATCATTTCCTTTCAAAGAAAACTCAAGAATGAACAAATAAGCCGGCCCCCGTCTGAAGATTCACACAGAGAGTTAAAATATATGAATCATTTCCAGTCTTAGTACGTCAAACAAAAAGTGTTTTATGGAACAAAAGAAATTACGGTATTTTTGCAGTATGCACATTGTTGCTGCATGAAATACTGTCCCACAATCAGGATTTGCAATATTTGGGAAGTGTTATTTTCAATCCTGGGAAAGCCATGGGAATTTATAAAATGTTAAAAGGACAAGGAGAAGGTGTTTTTCTAGTTATGCTTGCAGTCTCTTGCTAGAAATATATATATATATTTTTAATTATTTCAGAGCTGTGTGTGTTGCCCTCTTCATATGCAGAGTGCTTGTGCTTGCCTGTCTAATGTCACAGATGTCCTTAGTAATGTCCTAGAAAAATTACTTGGAAAAAAAATTACTTTTCCATGACCTTTTAACGTTTTATTAATTTCCATGGCTTTTCCAATATCTAATAAAATGGCAAAATGTCAGTAGAAAAAAATGAAAAGACAATTCATTAGTCAGAAAGTGTGACATATCCATTTTTTTGTTTTAATTTATTAATTATCAAATGTTACTTCTGTTTTAAAGTACAAAACAGAATGCAGATTTGATCACTGGACACCACTCATATTCAACTTGAGATTTATTTCTAAAACTACATAAACATTACAAACTATAAAAAAAAACAATAAACCAATAATATTATATATATATATATATATATATATATATATATATATATATATATATATATATATATATATATATATTATTGGTTTATTGTTTTTTTTTATTTAGTTAATGCTTCCTGTTCATTATCTTTAAAAACAAAACAAAAAACAAACTGTTTTTGTCATTTTTAATCTAGTTAAGAAAAAAAAAGTCATAACATTCTTGTCAAATTGTGTATTGGGCCTATTTTGGCAGACTCAGTCATCCAGGTTTTAGTGCATACAAAGGAAACACTGGTTTGCTAATGATTTTACCCCTGTTCAAGAGGGACATTTAGGATGATGGACAGGTTCAGTATTGCTTTAACTATTTAACTATTTGCCTTGTGTTATTAATATCAGAGGCAGTTGAGCTGGTCGATGGCAAACCAACTTCTGACATTTTGTCTCTGAGATCTCCAAAGGACCCTCATAAAAATCAATATGCATGTCAATTTCTCTGTTTTAGCTCCCATTGTTCTCTCTGTTGACCTGAAGAATCATAAATATCCCCCATCCAGCCTTTTCACAAAGCTGAAATTACTCATAAATGACTCATGCATTCCAGCTGAAAGAGTCTTTCATAGATTGATCATTTTTCACAGATAATGACTGTAATGGTCGACAGAAATGTTTTTGTAAAACTTCAGCTTTATTGCCGTGCTCTGCTTTAGAACTTGATTGCTTTTTGAATGAGTCTGTCCTTCTGTAACATCTTCTGCGGAATCAGGAAGAGGTTTAATTTCTGTTCCTTTGCATTAACTGCCCTGTTGATGATCGATAAAACCTTTCTCAATCCCAGACCGCTATTGTTGGTGCTGGTGTAATGATTTCTTTAAAGAGGGATGTTTAAGGTTATCAACTCTTTCAGATGTGGTGAATTGATCTCGAAAAAATAAAGAGATTTCTTTAAATGAAAAGTCTTTTTGTGGCCCTATTTGCAGAGCGTAAATCTTTTAAACCTTTATTTGACTGTATAATTCATATTATGAGATTTAAATTCAAATGTTCTCTCCCTCAGGACAAACCTAATACTTGCATATGAGTCAAATAGTTGAAGTAGGATAAATTATTATTAAATAGCACCACAGAATGTCAACAGAGAAGAAAAAAACGAACTTTACAGAGCTAAAGCAGCCAAACAGCCACTTCCTCAATGGACGGCTTACTCACGCGTGATGAAAGCCGATGAGCTGCAAATCCCCGTCTCGTTCTCCTGATGAGGTCTGCCATACCTCACGGCATGATACCTGCTCACTAACCAAACGCTGACAATTACCATCTGTAATTAATTTTCATTTGTATTATGCACATGAAGACGGTCCAATAACTGTTCATGATTGCACAATCACAGACTAATTAGGTTGACTTTATCAGCATTTAAAAAAAAAGAAGAGATGGAGAGAGAGAGTAAGTGGGTGTTTTTCTTCGCCTTCTGGAAATTATTGAGTTCATAACATCTGAACAGCAGTTTGCTAACTATATATATATATATATATATATATATATATATATATATATATATATAAATTATTATTATTTTATTTTTTTTTGCAAGCCAACACAATGGTAATTGTGAAACTTTAGTGAAAGTATTGAATATATATTGTGAAAGCTATACTTTGAAATGACATTGCGTTCCATGACGGAATGTCTGTTTTTGCTTTGGTCTTTATGATTCTGCCCACTGACAGTTTTGACAGTTTTGACACCACAGGTTTCCAGAAGGTTGGAGCAAGCAAACTAACTGGATAAGAGATGGTCAATTCGACCTGACCTAAAAAGCCTCAGCATCCATTTAAAAACCTCAAAAACCAGAGTAATATCAACTTACAGTGTAAATTGTCAATTGTGCATATCCAATATTTTGAATTTGGATTGTAGTAGAAAATAAAAGAACCTCCATACTTAACATTATTTCATTATTTGTAGATTACATTTAACAGATTATACTTTCATGAAAACATTTGGAATTGGCTTGTAAAACTGTTATTAATACATAGGCTGAGTTTTTGTTGGATTTACACAGTTTTGACCAGCACGTGTTGCTAGCATGCACTTTTAAGCACTTTGAAATGGTGATCATGTTGAGAAGCAATTGGTTCGAGTGATTCATTTTCGAAAAGCTTTGTTTCTCCATCATTCGTAATCAGCCTCACCACTTTCATTAGAACTTTTTAGAGAGGTGCATGTCAAAGTATGACGTGTCCGATGAAGATGTATAAAAAATTACAATCAATGCAAATACAGAGAAATGTGGTAGCTTCTAAAATTCACTGGCCTTATGTATGGAGAAATAAATGAGACATCACTCTCAAAGGTCTCAATTACATCTTTGACACAGCCTCTGATTCTGCTGACCCACAGATCAGCCATGCTCTGTTTGTGTATTTTATGTTCTACATAAATTATAAGCCACTGAGAAAGCACACAAGCAGATGCTCCATCAACAGCTGTTATTGACACGGGGCACTTTGCAACTAGACTTAAAGATAAATCACTGTGTGCTTATTGACATTTGGAAAATGCCAGCACGGGTCGACCTGCATGCTAGTGGCATGCATACAAATCTGTGCTCGTTCTAATCCAGTTCCCCACAAGCATGTTTTACAGTTTCATTTCAGTCGAGGGATTTGCATGGATTCATTTGGAAGTCATCAATGACTGCGCAGATAAAAGAGTGGCATTTCCCTGAAATGCATGATGAAAACGGCACCAAATCTCGGAAAGATTCTCTATCATGCTGACTTTTAAAAATCTCCTAAATAAAATCGTTCAACCTCTTAAATTCCCTGTTGATTTAGGTGCTGTTCTTTTGAGCCTTTGGGTTTTGGGGGTTTAATTAAAGTAAAGGGTATTGGACATTTTAAAATGAAGGTTTAGCTTTTAAACGCCGGGTGAGAACTTGTTTTTAGGAATGAGTGCTGTGTTCGGGGCTTAGCCCACATGGAAAGAACCTTTATGTGGATATATGCGCATATATGAAACCTATATGCAGTGTATATGCACATATATGATAATATATATGCCACATATAGGCACAATTGAGGTGCATATATGTGCATATACAGGAAATATAGGTCTCCTGTATTGCTTCTTCATATCCACATATGAGCCCTATACATACAAGATATGTCTTCTATATAGCTAATGGCAGGATCTGGTCATTTTGTAGCTCATATCTCATTTTTGACTGTCAAACATAATGCCTAGCTCATATTTTCTATTATCAAGGCAAAAACTAAGAATTAACGAAAACAATTATGCAAGAACTTATGTTCTATGAAATTGGTATCACATGTAATTGGCATGTTATGGAATTTAACTATGGCAATAACATGATATATTAACTATGATATCTACACTTTTTCCAGAAACATTTACAAGGTCAGTTCTTTCTTGTATGAAGAGAGTGTAAAAGAAGGAAATGTATAACAAAATGATTTTTAATTTTACTATTATAGGTGAACATATAGGTGCATATATACGTGCATATATGTACCTATATAGGTATATATATGCATATATATATATATGTGTGTACATATATGTACATATATGTGTACATGCATATGTGTGCATATATGTACATATATGTACATATAATATAGGAAAACGGCCAATTTTATATATGTCACATATATTAAAAACCTATATCAAAACCTATATTGAAACATATATGTTTATATAGGGTTTTTTTCCATGTGGGAGGCTATATTTTTTTAATGGACTGAGGTGAAAAAAATTCCTCACTGTCTGCACAGATGAACTTTTGGCTTAAAACAAAATTCTTTGAAAAAGGAAATTACCCAGGCTTCTGGCATCTAATTCCAAAGAATGGTTATACACTGGCAAATCTGCATTAAAAAAAAAAAAAAAAAACTTCTAAAACAGTGTGGAAAAGTCACAAGTCAGTTTCAAATTGATTTCTAATATGAATTGTGGAAGTGCAGAATGAATCAAATTGGTTTCCATGGCTACATCTGGTGACTACAGTTCGAGATAATTGTTAAAACACCAGGTTAAATAGCATTTAAATGTCTGACTCACTCTGGATGATTCATTTATCTGATTCATGGATTCTTTTGAGTCACAACTCCCTGAGAGTCAGAGATTTTTGATGTTACTGTCGTTGTTGTTGTAACAGGATCCCCATTACCACTGATTTTACAACAGAGATCGTCAGTTGATTCTGATTGCATTTGATTCGTCATTCACTCAGTTTAAACTGTTACAGTTGAGTGATTCAATTCAGTTCAACTGAATCATTTAAAAGAACTTTTTCAAAGCAATGATATTTTGACATACACATTGTGTTTCTGAGACTGTTTCTAAACATAGATTTCATCTCAGCCCATGTAAATGTCAGGTTGATTTGTTTGGATGGTTCGTTTTACTGATTCACTGATTCACTGATTTGTTTGATTCAGAACTCCCTAATGAGACATGTCCATGCTCTTTATTTTGTATTACTTAAAACAAAGACTGCCAAATCTTGCATTTCTGATTGCATATGATTCGTCCATCTCACAGTTTAAACTCTTACAGTCAAGTCATTTAAATCATTTCTACACAGTCATTCAAAAGAACCACTTCAAAATATTAAACATCGTTTCTGTAGCCTGTGTTTGTTCCTTCAAAAACGAATCCAGATTTTGTAACAGGCCATGTGGATGTCAGTATGACCTTTGGGTAGTGTGTCTGTGTGTCAGCGCAGGCCAAGAGAGTCTGTTTGTACTGTGGGTCACGGTCGCTCTGTTGGGTTAAACATGGGTTTAATTGTGCATCAAAGCGGATTATAGGACTCCTGGCCATATGATCCACCATAGTGTGGCTTCAGATCAGTACAGGAAGGCTGCTTCCAACTGTATAAAGTGAGCATTCAGGAGCCTCTGAGCAAAGCACTGAATAATTCCTGTGCCATATGAAAAACTGCAAATTAATGTGACCGCTAACAGCAAGCTTTCTCCAGATATTATAAAACTCCTTTTTCCAAGGCGATTATTCCTGTAATACATTTACTGCATGTCAGTCCAGATAAATGTGTCTGCTATATGGCTGCTTAGTAATTTGCAGAGTTTTATTAGTCATTTTTTTATCTGATTTGGGGGAAATTGGTGAAATTATGTGAAATTGATTTAAATATGATTAAATAAACATAGCTGAGAGAAATGTGGTGTTATTGGTAGCTGAAAGCATGGACAAATTAGACCCATAGACTCTTATAAATAAAGTTCTTCTCTGCATCTATGTTCTTATGAAAATACATTAACATCCATGGAAACTTTCCATTTCACAAAAGGTTCTTTATAGTGAAAAACGTTTCTTTAGATTTCTTTAATGTTATTTACACTTTGATTAAAATTGGTTTTAAGAATTATTTACTGAAAGGTTCTTTGGGGTATCCAAAATGGTCCGAAAAACCTTTCTGGAACCTTTTTTTTATGTATGTAATTGTATGATATTATATATAATAATATTGCATAATAAACAAATATGCAATGCATTTGTAGAATTAATGAATGCCAAATGCTTCTGTGGAAAAGTTTTGTGGAGTTCTGCAAGCCCAGATTCCACTCAATTTATGGATTGATATTTTTTCCCTGCTATAAGGAAGCTGCATGCAATATTTTTTTAGGCAAACAACATTTTTATAGTTCTTCCCATGGTCTCTCCCATGGTTCTCAGTGGAAAAGGCAGGAGATGCTGGAGTACTTTAAAACAAAATATAAAAAAGACCAGGTTGTTCGGTCAAAGGTACCATTGATTTTTACTGACTTAAACACCCAAGAAAATGATGTTTGGCGTATTAAGCAATGCCCAGAATGGCCCTAGATCATGTTACAGTATGAAATAATCATGAGTCATGTAGCAAAGCTGTCTTTAAAGCATCTTCCATCAGTATTTCAGTAGTAACAGGTTTCCAGAAAACCACTAAACAATTTATCAGATTGGATTTTCATGTTTCCCAGGAAACCCCAGACACTGGCACAGGTTAAGATGAGCGACATAAACCTGCGTCGACTGTTTTCATGATGACTGTTACAACCACACGGCTATGAGAGAAAAGCTTATTTTCCAAAACATCACAGATGTCTCATCAATATAAAAAATTCTTCTCTAACATGTAAATATTAATAAATCACAGAGCAGGTGAGTTAAGTGCATTTGGTTTTCTCCTTCAACATTTCTCCTCCAATCAGAAGTGCTCATTTTCATTCATGTGGCATCCAGATAAACTAAACAAATAATTCAGCTCCAGTATTTGGGATTTGGTGAAAGGCCTTGCCCTCACCTCAGGTGCACAATCACAGCAGACACCACCGGATGAGTGATTAGATGCCATGCATGATTTGACCTTCAGGCTTTGTGTTGGCAAACGAAAAAAAAAAAAAAAAAAGAGCGTGACATGATCTTTTGATCTCCCTCCCTGTCTCAGCTTACACAACAATGCTTTATGTTTTTTTTGATTTCCCGCACATTCAAGATTCACTCCCTCTGAATAGAAAACAGCTTTGAATGATTCTTTTCAGAGGGTTTTTACATTTAGCTCTTGATATAGTTTTATTTTTGCTCTGCTAAGACAGTGAAGTGATTGATTCAGTTCACCAGACTATAAAGGGTGCTTATGAGCAACTGTACTAAATGATCATCACAGGTTATTGCGTTCAATACAAACACTGTTTCAGTCCCACGACTGTGGGTAATTCTCTTTAATCTTATGCTTGTTGACGGTATTTATTTATTTATTTATTGGAAAATTAAACAGTACCGCAGTTACTTTTTAGCAGCTGCAAACTATAGGCCTATGATGGGAATCCCTAACGAAAGGAAAATATATTTACCAATATATTTCTTAAAATATATTGTGATATATTGTAATATATTATTTTACCTTTTTATTTTCTAATATTTTATATATTTGAATACATTTAATAATATATTGATGATACATATATTATATAATATATTGCAAAATATACAAATGATTGCCGCTTTCAATATATTGCAATATATAGGAAAAAATAAATATATATAAGAATATATGACTAATATATGACATGATATTTTCCAATATACTGCAATATATTTTTTTGTTTCATAAGGGATGACACTCACTACCATGAGGTTTCTTGTCAAAAATGTTAGCCTTAACTTTTTCCTTTTTTTTTTTTTTTTTTTTTTTTGACTCATAGCAATTTGCACTTGAATTGGACCACGCTGGTGACTTTGTATTTTTGTTTACTCAGCCTGCAAAAGGAACTCATTAGAAATACTCTTCAAGCCATTATTTTGTGGTATATGTCTTATTATTGCATCACATTCAACGCAGACAGCTCAGGTGAAATATGATTTTTAGGCGCTGAAGCTTCAGCAGGGGGGGAGCGCCACTCATGAAAAGCAATGCAAGAAACACTGACCCACAATGTCAACACAGATAGCTTGACAGCCGATCAGAACAATTACATATTGCCATTATTGTCTCATTGCACTGAAAACTTTTTTTTTTTTTTTAAGGAATAGAGGTTTTAGGGGGAAAGGACTTATCCAAAAAGCCTCATTATTGGGATAGTTTACCTAAAAATAAGAATTCCGTCATCATTTACTCATCTCATTTCAAACCTCTATGGCTGTATGTGGTTATTTTCCTCACACAAAGCTATTGTGTAATTTAGTGCATTTTTTTAACTATCAGTGGAGAGCTGAACCAGCATTTCAAGAACTATAAACAGCCTTCTTGCAAAAATCCTTTAAATATAAAAGATCAACACATCAACTTAAAACCATTACACCACATCCATCCTCCGTGGAGCACTCGGCTCTGGATGCAAACGCACTGCAATCACACCTTACAGTAAGGTGCATATCCAACTCCCTGAAAATCAATCATTTGGGATTGTTGGTTTTTATTTTACTGTTTTAAAGGGTTCCCGTGACCTTGCACCTTGTATTCTTTGGAGTGGAAAGCACTTCAGACTTCAGCCTGTCGATTTTATGATTTTAGAAATAAGTTGTGGCCGAAATCATCCAGGTCAACAGAGACTTAGAATTGGGAACTTCAGGCATTTATTCAGCAGGAAAGATGTGGTTTTAAAATAAATGTCTCCATCATTTTTATATGTGCAGTGGCTGTTCGTGACAGTGGCAGTTTGTGGGTGAGCTGATATGTGCTGTGGATGATATCAGACGGCCTGCATTAGTCTGTCCACTTTCCTTCCTCTTATCTGGCAAGAGTTCAGAAGTGACAGATGCATTAGGACATGCACTAGTAGCTTTCAAGAGCTTAAATCCATTTGCTGGATTATCACTTGTGCCCCTGTGTAATGACATGGCTCAACCCCAAACATCTTCCAGGACGTTGGACATGAAGGTTTTTTCTTTTTAACACGACCTGCATGGCCCTTTTTAAAACACCAACGCTGCTAATATTAGCGTTTTTCATCAAGTGTACAGAGTTGAACTATTCTAATGTGCATCTAACTCCATCCTGTATCACCAAACAGTCAGGCATGGCACTGACAATGCCAAAGTCACGGGTTCCATTCCCAGGGAAAGCAATGACTAATTAAATGTATTCCTTGAATGCAATGAACTGTAAGTGGCTTTGGATAAAACCATCTGCCGAGTGCATAAATGTAAATTTATTCATTTCAGAATCTGGGTACAGTTTTTATGGAGGTCTAATTAGATTCAATACAATTATCCAAAAATCACATTATGAAAAAAAGCACTGGTAAAACAGTAAACTTTGGTTACACTTTATTTCGATAGTCCACTTTAGACATTCTACTGACTATAAGTAATTTTGTAACTACATGTCAACTACATATCAACTAAATCTCAGAAATTTGCAACTACATGTCTACAAACTCTCAGAGTAGACCGTTAGGGTAGGTTTAGGGTTAGTGTTAGGGGTAGGTTTAGGCTTAGTTTAAGTTGACAATAAGTTGACAAAGAAAGTGTTAGAAGATATTAAGCAGACAGTCTACTAATACTCTACTAACTGCTAGTTGACATGTAGTTGCAAAGTTACTTAATGCTAGTAGAATGTCTAAAGTGGACTATCAAAATAAAGTGTTACCTAAACTTTTAACATTGATACACATTTAAAACTTAAAAATATATATATTATATATAATTTTTAAAAACTGTTCATAAAAACTTTTCCCAGAAATTATTCATATTAAATACTGTTTCAATTTTATGTATACATAAACATAAACATTTGATTTATTTTGACATTTCAAAAAAAAGAAGTGTGGATGGAAAAATCTCAAATATTCAGGGTTGTTAAAGTTAACAAACTAAAACTAAAATCATTAAAAAAAAATTACTTGAAATAAAATAGTCACTAAAATAAAATAATATACGTATATATTGTTTTCAATTATTTCAGCTAGTTGCCAAATGATTTTAATCTAGTTTAACTAAATAAAGGCCCACTAAAATAACTGATTAAACTGATTAAATTAAAATGGAAATCTCAATAAATTATAATGTTGTGAAAAGTTCATTTATTTCAGTAATTGAACTCAAATTGTGAACGCGTATTAAATAAATTCAATGAACACAGACTGAAGTAGTTTAAGTCTTTGGTTATTTTAATTGTGATGATTTTGGCTCACTTTTAACAAGAACCCACCAATTCACATCTCAACAAATTTGAATATGGTGACATGCCAATCAACTAATCAACTCAAAACACCTGCAAAGGTTTCCTGAGCCTTCAAAATGGTCTCTCAGTTTGGTTCACTAGTTCACTAGGCTACACAATCATGGGGAAGACTTCTGATCTGACAGTTGTCCAGAAGACAATCATTGACACCCTTCACAAGGAGGGTAAGCCACACACATTCATTACCAAAGAAGCTGGCTGCTCACAGAGTGCTGTATCCAAGCATGTTATCAGAAAGTTGAGTGGAAGGTGAATGGAATGGAATGGAAGTGTGAAAAATGAGCTTTATGAGGATCGTCAAGCAAAATCGATTCAAAAATTTGAGTGAACTTCACAAGGAATTGACTGAGGCTGGGGTCAAGGCATTAAGACACAGACATGTCAAGGAATTTGCTGAACCACGGACATCGTCAGAGGCATCTTACCTGGGCTAAGAAAAGAAGAACTGGACTGTTGCCCAGTGTTCCAAAGTCCTCTTTTCAGATGAGACCAGGATTTGTATTTCATTGGGAAACCAAGGTTCTAGAGTCCGGAGGAAGGGTGGAGAAGCTCATAGTCCAAGTTGCTTTAAGTCAAGTGTTACGTTTCCAAAGTCTGTGATGATTTGGGGTGCAATGTCATCTGCTGGTGATGGTCCATTGTGAAAACCAAAGTCACTGCACCCATTTACCAAAAAATTTTGGAGCACTTCATGCTTCCTTCCCAAAAGCACCAAAAGTTGGTTAAATGACCATGGTGTTGGTGTGCTTGACTGGCCAGCAAACTCACCAGACCTGAACCCCAGAGAGAATCTATGGGGTATTGACAAGAGGAAAATGAGAAACAAGAGACCAAAAAATGCAGATGAGGTGAAGGCCACTGTCAAATAAACCTGGGCTTCCTTACCACCTCAGCAGTGCCACAAACTGATCACCTCCATGTCACGCCGAACTGAGCCAGTAATTAAAGCAAATGGAGCCCCTACCAAGTATTGAGTACATGAACAGTAAATGAACATACTTTCCAGAAGGCCAAGAATTCACTCAAAAACTAATTAAAACACTCGGACCGAGCATTTTGATTGGAAGTACATGTCTTGGTCCTACGCCTTCCACAGAATATAAAATATAGATAAATACATTAAGACCACTTAACTTAATGGTTGCTATAGGGATGTGAAGAGACTTTCAACCAGCATAAGAAAAAAAAATTCTGAAGACAATCACCTATAGCACCTTTAACATAAGGGCAAAACCAACATCACCTGATGGAAGTCTCAAGAAATTGACTCACAAAACATACTTCCAGAAGTGAGCAAAAGCCTCGTAGCTTTCAAAATCACTTATGTTTTTGTCGGCCAAAAATATTCTTCCCACTTACAAGAGACTCAATAATAGTGCAAATCTCTTTAACATCTATTTGAGATATTCCAAGAGGTGTTTGCCCGTTGAAATGTGAGTGCCTTACTTCCAGGACATTAATGCTCTGACTGCAATTGAATAACAGAAGAAGTCAATATTAAGGGGTTATCTTGCCCTGAACTCAGGTTACCTACTGTTTCATCATTATTATTATTTTTTTTTCAATTCGCTTGTTTGAATTGGTGCATGTGTGTGTGTGTGTGTGTGTGTGTGTGTGTGTGTGTGTGTGTGTGTGTTTGCGCGAGAAAGAAACTGAAGGAGAGGAATAATGAAGCCTGTCTTCGCATCATGAGGCCTTTCCCATGCCGCATTACTCTAGTGCCATCAGACGGCGAGGGAGGCCATCAGCAGCGGTGCATCTCTACAACTCTGCTAATTACTCTCCTGCATTTATTAGACCACAACCATCAGAGACAGAAGAGGAAAGACATCATCTCCAGTCTAATTCTCTCCCTCTCTCTATCTATTTCCCGTCAGACTTTGGTTTGAATGAGGCCGCTCGCTTTTATCACACAGATTACTTCACAGGGTGACTTCAAGCCATTAAATTCTTATCCGTGTCAGAGCTGAAATATGATGTTTACGGGCCTGTGTGGCTATTAGTGTTGGAGTTGAGATCTCATATCCACGACTGAATTGATTAGGTGACCATGTCACTTGATTTGAACGTGAAAGCTGTATTACACACCAAATGATGTACACTGAAATTGATGTCTGATTATTAGAGTCTGTGTGGCTGGGCACAAATGAAGCAATATCTCCACCTGATAACATTATGTCAAAGATAGAGCCCATTAAATACTAAATTAAACATTTCAAACCTAAACTTTGGACTTTTGGATGTCAGGATATCGAATGATATACCCATCTGTATGGAATATGCCATAATTTCCACGTTGCTGAATTTATTCAGCTCCAGTGATGGTCCATCTGCGCCACCTCATGGCCGATGTGCGTCACTGCATCTATATTAATATAGTGAATGTTTTGTCCATGTGGAATCAGATAAGAGTTTTAAATAGTGCAATTTTAATATTGTGCAATGTTAATATACAGTTTACATGTAACTACCATACGTTTTAACATAAGTCTTTAAATAGATAAAATTAATATATTATCTATGTTTTATATATTCATTTTAAGATCTAAAGAAAAACAAAAACAAGAAAAATACTACTACTTTATGTATTGACACACAGATTCATATTATGATTTCTTCTAAACCGTATTATCTTTGTGTGTGTGCGTGTGTGTGTGTGTGTGTTTGTGATTTATATTATAATATATCTATTAAAATAACATGTATTATGATTTATATTAAAATTTGTAATTAATATTATCTATATGTGTGTGTGTGTTCTAAATTAAAACAAAATATTTAACATTTATATAAAGAGTTAAATAAAAAAACTAAAACAATAAAAACATTAAAGTTATCATTTCTATAGACCCCTTTTGTTTCCATGGAGTTCACTTATCTGCCGCTGAACTGCCTTCACTGTTGCACCACGTTGGTATTTACGACACTTTCCTTTGGAAAACGGCAATATGCGGGAACACATGTTGCGCGCGGTATGTGTTCCTGCATTCAGAGTCTTGACTCGAGTTTGTGTGGCATCACAGCCGTTTAAAGCACCCCCGCCGTTGTTTACCGCCCAAAACTTCTCTCTCTTCAGCCCATGTACCTCTGTGCTCTTTAAGGGTTTGATGTCAAGGCGACCTCACGGCAGGAAGATGTCTCTGTCTTTGGCCCAGCGGATGGTCTGGGTAGATCTGGAGGTAAACAGCAGCCGACCAACACAATAAACAGGACAATACATTGTTTAAAAGATCGAACTGTGTCGCTGTTAAGTAAAAAAAATCTATATTTTTTTTCAACGAAACGTTAGCGTTAGGCCTTCATGACAAAACACGCCTGTACGATCAAGTTTGACAGCTGGTATTATGCTGAATGAATTTGAATGTTTTGTTTTTTTTTCGAAATATACAGTATGTGAACGATTCAAAATGATAATTGCATAAATATAAAAATAAACGATCGGCTTATATAGAAATTCCAGCAAATTCTATTCATGTCAAAACCTCTTTGGACAATATTTTGAATGGTCACTGCTGCTGAGGACCAGCTGACCTGCTTGTTTACCAGTTTTTGCATTATTATTATAGTCTTTGACTATTATATTAATGCAAAAATTAGACACATGGTCTTTGATTTTAGCTCCAACCTACGCAGGAATTTTTCAGTATTTACAGTTAAATTTTTGGCTGATCAGTGAATGTGAAGTTATGGGATTGACTTGTTTTCAGAGCTGCATATTAATGCGACTGTACTTCCTGTTTCAGATGACAGGGCTGGATATAGAGAAGGACCGGATTATTGAGATGGCTTGCATCGTTACAGATTCGGACCTTAACGTCATTGCAGAGGTGGGGATTTTTTTTTTTTTTTATAACCATTGCATAAAAGTTTACTGACAGAATTTGGTATCTTTTTTTATAATCATTAGTTGAGTGAAAAGCAAAGTGCTGTGGAATCAATATAAATATAATATATATTTATAATATATATAATGAAAATTCTTTGTTCCAATGGTGATGAGTATTTTTTTTATAAGTACATTTTAAAATATTTTTGTTGTTGTTATTTAGGGTGGCTATTGATTGATTGATTCACTGTTATACCTGGAATTAAGTTTTAGAGTTTAGTTAGCTTAATTCTTATCACGGCTGTTTTTCCATCCTGTGACCAATAGAATGGACAATAAAAGTTTAAACAGATGAATGAATAAAACATTATAGCCTCGCAATGGAGAAAAAAAGACTTCAACCTAAATTTAAATTTTAGCAAAATATTTTCTTCCAGGTAAAATCCAAATATTGATGACTTCTTCACTACAAATTTGTCCAATCGAATAGTGTCTAGAATGAGAATGTACCTCTCCTAAATACCACCTGCATGTAATGTCATATATGTCTCACCCCAAATGAAATTACGGCAGTGCAAGACAAATGTCTTTTACACTGGGCCTTTAAAGCTATTGCATTGTTGGTTGTTGTTGTTGTTAGGGGCCAAATCTGATAATCAACCAACCAGACGAGCTGCTCGATGGCATGTCAGACTGGTGCAAAGAGCATCATGGGAAGGTGAGGACAGATTGATGCACCTGTAGAGTGTTCCTGTGTGTGTTTGAAGTGTGTGTGTGTGTGATTGTGGTCCTGTTTGATGTGCCAGTCAGGGTTGACTCAGGCTGTGAGGGACAGTCACATCAGTCTCCAGCAGGCGGAGTATGAATTCCTGTCTTTCGTCCGGCAGCACACTCCACCCGGACAGTGTCCTCTCGCAGGTAACCAACCACACCAGCTGCTGTTGTTTCTTTTGCATGTTGTAGGTGTAAAATATTATGGAATTTAATAAAAAAGCTAAAAAGGCTATGTGACTTTTGTTCTCACAAATGTGACTTTACATTTCCCAATTCTTAGTTTTTCTTCATAGTTAAAACTTGGAATTAACTCAAACTCAAATCTGACAGTTCTGATGTTTCTTTTCAGAATTCTTATCAGTTTAAATCTTGCTCTTTTGAATTTTCTCAGAATTTCTTATAATAAAATGGGTAGTGCTGACTTTTTATCTCACAATTTTGACTTTTGTTTTTTTTTTTTATTGCAAGTTCACATCTGCCAATTAAGACATAGTTCTTCAGAATTGCAAGCTATAAACTTGCATTTGTTAGTTTGCATTTCGCAATTCAGACTTTTTGCTTAGAATTCTCACTTGCAGTTTTCACTTATAAATTATTATTCTGCCACAAGTCATAAAAGTGATTTTTGGCCCCCCACACACCTTTTTTAATTATTCAGATTCCTTATCATTCAGACTTCTCTGAATACAGTTAGGACTCTTAAGTTCTGGAAAAAAAAACCTCTGAATCTCGAGAAGAAGAAAAAAAAGCTCTCTTCTGCCTCATAGTGTTTGTGGTTCTTCGTCCACAGGGAACTCCGTTCACGCCGATAAGAAGTTTCTGGATAAGTACATGCCACAGTTCATGCGACATCTGCACTATCGCATCATAGATGTGAGCACCATTAAAGAGCTCTCCAGGTGTGTTCCCTATTTAGGTTTAATAAGATGACTGAACGTCCACTGTTGCCACATTAATGCTTGCAGACGTGCTTCAGCATGAACTAGAGAGTCTATTTTTAAAAGTACTTCTTTTTTTTTTAATTCTTCTGCCTAGACGATGGTATCCAGAGGAGTACAGTGTCGCACCGCAGAAAAAAGCATCGCACAGGTCTGTGTGCATCACATGGGCTTTTAACAACTGGATTATAGAATGCCACATTTAGCATAGCAAAGGATCCTTTGATGTACTTCATAAATATTTAAAACTAAGAAAAACAGTTTTGTCTAATCTCAGAATGATGTCGTGTCCGTTTGAATTTTCAGAGCGCTGGAAGACATCCAGGAGAGCATCAAAGAGCTGAAGTTTTACAGAGCTAATGTTTTCAAAGTGAAGGAGAAGAGAAAAATAGTTGAAAATGGTGATAAGAAATCTGAGAGATAATCTCCAAGCCGATTTGGGGTGGCTTTAGGATCTTGTGCCGAATTCTCATATTTGGAGGAAAGCCTCTGTGAATACTCCAGAGAATGATAGAGCAAAGCTTCAAGTTGACGTCCCCACTGTTTGTTTCCTGTTTCATTTGTTGACTGCAAATTAGTAAAAAAACAAAAGAGAGAAAATCCAAAAAAGTTAAAAATGATGCAAATAACTCATTGTTATGACCAAGTTCCTTTTTATCCCTTGTGTTCCACTTTAGAAATCTGATTTGTTTCTGGATCGTGTCAGTGTATAGGTAATGAAACAAAAGTGTGATTGCATAAGTTCTGTCTGAGATTGGTTTCATTACATCCATTGTTTTTCTGAAATAAAAATCTTTTGTTGTGATTTTGCTGAAGTGTTGTTGCTGGCCTGTACTTCCAGTAAGCTGAACCAGACTGCAGATGGCAGTACACGGTCAGTTAATGTCTGGAGTTAATGTTAGTGGGATTATTTGGTAATTATTTTTTTGAAACCTTCTATTCAATATTCGTGTGAAAGGATATAAATGGGAAAAATATCTATTTTTCATTATCCGCATAACCACTAGCATGCTGCATCTTGATATAATGGTATGATGCTGGAATCAAGTCTTTCTCTTTATGGCTGGTGGACTGACAGCAGGGTTGAGTGATGTCATCTGACACAGAAAGTTGTTTGAGGTGTGAAGTTACTTCAAGTTATGAAGACTAAAAATATGCAATTTGGTCTAAGAGTTAGACAAAACAATCTAATTTAATTGAGATGCCATTGCTTCTTTAACTCCATCGATGTTGGTAAATGTTGCTCTTAAAAGTCACTTGGTGTTTTATGCTGTATTAATGTGGAAGGGACTTCTGGGATCTTAGATCCTGTTTGGTTGGAGCAGTCCAAGCAAGGATCCCACGTTTGATTCTACAAGTGAAACTTTAAGTAGAGAGACACTGGGCCATTGCATAAACCATGAACTGTAGCTGGTGAAAAACTTGTCTTCTCTTCCCCCCTCAGAATCGTTCTTCCAGAGCGTGAAGAATATCTTCATTAGTGTTCGGGACAAACTGCTTATATATGGACATCCCTTTGTCTCTGAGTGTTTGCTCTAGTTTTACTAGCTTTTCTATTTGCAAATTGAGAAAAATTGCAAGCAATTTCTCACAAGAACCAACAATATTTGCAGTACACAATACAAATGTTCAAGTGAATGATAAAGTAGAAGCGTGTTAATTATATAAAGCACCTTTGCTGTTGTGGATTATGTAAGAGGTGTGTCTTCAGCAGTTTCTTTAAAGTTCTGATCTCAGATCAGATTGATCACCTCAGACTCCGAGGAATGGAGAGAGGAAAGGATCTGCAAAGCTGCTTTTACTTCATTATGAGGAAGTCACCAAAAACCATTTTCAATTTCCACAAAGTATAACATTAAATTTGTTTTTTATTAATTTCCAAAGGACCATATAGAGAGCTCTTTGCTGCACCTTATGTAAAATGGAAAACAGAAATCCCTTTATTTTTAATTGTCTACAGTCTCTGACAAGTAAATGTCAATTGCAGAAGAAAGAGGTACAGTTTTCTTGGGTCTGTTGGAAGTATCTCTGCTTCATCCTGCAGGTGCACCAAGACAAGACTTCAACCAGCTTTTTCCAGTTCAGGTAGATGCCTTTTCCAAAGCGCTCCTTCACCTAATCATGACTGTTTTTCATGCAACAAATTTGATTAATGTTCTATAAAATGTAGAAAAGTAATGATGTGTGATTATTAGTAATTGTTTCTTCTGAAGTGGCTTGCTATACTTGGCTCTGATCATTTCGGAATGGTTCAGCATACAAAGGATTTCCTAAGGGTGCCTGATGACTCAAATTAAGAGATAATTAAGACTTTTGGAGTGAATTAATGTTTCTTATACACCAGAGTAAAAATATTCTCCACACACCAAGCAGAAAGTGGATTCGTTGGACCTAAATGATACAGTAGTTTTCAAACTATTAAAAATATACTTTGCCTATTTATGGATTCTTAGTTGGTTACTCTACTATTTCTGATGTTTGTATTCATTCAAGAGCAGAAAGAAGAAAGTCTGGATCATGACAATGGACTAAGAACAGATCAATCCATCATGAATTCATAACCCTGAACCAACAGGTGCTAACATAATTACTGACGAAGCCTAGTAATTTATCACTTTTATTCTGACAGGCTCCTACATTCATTAAAGGTTAATTTAATTTATGCTCAGAAAAATAGCTCCCATTTACGCTAATTTAATTACCTGCCAATTATCAGCAGTTGAGTTGGTTTTAGTTAGACCTTAATATCACTGAATGCTCCTCGTGTTGATGTTTATGTATTCAAACTATCCAAAAATAATACAGCTCATGTCTGCATAGCTATAACTGCACACTTTTGTGTTATTTTTCATTATGTGAGACATTTTTTGTCTCCTGAAGCCCTGACACAGATGAGATACGGATCAGATCTGCTTTGATCAGAGCTCTAAATCAAAGGTGAACTCTGAACATGAATCTCACTGACGTTAGTGACACATGTCAGGTGAGATAAAGTGTGTTTTTATAGCTTTCGTTTACATTTCACCCACTTGTATGGGGGAAAACAAATCCACATTTCAGACTTGATTAGGATGAAATATTCTAAATCTGGATTTGGTGTTCAAATGACACAAAGAAGAGCAAGTTTCATAAAGTTTTGAGCTAAATCTCACTAATTTACAAGTACACATATAGGCTATTTTTGCTAAATAGTATGCTGACATGCTACTTTGTGCATACAGTGCTCCAGATTTACAAGTAAAATAAGATCTGTGGATATTTAATGACTACAAGTACCACAAAAATATGAGTTTATGTTTGATAAATCTAATTATCATTTTATAATCTTTATACAGCAACTTGTTTCATGTTATTTTATAAAATAACATGAAACGTATAGTACATACCGTACAGTATTCATTCAGTAAGTATGAAGCTAGTTTTCCACTCTGAACGTAGCTGAATGTAAGTAATCATAATTTGAGCTGTTTGGCTGTATATATGGGATGACATTTAGCTGGAAAATGAGTCTTAAGCACCATGAATTTCTGCATCAATCATTTGTCTTTGTAAACCCATTCCAGTAGAAGCATGCTAGCATTAAAGCATTTAGCTCTATTATGTTGTCAGTCAGCGCTGATGTCAGCACTGTTCTTCAGTCCAGACCTTTATGAGAAGAGTTTATCCAGTGGAGCTGCACAGGCCCAAGTGCCACTAGATCATTCCACCCGCAGACTCAGACTTCCAAAAAAAAGTTCTGTACTTGACAATATAGACACACATTGTCAGTAGAAGCAGATACTTTTTAATAGAAAATATAATTTGTATATACAGTGTAACCAGCATTTAATACACAATTAACATTTGCAAATATTATATTATTTGAAAAAAAAAAAAAAAAAAAAAAAACGTTATTTCCAGATTTTATCTACAGGAAAGGCTTTGATGTTTACATCTGGAGTGACTTACAATGATCAAATCTGTTTACAATACTCAAAACCTTCCTTTGAAATATGACCCAAAGTTTCAGCATTGCAGCTGATTTAAAGTGAAGCTTAATAAATAACAGGTATAGGTTCTGGGTGAAAAAATTGTTGAAAAAGGCAGGGGGAGGGGGGGGGACAGGAGCACCACGGAAATAAAAACGGCGGGAGCCTGAGGGAAATTTCCTTTAATGAAAGGAAAAATAGGCCATGTTACGTGCTAAGTGAGAACGGGATTAGATGTGCAGAGAACAAGAGAAGTTGAAAGGAACAGGTCATGTGGTTATTCAAGGTTGTTCTTTTTGGAAACCTTTGCAGAAGTCTGACAAAGTGTATTCAAACAAATTCAGATTTAGACTTTCTGGTCATTTTAAATTTAATGAGGTAAACCAGGTCAGAAAATGATACCTCTGATGACAATGCAAGGATTCATTGGGCTCAAATTGTGAAAAAGTGGTTCAGGGAGCATGCCACATTATTTTCACACATGGATTGGCCACCACAGAGTCCAGAGTCAGACCTTAACCCCATTGAGAATCTTTTGGATGTGCTGGAGAAGACTGCGCAGCGATCTGACTCTTCCATCATCAATACAAGATCTTTGCGAAAAATTACTGCAACTCTGGACAGGAATAAATGTTGTGACATTGCAGAAGCTTATCAAAATGATGCCACAGCGAATGCATAGCGTAATCAAAGCAAAAGGTGGTCCAAAAAAAAAAAAAAAAAAAAAAAAAAAAAATATATATATATATATATATGTGAATATACACTGCCCGTCCAAAAGAAAATTTGTGTTATCAAGCAATTGAAAAGGTGTACATACCGGCCACTTTATTAGGTACACCTGTTCAGTTGCTTGGTAACACAAATTGCTAATCAGCCTATCACATGGCAGCAACTCAGCTCGAACCTGCAACCTTTGGGTTACAAGTCCAACTCTCTAAATGTGGTTTTATTAACAAAGTTCGGGAGAAGCACGATCAGATAATCATCCAATTTGGTACAGGTGCATCTCGTTTAGCTAATCATCTTATAGCACGCACGCGTATATATATCCAGTCTTCCTACCTCCTGTCCCACGACAGTTTTTCGGCAACCTTCCTCCACCCCAACTCCTCACTTCTAATCTATTTATCCCAAATTGGGATAGGGGGAGTTATTTGGGTTCGGGCTATGCTCCGGGCCCGGACCCCTCCCCCAGGACAGCACGCCAAAATATGCCTACTATTTGCCTTCAGATTAGATGTAAGGGTGAACTCGTGAACCATTAGGCCACAGTTGGTTTAGGCAGATGGTGGTGTAATGGTGTGGGGGATATTTTCTTGGCACACTTTGGGCCCATTAGTACCAGTTGAGCAAAGTTTAAACGCCATGGCATACCTGAGTTTTGTTGATGAGCATGTCCATCCCTTTATGACTACAGTGTACCCATCTTCTGTTGGCTACTTCCAGCAGGATAATGCACCGTCACAAAGCTCGAATCATCTCATACTGGTTTCTTGATCATTACAATGGGTTCACTTTTCTCAAACGGCCTCCACAGTCACCAGATCTCAATCCAATAGAGCAGCTTTGGGATGTGGTGGAACGGGAGATTCGCATCATGGATGTGCAACCGACCAATCTGCAGCAACTGTGTGAAGCTATCATGTCAATATGGACCAAAATCTCTGAAGAATGTTTCCAAAACCTTGTTGAATCTATGCCATGAAGAATTAAGGCAGTTCTGAAGACAAAAGGGGTCCCAACCCTGTACTAGCGAGGTGTACCTAATAAAGTGGCCAGTGAGTGTGTCTGTGTGTGTGTGTGTGTGTGTGTGTGTGTGTGTGTGTGTGTGTGTGTGTGTGTGTGTGTGTGTGTGTGTGTGTATATATATATATATATATATATATATATATATATATATATATATATATATATAGTAATTTAGTAATATAACAGATTCCTATGTAATGGTGATGAATGGGAACCCAGATTGACTGATAGTGATCGAAACATATTATATATTTAAAAAATATTTAAAATTAAACATTGTATAAAGTACATAATGTGGTCACAGATGGCACTGTTTCCTGATGATGTGCCTCAGGGAAGTAGGGAAGCTCATTTTTCCTTAAGACCAATAATTGAAGCCATGGCAGGTAACAAAGGCAGGTGTCCTTCTGATCAAAGCAGGACATTTAGAGAATTAAAGTGATCTTATGCTAGACTTCTTACAAAGGCCTGGCAGGCTCTTTGTGTCTTTCTTCTTTTCTTTTAATACAACAGGCTCTGAAGGTCACCTCAAGCATTAGAGAAGCACTGCTCTTTTCCTCGTGTCTTTGGGGGCTTTGGGAACAGAGGAATACATTTTTTTTATTTGGAGCGTAATCTGCAGCTGGTGGGTCTGACTCACATCTGTTTTCCCTCAAATCAACAGATCTTGTTTGCGTTTATCTGAAAGTCCTAAATGATACCACCATAGTCCCTAACCTAATGGTTAGATAGGAGCCAGCTTTTAATTAGATAAATTGTTTAGATTGCAACAGGCAAAGAAGAAAAGCACAAATTAATTATGACTGGTTGCAAAACACAACCCCTAAGATAATAAATTATACATTTACTTGAAGCAAATGTCAATTTAATAAGCAAACATATTTCAGAATATATATTTTGAATTAATGTCATTGACATATTGCTTTTCCTATTCTTCTTATTAGATATTTTTCTTATATTCTTACATGAATGTAAATAAAATTTTGTTAAATTCAGCGATTAAAACCAGGGATCTTTTAGTATAATTATGATTCTATTATAGTTTTAATCAATAGTTTTAATTGGTTTTAATTTTTTTGTTTTCATTTTAATTTTCATGTTTTAGTAATTGTGTTTTTGTAATTTTTCATATTTTTTTGTATATATCTATATAGTTTTCATTATTTAATTTCTTTTATTTCAGTTTTAGTTATGTGTGTGTGTGTGTGTGTGTGATTTAGATTTTGTTTTTCAGTTTTGCATCATGAATTTTGTTTAATAATTTTTAGATTTCTAATTATTTGATTTGCAATTGTGTGAATATATAATTATTAACTAATTATATCATTATTTATTTATTACTTACTGCAAAAAAACAAAAAAAAAACTGATTAAGCAAATAATTTTATGGTGAATATTCCACTGTTCATTCAGGACACCCCCAACCCATACGCGCACAATTTACTCTCACCCTCTTTAGAGCGACTGGAAAAATTACGTCCCATCGATTTTGTAGGCGAAGAGCAGTGGATGAAAGTTCAGGTGGAGTAATGCACACGCAGAGTGCTGCATGCCAACGAGAGTGAGAGAGAAAGAGCTGAGGAAAGATGCTGACGTGATTTTCTGTACTATACGGTTGTCTCATCTTGTAGGTTATGTTATGGATTGAATATTGACATGCACTTGAAAACAACCAGCACAACAAGGACGCCAGCATCAGGACAGGAATGCTCTTTTGAGTGCAGCGTTTGGAACAAAGCCGTTGTGAGGAGAGACAAGCGTTGAAGGAAGGTTGCAGCATGTCTGTAAAGGTTCTCGCAGGGGAACAGGAGGTTTTAAATTATGCAGGGCCATGCCAAATACAGTCAGGATGTCACTCCACAGTATGTCTGTATGGGACAGGAAACACGGATAGACGGACCGCTCAGGGGAGTAAAGCAGAAGGGCCAAACCTGTCAGTGGCTTTGACACATTAGTGGCGTTTATAAAAAAAAAAAAAAAAAGTTGACTCTCAATACGAACAATGCTGAGGTCAGCGCTCCACCTCATCTGCCCTGCAGGAGGGATTGTGCCGGGTCTGATGTCCACTGTTAGCTGTGCGATTAATCTCTTTATATGGCCTAATCCAATTGAAAAGATCTATATAGTGTAAGCAGGTCTGTTTACTGGAGTTCAGTGTGCTCTGACTAATGGCAATTATTACAAGAACAATAAAAATCAAAAAAGTAATTGGCAATATGAAGATTCAGGTTGAGGAGCTTCTCTTCAGTCAGCAATAAATTAATATTATATATCATATATATAGGCTATAGTATATTTTCAGTCTTGCCATAAATTGAATGAAAATGTAAAATATTTGAGGATATAACTGCAGTATGAGTGTGCTCATATTTAGCATTTAGCATTCTGAGATTTCTTTGAGGGGTTTTCTTTCTCTTGTTCAGAGTTCATGTGAATGATTAGATGGTCAGTAAGAGGAAAAACCGGAGCATAGCGTTTGGTCTTTTAGTCAGTGTTTTTCTATTGGACATTGAGGACCGTTAAAAATAAAAAGCTAAATTGACCAGATTTATTTATTAATATATATTGGCTTTATTGGCTTTTTTTCATATTGACTTTAAAGCCTGTTCAAACCATGAATGAACCACTTGCAATAATAGAGTGATACTGTTTTCTATTTTCGTTTTTTTAAAATGTAATTTATTTCTGTGTTGGCATAGCTGAATTTTCAGCATCATTACTCCAGTTTTCAGTATCACATGATCCTTCAGAAATCATTTTATGCTGATTTTAGCACTCAGAAATTATTTCTTATTATTATCAATGTTAAACAGTTGTGCTGCTTAAAGGGACACTGAGTAGGAATTACTCCCATCTAGTGGTGAAATTGTATTTTGCATTCAAACTAATTTTGCTCTCCAGCGCCTCGCTTTTTCAAATGCGCGTTGCATCTACGGTAGGCGATATGTACCAAAAAGCTTTGACAGGATGTCTTCTAATAGCACTTCGTCGAGTTTTCCTTCAGGTGAACAGGTGTGTTATTTCAAACAAACTGCAACATGACAACTAACAAACGAATGTTACAGTATGAATTACTGACTGTGGAAAACATGAAATATTGTAATTAGTAGTTATGTCTAATTTATTCGTCATATTTTCTGAATTATATGCATTGTTAGATATAAAAAAAAATATTATAATATAGACTGTAACACTGACTTACCTGTCGAGAAGAAAACTGGCCACTTCAGCGTCTCTTTTGAAATCTTTATCAAGCATTAGCTCTTTCCACCTAGAAAAAGCTTCCCCGACATTAAGTCTTGTTTTCTGTAATCTACGGTCACGTTTCCTTTTACGTTCTATTTTTGACTGTTTTGGCGACGATGTTTTCTTCTCCTGTGGCGCGGCATATGTATGGTCCATAATAAGAATGCAATCCAGACTTTTAAACTTGCCGGTGCAGTTTCAAGCGCCTCTCACTGCTCTGCACCTGCGTTTCTGGCTCTGACCGAAAACGCGCTGTGGAAATGCGTTGGCTTAGTACTTTTTGTCCCTCTCTGCTATTATAGTTTTGCAAGATGGCAGAACTACATGGAAGCCTCCGTCGACCTACCCGTCCCATGTATATAAAGATAATAAATTCTTCATTTACAAGGATTAGTTTAAACATTGGCATAGGTATTTGTACACCATTGAGGGCATATTTATGAATAAAAATATTGATTTTAGATAATAAAATACCTAAAAAGTTACTTATTGTCCCTTTAATGTTTTTGTGTAATATTTTTCCAGGATTCTTTGATTAGAAAGAACAGTGTATACACACACACACAAATACATAAGGTTGCCTCCGTAATGATTTGCAGGAGCTTGAGGCATTTGTCCTTGAGTGATCTCCACGTTGCTGGTCTGGTGGTGTTGTTTTTTATGGGACGCTCTGAAATGGTTTTTTGATGGACAGCGCCGGTTTCCCTCCAGGTTTGCTGAATTGAAAATATCCCTGTGTACTCAGCATTCCTTTGTGTCCATATCTCCATGACAACTGCTATTGTCTGCCGTCAGTCCCAGTCACTTTTAACATCTCATAGTTCAGTATTGAATATTTTATCACCTGTGACCTATTTTAAACTTTGCTTCCGTGTGAGTTTTAAAAAGAAATGTCTCCATGTACTTGAGATTAAGGCACTGCAGAGAAAAGCCATTTGAAAGCCTTGATGGTTAAAGTGTCGATGTGCCCATCCCATCTGGGCCTGTGGCCGCTGACTGATCAATAACCATCTTGTGTCTCACTGACTCCAAATTGCTTTGCAGTCCCACCGCTTCAACTGAGTGTCTAAGTTTCTGTGCTTTCCTGTCTGGATGATCTGGCAGATGGTTTTTAAGAGTTGGTGAACTGCAGAGCATCCCGTGTGCCAGCTGCAGTGGGCATGAGCGGGTCCAGAGGATTTCTCAGTCTGATTCATCTTTGGACTAAACCTTTTGAACTTATTTCTCTCTTTCTTCCTTATGGTACAAAAGCCGTCATTAGAGTGGTACCCTTGCAAAAGATACTATTATAGCCCTGTTTGTGCTGATTACAGTGAGATTAGACTTTAGCCATTTAGATCTGTATAAGAAACTGAAAAAAGCACAAATGTCAGGGCATGACAAAACTTCTCCAGGCCCCAAAAATACCTGTAGACTCCAGAGGGTTAAACACTGTAAAAAATAGTTGAAACTCTAACTGCTGGCTCAACATTCAAACTGCTTTAACAGTTTAAAAACTGCTCTGTTAAATAATCATGGTGAAGCTAATAGTTATAATTAAGTTCAAATGGGAATGTTGGTCATACAATGTATGTGTACTTTTTTATAAAGAATAGATATAAACCTCCCCAGAAAACACTACTTACTATTTAGCTTGTTTACGAGGCGGTAATTACATTTCCTGTGGTAGCACAACAATGACAACATAGATGCAACAGCCATAAATGATTTGATTCTTTATATAGATATGAATTTAATAAGTGTAATATAATATTGCCTAAGGATGGTGACCTAGTTTTCGATGATGGCAAAGACTTCATTTTCATTAAGTAAGAGAGGAATGATGGAGTGGAACCATTTAACATATTTTTGTTTGTGTCATTAATAAACTTTATTTTAAAAAAAGGTTGCTGGAATTGTGTACACTCACATATCAACAAGGTGCAACAAATATGAGAAATTGGAAAGATTGTTTCCACAATACTTAAAACATAATTTAAATTTCTAATCCACATCCTCTGCTCTTCATTTTTTTTAGTATTAAAGGTCTTCCTATCTTAATGGGATTCCATTTTGGTCCATTTTTTACTTTGTCCAATTGTCTATTTTTGACCAAAATCTATTGAACATGCATACTTTTATTAGTTAACCCTTCAGAACTTGTGAGCAAGAACTTCCCAGCAAGACCAAGAATAGGTCTCCGGCCCCTTTCTCTTCATCATACTGAGATTGGTTTTCGTGCTTGTACTGGTGTTTTTGTGTATGTGTGTGTGTGTGTTTACCACACCGAATTGCTGCATTTTTGCTGACCATCTGCTTTATGGTGTGTCCTTCAGGGACTGTTCCCCTAAGTCAGAGTCCAACACACCATAGAAGAGTCGATATCTACCCTCACACTCTCAAAACACCTACAACGCTCTTTAAAAATGCAATGCTCTCTGAGTATACAAACATCTGGGTTATCAGACAATGTAATTGCACATATTAATCAGGATTTATATAGAATGTTACAGCACAACTGTTAACTGATTCTAATGTCTTTATTCTCTCTTGTGTACAGTAGGTGTTACTGATAATCTCAACAGTCGTAGTGCAGGTAAATTGCCTCAGTATTGTGTATTTCAGTGCAGCTGTGCAGGAAACTGAGCTTCAAGGTGACTTCTGTAGCTGCGCGGGAGCCAGAGCCACAGAATGTTTCTGAGACGGATCAGTTACAGGGTGACAAATTCAGCACTGAATCACAACTAGTCTGGACCTCTCACTGTCACTACCTCTCTCTCTCTCTTTCCCATTACTTAGACCACAAATCAATGCTCATGGCGTGTTTCTCATGTCAGCCTCCATATCATGTAATATTTATGAGATATAAAATAATTGATGCATGCAGAATAGGTAAACAAAAATAGAGGTTGAAGTCAAGTTATGAAGTCAAAATGTACTCTATTTACTTATATGATAATAGATTGCTTTAAAAATAAAATGAATAAAAAACAAAATAAATAAAAAAATGACACACTAATTTTCAAAAGTTTGTGTTCAGTAAGAGTTTATTTATTTACTTAGAAAAAGATAAATCATTTTAATGATTAAGGATGCATTAAATTAATTAAAAAAAGTGTCAGTAAATGCATTCATTATGTTACAGAATATTTGTTTCATTAAAATGCTGTTCTTTTTAACTTCATGAATTCTAAAAAACTTTTTACTGTATTTTTGTATTTTCTTCTTTCAAAACATTACAAAATCTTACCAACCCTGTTAGTCTGTCTGTCTGCCCATCCATCGACAAATAAATTGAAGTGTAAATACATTGTCAAAAAAATATATAAAGTCAAAACTAGTGCAAACTTGTGCTCTTACATCATTTAATTGAATGCAGGTAAAACGTGGGTGGCATCCATTAGTATCTTGGTTCATGGAAAAAATCAACTGTGTTTTGTCAGAGAAGGAGGAGTAAAATCAGACTGGTGTAGTGTGTGTTTGGTCTCTCTGTCAATGCTTTTAGAGTCAGTATGCTGCTGCTGTGTGTCCTGGATGGTCAGAGCAGAGCTGTAATCTGGGATCTCATCTGGGTGAAGGGCCGCTGGTGTCAGTGGAGTGGATGTGAGAGCTACTATTACAGTACTGAAGCAAACGGAATCTCGAAGTGAATTGTGGCCGGGAGACATGTGCCTCATGGAGGGGGTGAAAAAGTTCATGCTGAAACTTAAACTGTAGATTCTTCCCTAAAATGACTTTAATGGTGAACTAGAATTTCAGAGTTCAGAACTTTTAATTTTTATTTCAAGTGTAATAAATGAACCAATAGTGATATCGTCTCAGTTATGCTCAGTCTGAGTTTTCTGTCTTTGCTTTCTCCCTGCCTGTCAGTTTCAGAATTTTGTTACCATGGTAACTGATATGATTAGTAATTCCATGCAGCTGTGTCTTAAGTAGCTCGCTTTGTTTGTTCCATGTTTTAAGTCCTTGTGTTTCATTTTGAGTTTTGTCCTGTCTCATGGATGCTGCCATGTGCTTGTATTACCTATGACTTAGATTAAAGACTTTTTGGAAACTTAATTTTCTTTGTGCGTTTGTACACAACGTATCATGACAGATCGCCTGTTTGGCTCACTTAATCAGACTATACCAAAATTATATATATATATATATACCAAATTGAACATGCAAAATTTTAATTAGTTTGCAGTTTTTGTTCATTTCAAAGCAATGTTTGCATTTCAGTCTTCACTTCACTGTTGGAAAGTAGGAAAAATGTTGTTCTGGAGATCTTTTATTCAGTTAAACAGTAGGGTTTTGGAAATGAACAGCATGTTTAACTGCAAAAAGCCTGGCAGAGTGGCTCTCTGTTGTATTGAGTCATTTGATAACTGTAACATGTCTCAGACTATACTGAAATCCAGGGGTCCCATGCGTGGCTTCACAGGAGATTCAGAGCTATTTTGGCAGGAAATTTGGGTCAGTGGTTTATTGTCCTCTTTAACCAGCGTCTAACATCCACTGAAATGTACAACAGAAATTATTTGAATCTATCAGTTGCTCTGGGTTGTGTTCACGGTGTGTGTGTGTGTTCACTGCTGTGTGTGTGCACTTTGTATGGGTTAAATGCAGACCACTAATTCTGATTATGGCTCACCATACTTGGCTGTATGTCACTTCACTAACAGCACAAGAGTTCAGGAAATAATCTAATTTCTTTGTACAAAACCCCAACAGACCTTTTCTATCTTGATGGACTGGCATTAACATATCAAAAAAATATTCACTTTAATTTTTGTGTGCATTCAATAAGGTTTTACAAGAAAATACTATTTCAGTCTTTCTACTTCAACATTTAATTTCAGTGTGTTACTTGTTTATTCTTTGTAATTATTTGTTAAATTTGCTAATAATTTTTTAAGTGAAAATTATTTCTACACCATTTATTTTTATTTTTTATATTTTTTAATCAGAATCTATCAATTGGGACCAATGCATAAGTCCAGACGACCATTAGAGGACTAGGACCTAGAGGAAAATTAAGTCACACTCTTCTTTGTAAACTTTTTTCATAGTTATTTATAACGATGTAAATGTATTTATACTTATTATTTTGTATAATTATTTGAACGTATATAAGATGGTGTATTACATTATCTACATGCATGTATGGAACCTGAAGGAGGAAAATGAATTGCTGGGTCTAAAAATTATTTCTGCTCTAAAATTCTGAAGTGAACATTTTTCATTTTGCGTTAGCCAAAGTTAAACATTCCAGCTTTGACAAATGTGCTCAGAGCACACACTTCTGATTCACATTTACTGTAGCCAACTGTTTGCTTGGACTTAATTAAGGGCGGTTTGTTTGGAAAGACATGACAGCAGCAGCCGACCAATGGCCTATTGCGAAACTAATCCTCCTTAAATATTATTCTCATATCCTTCCCAAGTAACTCATCACTCGTTCAGCTAGTGAGGGCAAACAATGTGAGCAGAATACTCCTACTGCTTTGAGAGATGTGAAATCCAGGGCCATTAGGACTGGACCACTGCAGCAACCTCATCTGCAAGTCTAATGATGTTGGCCATTCATGCCGTTGCAGTGTTTAATGAATTTAAATAACCCAATTTCAACAATGACATGCGTGTGCGGGGAGATTGATGTGCCTGTCAGTTAAGGAGGGTTTGTCTGATGATGTGGGATCCCATCTCACTGTAGTTCCCATAATGCACTGCTGGAAATGGGGGGAGGGGGTTGTTAAGCGAGGTTACGCCGTTACTCATCTAACATAAAAATGCCAGGAATGCTGAAGCTTACACATACAATGCACACCTACTGATAAAGAAAATTGCTAAATTAATCACTTGAGGTTAATTAGTGCAAAACCTAGTCTGACGTTTGGAAATAATCCTGTCAGAGCTCTTGATTGTTTGCATGGCTTGCGGAGATGATTGCTCATTTTATTAATTCTACACTTGACTATAGAATTGTTTAATACATGATTAGTCTTATTGATGATTCATCAGTGCAGGTATTTCATGTTGACTTTAAGAAGCTTTTTCTGTAGCACACTATAATAGACTTCAATGTTTATTTTATAAAATTTGCTTACTAAAATTTCATGCTCATTCCTAATGCATTAATTTTCATGTAAACAATATTAACCAAATTAATAAATACATTTATTAATACCTTTTTGTACAGTGTTCTATATGATCTGGCCATTACAAATGACCTTTATCGTTGTAACCTAGTCATGTGGATTCATTCATATTTTCGGCTGGTTTAAAACAAGTTAGTTTAGATTTTACAACAAGTTACCTAATATGTATTTTTACACTGTAGACATCAGTCAAACATACTTAAACTCTGAATTTAATGTATTCATATATTAATAAACTTTTATTAAATAAATTATTTTATTGATGTATGTTACTGCTATTTGAGCATTAAAAATGGCATTCATTGGTGTCATGTTGATTCATTCATATTACATAATTTTTGGACTTTAAACTGTTTATATTAACCGCATTTTTTTACAGTGTGATGTATATCGACATACTTAATTGCTTTTTATATATTGTGTTAGTAATATTAAATTGCATCTATTTTTTTCCCCGTTTTTCAGATTATAAATATTCATACAAAGAAATATTCTAAACTGCAACGAATGCAATATTCCTTGAGGCTTAGTTCTATCACTGTTTTTAATACTCTCTATTGGCGTGTGTTGTTTATATCTTGTATTTGGATAATTTCATGCATAGTTTTCTGTCTGTTGTGCTTGGGCTTCTTTTTTTCTAAATAAAATGAACGACTTTCCTAATACTTGCCCTCATGTTGAGCGTCTGTTTCCACTCAGTTTGATGAGCTCAGGTTTGGCACAAACACTAAATAAAAAAAAAAAAACTCCAGACATCCCTGAAAGCAATCACTTTAATTAAAACTCGCACCACAGCGGTGTATGTGTACAATACTCTGATACGTTTCTTGTCTTGCATATAGAAAACTGACTGACATTTATCTTTTTCTTTTTTTCTTTTCTTTTTTATTAGGGGTCTCTAGAAAGTAGACAGCAAATAAGCTCACTAGGTTTTTGGAACAAGACACTCATTTTCATTGTTCTTTCTCTGAGGCCTTGAAAATGGTCTTTGAGAAAATAGACTTCATCTTTGAAAGGGAATTGAATTGCAAGGCCTTGGATTTTTTGCCTTTCCTTTCATTTAGTCGGTGTTCCCGGGGATATTAACGTTGCATTGTCCCCAAGTAGACTTCTAAGAATCATTCTGTTTCAGAAATGGGCCATAAAAGCTTTGATTCACTCTGATCATCTAGGCAGCCACTTCATAGCTGTGTGCTGATTGTGCTTTCAGACTGAATCAAGGAAAAATACAAAGATGAACTGTGGTGCAGACCTCCAGTTTCCATCACCACAGATTCTAGCAAAACCACCGGCCAGAAAGATTAAGTACATGGAAAAATCTGTGGAAAAAGAATCATATTCCCACTTTCAAGTTAGGATATCTTTCAAATTCCTCCAATGTCATACCGGAGAAGGATTTTGATTAATCCCTGCTATGCTCTCAGGGAAGGTTATTAATTGAGTGGTTTGATGAATGAACACTTGCCTCTGAATTATGGGTTCTGCAGCAGTAGAGAGCTTGCAGATTTACAGCACTCTCCCTGGTGATGAGGGGTTTAACTTCTCGGTCTGAATCGCTAAAACCAGAGGAGGTTTTGGTAGAGAGTTGTTGTCTATCCTCACTTTAATGTGTTTGCCAGAAGACCACAGAGTAACAATTCAGAAAGAAAGCTCATTTCCATCTAAATCTGAAGCTGAAGTCTCATTGGCTGTTCAACGCACCATCACCCATTTTGCCCCTGACATTTTTCCAAGTCTTGGAAATGAATGAATGAATGGATTAATGGATTGTTTTAAAGTTTTAAGGCCTTCATGAATAATGCAATGACCTCGGTATGTTCTAAAGAAGCTTCGGAATTTCTTATAGGGACATGTGGACATTTTGTTTTTAGACATTTATTTTTTGTCTGACCTAAATTTAGTTGCTAAACTTGAGTGCCTTGTAACTGAGGCTGTGATGAATTAATAATTACGCCAAAGAACTTTGTCCTCAATCTTTAGAACTCAAAATAGTCGATTGATAGTGGAGTGAAACATATTGTACTTTTTATGGTTGGCTAAACCACAAACAAGACTAACCTGGAAAGTCTTGCACTTGTCCTTCAAGCTGTCAGATGCTTTAAGATGGCAGCCTGTTCCAAAATATAAAATTCTGTAAAATCGGCATCTGTAGCAAACTGTAATCAGGTCATGGCAATAAGTCCTGTCCTCCTTCACTGCTCCTTTTCAGGAGGCCTTCATGAATAATCAGAGGGGGGAAAAACAGGCCACTGTTGATCTTTGAAGTTTTCCGTGCAACTAAAAATAATCCCATAATGCATTATAATGAAAAACTATTTGTTGGTTCCATCACTGCAGATGTAGTCCGAAAGCTTCAGCAGTACACAAACCAAAGTGCAGCTGCCTTTGAAAAGAAGCAGAGGACACTGTACTTGTGGTTATTTGAATTCGGATTGACATGTAGGGTCAGGGTTAGCCATCAGATAATCACATATGAGTATATATATATATATATATATATATATATATATATATAAACACACACACACACACACACACACACACAAATCCCAATGTTTTTAGCTAACTTGCACTTGTAACTTGTTTTTGTTGTTTCATTCCTAGCTTTGGGCTAAAAAACATGTCCGTTGTCCATTGTCAATCGTATATGCGATGTCTGAAGCATAAACAAAGCGTTTTTCTGTTGGTCAGTGTGGTCAATTAGTTTAAACAACTTGAACCCTGAAGCACCGAAAAAAAAAAAATACAAATAAAATGCAAATAAGAACAAAAAAAAAAAAAGGAACATTTGACAAAGAATGTTAAGTGCACCACCTTTACCCTTTCATTCAAGTTGCAGGTGTGACATATTAAATCTGTGAATCTACAGTATATATCTAGGCCTATATTTGTGGAAGAAGTAAGTTTATTATTTTATTTTATTTTATTGTTTTATTAAAACAGATCTGTACACCTCCTTTCAAATTTTACTAACAGATACTAAATGTCCTTAAATAAATACTTTTTTTGGCTATTTGCAAATCTGGTTAGATGCTAACTGCATTGCATTGGCCCTGTATGTGCACTTTTGGACTATGACAATAAAGACAATAAATCTAATCTAATCTAATAAAACAAATCTAAAAGAAAATGATATTATATGCCATCTTTCATGTTATTTCTGATATGTTTTTCTGTGGAACATTCTAGATTTCAATTAAAATTATAATAACCCAGGACTGTTCATAGTGTCCACATCTGTGATCTATAGAGCATCACAGTCCCGCCCACAGCTGGTGCCGGAAGTAAAATTTCAATGCAATTTCTGCATTGACATTTGGGGTATAAGCCATAAAAACGTAACCATACATGGTAGACTTAAAACCAGCTACGGCTGTACTAAGCGATAGTATATGCTCATATAAACGCAAAAGGATCATGGGGCACTAACCTTGTTTTGATATAAATGCCTTTTATTCGCGATGTCTTGGCTAAGTACTTCATTACCCACAATCCTGAACAATCCCACAGTGTTGCATCTGATTGGTGGAGCCATAGAGAGTAGGTGGAGCTCGTGTAACCGTCTGGTTAAACCCCGCGAAGGTCCGTGAAGACTGAAGATCATTAATAAAAAATAAAAAATAAAAACCTGTGTTACATTTTTGCACTGTAGATTTATCAGTACAATCATGATCTCCTTGGCTGCCATGAGAGTTTTGCAGGGAGGTTGGTAACTTAGCTAGGCTACAGTAGCCTTCATATGGTATGAGTCATATCAAGCATTTTATAATGCCTCTGTCAAAACAATATTTAGCCTAGGCATACCTTTTTGTGCATTTACTGAACATTTGTGTAATGGCAACGACATGTGTTGACGACTGAGCGGTGATTGCAGTCAGATACAAAGTACTGCACCATGTTGCTGACGTTATTGTTAACCACTTTCACACACGCACATATATAAAATACACGATGATAAATATAAAAATGAATACACAATACTTATATAAAACACTTTATTTACACGATTGTAAATTCACTACATTCACTATATAAAATAAAATTCACTGGAGGAAAAAGTTCGCGCGAGCGGCCGTCATCAGATTTGGAAGTCGATCAAAAGGCTCGTTGCCTCGTTCGCAGTCAATCAATCAATCAATCACCTTTATTTATATAGTGCTTTAAACAAAATACATTGCGTCAAAGCACTGAACAACATTCATTTGGAAAATAGTGTCTCAATAATGCAAAATGATAGTTAAAGGCAGTTCATCATTGAATTCAGTTATGTCATCTCTGTTCAGTTTAAATAGTGTCTGTTTTTATTTGCAATCAAGTCAATGATATCGCTGTAGATGAAGTGACCCCAACTAAGCAAGCCAAAGGCGACAGCGGCAAGGAACCGAAACTCCATCGGTGACAGAATGGAGAAAAAAACCTTGGGAGAAACCAGGCTCAGTTGGGGGGCCAGTTCTCCTCTGACCAGACGAGACCAGTAGTTCAATTCCATGCTGCAGCAAAGTTGTGGCTTCAGTCGAATTCAATGAGGCGCGGTGGTTTATGGGATGAGTAGCTCCTGCGCTCGAAATGAAAATATGTACACAGTCTTGTACCTTTGACTTTTTTTGGATTCTCTCTTAATTTTTTTACTCAAAATTATATGTTATATACCTTATGAGTTCAGCCGTAGCTGGTTATCCTCACACATGCTCTAAAACTCTTTAGATACGGATTTTCCCGAAAGTCAATGGGAGAAATGAATGGGAAATTTACTTCCGGCACCAGAGCTCTCTCGGGCTGTGGGCGGGACTGTGATGCTCTATTGCGAATTGTTGATCACGTGACACCCGAGCTCGAAAATAGTTTGCCGCTAAAAATGTCAAAAGAGATTATAGCCAAGGTCTTAATTTCCATGTTTTTCTTCACACAAAACTATCACATGTCTACAGATTTAGAATATGATTATGGGCTAAGTTTATGGTGATTTACCATTTGGAAATTGAATTTACATTTTCAGGTGAAGTATTTCTTTAATTGCCACATTACATTAAATGATGGATATGACCTTTAGGCTACTGTCTATGGATATGACCAGCCAAATTCGTATCCATTCGTATCTCTATTTATTAGCGGATAACTTTTTAGACTAGGCTATAGCATGTTTAATTGACTGTTAGCATAGCCTGCTTATATCATTAATTAATTAAAAATGTCATTCAATTTAGGTTCAACTTTTTATTTATAGGCTATATAATTATTTGAATATACATTAGTTAAGCGCAATGTTTGTTAATGGCTTTTAATTAAATCTAGGTTATTATAAAGTCTGGTTATTATAATTGCAGTAGGAGTAAAAGATTCGCATTCAGTGGTCATCTATACGTGTCCCGTAGGGAAATATGCAAAGGAAAGTGTTCTCCTTTAACTGCAGAGGTCTCCCCAACCCCTCACACACCTTCACCAGCCCGTGGTTCCTTCCTACACTGAGCAAGAGGCGGAGGAGAGCACGGAGATCGTAGATACGCATCCTTGTTGAAGTCGAGGAGAACTTCTCTTCGGAGGAAACGGGCGTTTGTGAGGGAGCTTCAGGACGTTTGGAGATGCTTTTGAGGGTCTCAGCCGGTGATATCGCTCTTTCCGTGGTCAGAACAAAACTGAGAGACCATTTCAATGACCCAATGTGCTCGTTTTGAGAAGCAAAGGAGACGTTTCTATAGGATTCTCAACACGGAGACGTGATGTCTGCCAGCGCGCGTGCCCTGCTCTTAGGTAAGTTTCCTCCTCATGCTTGTGAGTGATGTTTTTGCAGATCCTGTCAAATGTGATAAGTTGTACAGATTTGATAGAGTTGTAGACTTTATAATAGTTGATAAAGCTCGTGATATCAATTGTTTTTACTAATGAGACTTGTAAATCACATTAGCGAAAAGCGATCAGATTGTGGCAAGCCGTGTTTCTTTAAACCAACTGATATCTATTTTTATTGACTACGTATTTGCAGTATTCCAATATGTTTTCGGTTTCATAGTAACTATTTTTTATTAGTATGCATTCTTATAGTGATTAGTATAGTGATTCATTCTTTCTAATTAGTCTAGTAATTCATTAATAGTATTTATTTTTTCTATCCTGGTAACAAATTACATATATTTTTTTTTTTTTGCCATTTAATTTCATGGTGGAAGATGTGAATTATTTTCTTCCGATTCTATTCTAGTTGTTACTGGAATCTTTTTACGTTTTACTAGCTGCATTTTATTGTTTACTTGTCATATCTCATGAACTAGTCAGAATACCTATTTTATATTTCAAACGTATTATTAAAAAGTTATTAAATGTTAAAGTGGCATGCCATAACCAGGTATATCTTTCTTTGTGTGTTGTATTATTCTGCATCAGTAGATAGTATGAAAACATTTATTAATGCCTTCCTGTCCATTAATTAAGTTATGCTTTCATTTGTTGTCCACAAGTGGTCTTAAATGCATGCATTTTCAGCCTTTACATAAACACTGCATTGCAATTTTTTTAATACATGAATTTGAAGTTTAAAGTGATTTACTTTGACTTTTTTCTTCAAATCTTCATACTTCTATAACTGAGACATTTTATGTTAGAATAACAAAAAACAACTTTTAAGCCCAAAAGCTCTTTAAATGTCAAAAGTCTCTTACCATGCCTGTCAATTATATTCCGTTAGAATAAAATAGGCCAGTCATTCAAACCAGCATTGTGAACAAAGAATGATATGTGATGTAAAATGTTGCTGTTATCATGTCAGGGTATCTTACGTTTTCCTTTCAGTCCTCTGTAAAATGATTTGTCCTGCACACAGAGCAAATCACATCATTTGATGAATGTCTAATACTATTGTGGCAACTGTTTAGAATAGTTTGAAGTGTTTGGATATTGGATCTTAAAGAAATGTGACTCAGCAACCTTATATAGGCATCATCCTAGATATACTGTAACTAGATTTGCATGTCCTTAAAGAAATGGCAGTTCTTAGTTGCATGTCAGCAAGATAATAATAGCATAGTTTTAGGAAAGCTTAAGTTTTAGGCTTTGGTTCTGCGTGAATAAAATGTTGCACCAGCCTAAAACTTTGCTGTTGTCATGATGTTTATATGTGTCTTATTTCCAGCTGCGTGAGAATCAATACATGAGCCTGAAGTGTGTGTAAGTCATTTTACTGGTTATGTGATATATTTCAGAGGGGATCTATAGGGTGAGACTCGGTTTTATCCACTGGGTAGTGATTGTATTGTAAAAATTGTTAAGAGTCGTCTGGAGCAGAGTGGATGAAAATTAAAATGGCTTGATGTCAGATGACGAAAAGAACATTTCAGAGGCAGCGCAAGTTGTTGTACTTTGATGGAAAATTGCATTAACAAGCACTTTTAGATTTGAAATAACTGACACCGATAAATTATTCGTAATAAGACTACAAATATGTAATTAAAGGATGTAATGACAACCTGTGTGCTTGTTGTGACAAGACAATAAGCGGCAGAGAGAGATGCGAGGCGCTTGAACCCCAGACTATAACGCACATACAGGAGCAAACGCCACAGCAATTATCATGATGAGCGCTTTCATTAGTTGCATTAAAACAACTGTGCTAGACAAGCCGTGCAAACAACACCATCTTCCACACCATGCAGATACGCCAACGCAACACAACTGGATTTTTATTGGTTTGGGCTTTCTTCTTTAAATAATTGATCATTGTTTAATAGTAAAGAACATCCTATTCCCTGTAGCAGCAATTATCACTCCTGTCTTTTTGTTTGATTGTTTTCTCAACTCACCGTTGCTCACATATTCTAGAAAGGCTGGAGAGATTGATTGAAACTAATGTTATTATTCAGTTTGAAGTATTCAGTATTATTCAGTTCTGCATGCTCATTTCCACTGTATATATTTAGATGACATTTGCCATCGTTTAATGTTCACTAAAATAAATAATAATAATAATAATAATAATAATAATAATAATAATAAATGCTAATAATTTAACAACATATAAATCACAAAAAGAATATGTATTTTACACACACACAAATCGTTTGTAGCATTTGAATCAAATGGTTTTAGTGTTTTATTTTTAATGTATTCTGACAACGTATTATTAAATATTAACAAAACCCTGTTTTTTATTTTAATTATCAACCATAAAATAATTATTCCCTTATCGGTATGAGCCGGGATTTTAATATGGGTGCATCCCTATATAAACAAAAGCTTTTGCATTGCTTAACATCCACTTTTGTTGCAGCATCTCAAATAAAGGGTGCGTTATGAAGCAGATCTCAGATCAGTCTATTTTTAGACAGATCTCCGGGGGCAGCAAAGTATCTGTCAAGTATAAAGATGACATGGGCATCTAGAACCAGAGGTCAGGAAGTGACATCCTGCTGTGTGCTGCCTTCCCTCTTACTCTCACTCTCTCTCTGTCTCTCTCTCTCTCCGCCCTGTGAATGTTACTGTCAAACACACTTTAATAACAAAAGCGTTCTGAAATATGGAGTATCTCCTTACTTGACCTCCGTGTCTCTAACCCTACCCTTGATGAGACCACAACCCATTCACTGCCCATTCACCACCAGCCTTTACTTAAACAAATGCAATGAGATAATGGGATCACTTGCATGCTGTGAAAGAAAAATGTTTCTTTGTGTCATAGTAAATGGTTTTCTCTGTAATATTTCATGGCAAAATTACATGAATATTTAATCGTTTGTTTATAATTTATTAATTTATGCTTGCTAAATGGATGTCCCTGCATTACTTTTTTAGATACTATAAATACTGTATAGTGGCTTCAGTAATGAAACCATTTGTACAAAGAAACTCAATACACTTCCCACAGGATTATGATCCACATTAAAGCTCCAACAACAAAGAGCTGGGAGTGACTAGCCTGAGTTGGCATGTTTTTGGATGGCTCTGGTATTTTAGTAACTTGAGTCAGAAACTGAAGTGTGTTTTTTTTCCAGCAACTAGCTCTAATTTATGTAGCTCCTGATGAGGCTGGCTTTACACGGGCCGTGTCAGCTGTGTGTGTGCGTCCTCACGGGGCTCCAGCCCTGTCTTTAATCAGTACAGCAGATCACAGCAGGGACGGCCCTCACTGAGAGCTGTGTCATTCCATTCAGAGAAATCACAGTGACATCCTTTCTCCCATCAGACACACAGCACCAGCCACTTACCTCCTCTGTACTCACACACACACACACAGTTTAACATGCACAGACCCACACACATGCTGATATCAATCACCCAGCTGTACATGTGCACAACACATCCAGGAAACAGTCCGGCAGTGTTCCTGTATGTGTGAGAGTGTGATGGACTCTTGTGATGGGTGTCATGAATGTGTGATAGCATGTGAACCATGTCTTACTGACTTACCCTTGAAGAACAAGTGATGAATAGAAGATGAGAATAATAAAGAGTACTCTCAAAATAAATAAATGTATGAAGCAAATCGGCATATTAGAATTTTTTTTGAAGGATCATGTGAAACTGAAGACCGGCAGAATGCTGAATATTCAACTTTGCACCACAGGAATAATTTGCATTTTAAAATGTATTCAAATAGAAAATAGTATTTTGCCCCACAGCATTACTGTTTTTATTTGATATTTAGTAAACAATATCAAATATTTCTCTTTCTTTCTTTCTTTCTTTCTTCTTTCCGTCCTTCCTTCATTTTTTTTAAATAAACAATTTCAAAAATAATAATAATAAAAAATGAGTAGTGACAAATTGAATTTTGAGTAGAAAGACTAGATAGTATTTTCTTGAAAACATTCTCCAATAAATTGTCTTGTTTACAATTGTTTTATAGTTTGTACACACACACACACATACACACACACACACACACACACACACACACACACACATACACACACACACACACACAGGAAAAAAGTATTTCAAGTGACATTTTGCCTGGATAGTTTTTTTGGTGTAAAGTTAAGATATGTTTTGATTAGACTTATTATTGAATTAGTGGTGAAACAATGTTTTATATCAATATAATTTATTATTATTGTTATTATTATTATTATTGATGATGATTATTATTATTAACCTACATCTGGATATTTGGATTTTTTTAACTACTGTATGCATATTTAATAATAATATTTTTTTTTATTAGGGTTAGGGTATTAGTGTATGTTGGTCATCATTGTTTTGAAGTGTCTCATTGAACAGTCCATTCTGACCTACAAATCTCACAGCACTGAGGGACATGGGTAAAGAAATCGGCCAGCAGATTGCAGAGCAGCGTTTCAGGCCCAGAGCTGGAAGGTTCTCCTTTCCTGCTGGTTTTCCTGAGATACTGTGAAAATGTTTAGATTTACTGTAATCCAAACCACATGCTCTCACCTCATGCTTTCATTGTGGAAAAACCAAAGAATTTCTTTCAAAAATATTTGGATGTGGTTTGCATTTCAGCATTAACTCTGTAGTTATAAGCGGCGCGATGGGACGATGTTACCTGAGAGTGGCTGGCAATGATTTGCAGGGTGAGTGTTGAGAAAACACTTCTGATACTTTTTTCAGTTTATCTATGTCTTTAGTTTGAGTTCCTCTTTTACTTTTGACCACCCTGAAGATGAATTCGTCCACTTGGATATTTCTGTAAGAGTCACGTTTCTTTAAAAACCGGGCTGGGAAAACAAGGACTAGTATGGAATATTTTTCTAAGATTTTAGTGCCAAGAATGAAAACTGAATTCACTCTTAACATTTATTAACTCTGCTGTCCACTTAAAAAACATGTCGTGCATTTGATAAATGAGCAGAACCTTTTAATATGCGAAGCCAGACAAACAAAGAGTGATGAATGTGTTTAAATGTATTAATTAATCTTGCACATTACTTACAATTTAGTGTCTATGAATAACATCTGCTGTCGATTAACACAGAAAATAATAAAAAAAAACAAAAAACTAATTTGTAATAGTGTACAATGGAGACTTGGCAAGCAGGCTGGAAGTTAGAAAAGCAGAAATATGAAGCTTGATTATTTATTTTTTCTTTTTAAAAGCACTTATGTGAATAGTTTTTTGAGCTGTCTAAATATTTTTTCTGGTTATGCATTTCTGACGCATAACGTTGTAGTTGGCTCACATACTGGAAGAAGCTAATGAGGTTTTCTCCTTCTCTCCCTACATTTATAATTTTTTTTTTTTCAGAACATATGGCACCAGCACTTCTGTTTTTTTACAAGTCATTAGGCATAACTTCTTAATGAAATTGAGCCGTTTCACTGCACTGCACATGTGTGATTTTTTCTTTGCTCTAATTGCTCCTGTTGCATCAATGGATTCTGTTACGCACCTACAGAAACAAAAGCAGCAGCAGTTTTTGCCATCTCACATCGCTCACTCCTTCACGGCTAATACACCCAGAAGGAACACCCGCAGACTGTGTTTGGCAACTCTCTGATTATGGTGCAGGATTCAAGATGTATTTAATATTCGGTGTCCCTTGAACATAATACAGCACAGAAAGTGCTGGGAAAATGGTAGTTCATTTGATATGTTGTTTTTGGGCTTTTGCCACTCTTTAATGATGTATAGCATGAAACTGAAGGGAAATTGCAGTGGAAAGACAGATGGACTGGGATTATGGCACAGACTAAAGGCCCGTTCACACCAAGCACGATAACTATAAAGATAACGATAAAGATATAGTTCTAAAAATCGTTCTCAATATTAAAGAATAGCAGAGTCCACACTACAACTGTAACGATAAAAGCATAGAGAAACGGTATTGTTGGAATCATTTTCAGAATGATTTTTTTCGAGCTGATGAACGATTGGCTCACATACGCACGCACGTGCACTCAGAATAAACAGACAATATCGTTCGCTGGTGTGAACGCTAATAACGTTATCTTTATAGTTATCGTTCTTGGTGTGAACGGGGCTTTAATCAATCCCATTGCTGCATCCCATCCTAAATAGTATGCAAACTTAAAATTAGTGCATCCTAAATCACTGTATAGGAAATAAGGCCTGGGTCATATGACCAAAAACATTATCACAGTATGTCAATATTTATATTTAGTAAAAATTAACCTGTTAATTGTCACCCCGTCCCTTATACGGGACACCTACATTGACTATACTATATTACAATCAAATCTAATCTAATCTTGACAAACTATATATCGTTGGAAAGGTCTAAGACTCCCAAATATATATTTTACCAATATTTTTTGTTAAAAATTATGTAGGAAAAGTAATAGATGAAATTATGACAAGAGTGCACCCTCAGAAATCTACATTACAAAAGAAGCTTTGACCTTTGTTTAAAAAAAAAGACTTCCTCGTTGCCTTTTTCTCTATCACATTTTAGAAATCATCAGAAGTTATATATCACTTGAAAACATAAAATCTCAAAAAGAAATGTTTTTGTGAAGTGACTCTCAGAGCAGCTCTGGAGATGAAGTACATGAAACGACAGATGCTGGAAACACAGTCAGCATCACATGGGTTTGAGTTTGCCACTCATTCACACAGAGACACGCATGTCCACATATTATTAGCGGCATGCACTGACTGGTATTTGTCTTGTCTATTTCTGCTGTGTAATAGGCTGATTGATTCATCAGTATAGCGTAAAAATGGCCAGATCATACATTTTATTGCAAACTCGATATGAGCCATATAAGAAATAGTTTTCAAAAAAACATAGCAGGTTGAATTCACACAGTTTCCGCTTCTAAACGGCCTGCCTGAAATAACCCGAGTCTCTTGTCAGTAAAATTTGGGTTCAGCCTCCCCAGCCCTCGGGAGCTGACACCTTCCTCCTATTGTTAGTTAAATACTGAGGGCTTTGTGTGTGTGCTGTGAAAACTGTATTTTAAAAGGACTGTCTGGTGTTATTTGCGGTACGGAGGAGGACGAGTCAATACAGGTGCTGCTGCGGCCGCGTGTTGGGCTGCTGTTTCCTGCTGCGTCTATTCTGAGCAGCTTTACCTTGGCGTTCATGCGGTGTGACAGCTTAACTGCAGTGTGCATCCCTACTGGAACAGATGAAAGGCGAAGGTCTCGCTCAGATGCCTGGTCTTCCTCAGCGTGAGACCAAATCTGGCATTTAAAAAGAGGCATGTCATTTACAGTACTGCGTCCAGCAGCAGAGGAAAAACAAGATCCTGGGAGAAATCTGGCATGGGATAAAGGTTATGTTGATGAGGTTGGTTTTGTTTTATTTTATCATTTATAGACCAAGCTGAATTTCTAATAGAAAGATATTAAGTTTTATTGGCTCTGAGGATTAAGGTGGTTTAAAGGGATATTTCAAAAAAAAAAAAATCGCTTAATGTCGTTTCAAACCTGTATGATGTTAATTCCTCTGTGAAAACAAAATGGAGAAGTTCAGCAGTATGTTAACGCTGCTGTATTCAGTGTACAATGAAAGTGCTTGTAAGTAAATGTAGTCCATTGGTTCAATTCATGTTTATTTGTTTAGCGCTTTTCACAATACAAATCATTGCAAAGCAGCATCACAGAATATGTGAACGCTTTGTGAGAGAAAAAGACCTGGGTTATTACATTTAACTGTAACTAAAACCATAAACAGATGCAACTTTGTTAACGGAAATAAAATAAAATACAAATATATAGAAAATGTTACATTTAATTTCAGCTAGTTGCCAATGAAACATTTTTATTTAGTTTAACGATGTACAAAAATAACATCAAATAATAAAACTGAAGAAAAAAAAATACATAGACGTTAAAAAAGCTAATTAAAATGACTAATCCACAACAAATTATTAAAAGTGAAAATGGAGTCAGCACCGATTGCCTTGTAAAAGAGTAGCAGCAACATTCAGTATGAACCTACTGCCAACCATCTGTTTTGATGAGCAGAAAAAAGAACAACATTGGGATGAGCAAGTAATGCCTATTACTTTAATCACTGAACATCATAGCCAAGGTCTGTCCTGAAGTCACAATAACAAGAAATCCATTGAGGCGAGCAGGATGGTATGGGATAACAAGGGTCTTCCATCGGCTGAAGGTCTCTTGATTAAATAAACGTTACTCATGTCAACAGCGTATGTCTCTTTCTCTCTCTCCATTGACCTCTCCTCTGTACCGTTCCTGTGACTTAAACTAATGCTGAAACCAGGGCAGAGTTTCCACTGCCTTCCCTTAATGAGCTGATTAAGTCAGTGGCTTGCAGTTTTAAAGTAGCTGTAGGTAGGCAGAGGAATTCTCAGCAAACATGCGGACTTTAGATTCGCATGGAAGAGCTTCTATGACATTACTTGGGTGCCACAGAGAAAAGGAGATTTATAAAGAGATTTTTTTTAAAGCAGTATGCAATGTTTTCAACACTGAAAATAAGTCATGTATTTTGAGCACCAAATCAGCACAATAGAAGTCTGCATTACTGAATGAACTTTGCCATCACAAGAATACATTATGTTTTAAAATAGAAAACTGTTATTTTAAATGATAAGAATATTTGACAATATTACTGTTTTAAATGTATTTTTAATCAAATAAATGCAGCCTTGGAATAAATTAGAGACTCCTTTAAGAAAATAAAAAACAAAAACTGAACCGTAAGTGGACCAGACATTATGCCAGTAGTCAAAAGTTTGGCTAGACCAACAGAAAGAACTGCATTAGCACATCGTCTGTTACACAGATCATTTAATGATGATTGTTTTAATCTAGTGTGTCAGTGCTGCATCTAAAAACCTAAACAGGCACTTTAAACATAAAACAACAGTTGAAAGGTGTCTTCAAGGGAAGTTCCTCTTTTACGTGCGAGGATCTACATGACACAGGAGATTTTGACCAACTTTGACAGCGTCGTCCGATCTTGTCTGACTCATGTGAGATGAGTGATGCATGAGGGGTCTGATGATAATGAGTCTGCATTCTTTGATGTCATGGATCAGCATTAGAAAGGTCCAAGATGACCTTGCGCTATGCAAACGCGGGACACTTCACTCTTCATAAGGGGAATGACTGTATAGATTCTATGTGCTTCCTGGAGTACGTGAGCGGAAAGTTAGCTGGAGGGACCGACTGTGTGTGTGTGACTGCTCATTCCATGCTGTGAATGTGTGAGAGACAGATGTCAAGGTTATCTGACATGAAGGCACAGTGCATTCTGCCATCAGCATGTGATCTTCAGAAAAGCAGAGGAAGAAAGTGGCAGGTGTAAAGGAATACTAGGCTTCTGCTCACTGCACAACACACAATATATAATATACTTTCTATTATTTTAAGTAAGCAAATTAAACAGAATGCACGGGGTCCAAAATGTATGTCTTTGGAAAAATTACAGCCGTTTCTTACCAGCAGTGTTTTTTAATTTAGATTTTGTTGTATAAATAATGTTATTAATTAGGCATTTGTCATCATGTACTGACCTTGCTGTTCCAAACAAGGACTATAATTATTTTGCATTTTACTTTAAGTTTTTGTGTGAAAATTGCAGCTTTTGTCAGTCTGATCTAATAATGAGTTCAAAGGTTGCTTTTAAAATCAAGGCCTTTAATACTTCTGATTTATTCATGAATGGATGGATGATGAGCACAGTGCTTTGTGGGATATAGTACAATATAGGCAGAAGTTAGAATATTTGATTTCTTTCATTATCTGCCAAATTGCCACTGTCTTCTCTTCTAAGTAGAGCCATGTGTTTGGCAGGTTTGTCTCTTTCTCTTCTACTTTCTTTCAGTACTCTGGCTTAGCTGGAGAGCTTTATCTCAGAGGACATCACATCAGACCCCTCCCCTCACTCTGTTATATTACAGCATGTCATGTTCCCCATTTAAATGTCAGTTGGACTAAAGATGCCATCACTGCAGCATGATCACATCCTCTGTCCGTGACACTTTTATGAGAGGCAGAGCGAGACTGTAATCACGGGACACACAACCACACTTACTGTCCTGTTAGATCGAATGGAAATAAATCCAGGTTACATTTCGTTAAGAAACACAGAAATTATGTTTGAAAATGAAGCCTTTTAAGAGCCTTTAAGATATTCTGCATTTTGTGCATGTACTTTACAATAATTTAGTCACAAATTCTCATGACCATAATATGATTTATATATATATATATATATATATATATATATATATATATATATATATATATATATATATATATATATATATATATAAAAAATTTTTTAAAAAGGTTGAAAATTCTGAGAATTTTAATTCTGTCATTAATTACATACCTTCACGTCGTTCCAAACCCGTAAGACCTTCGATCATCTTCGAAATACAAATGAAGATATTTTTGATGAAATCCGAATGCGTTCTGATCTTGCATAGACAGCAAGAGAACTACCACATTCAAAGCCTAGAAATGAAGTAATGACATCATTAAAATAGTCCATGTGACATCACTGTTTCAACTGTAATTTTATGAAGCTATGAGAATACTTTTTACAGTATGCACAAAGAAAACAAAAATGATGACTTTATTCAACAATTCTTCTCTTCTGTGTCAATGTCAGCAGCACCACATGCGTGTGTGTGTGTGTGTGACTCTGAACCACAAAACTTAAGTCGCTGGGGTATATTTGTAGCAATAGCCAAAAATACAAAATTAATTATAATCAAATTTTTTATCTTTAGTATTTTAAGTAAAGATCATGTTCCAAGAAGATAATTTTCTCAGTATTTAGTCTCTCTCACACACGGACATGGACACACACACACACACACACACACACATTAAGGTGCTAGTTGTAAAATCACAATTCGAGTTATAGGAAGCTAGAGCTCATTTATCAGTTCACCTGAATTCAGCAGCTTTCTTAATTTATGTAGCTTTTAATGTTTGTTTGTTTTACCTCTCATGCTCAGAGAGAGATGTGCTTGCTCAAGTCAATTAATACTGCAAGGGTCCTTACGAAATCAATGCAAAACTGCTGCGCTAATTTATTTATTTCCAGTCTCACGTATGGGAGAAACAAAGAGAAGTTAATCAAAAAAAAGACCCACTCAGCCTGACCCTGAATTTTGTGTCCTTTTTAACAGAAACATCCCCTTTATGACAGAATGTTTGCTCCACCCCAGTTAAATGCTTTATTTCTGTGTTCAGTTACAGAAAAGTGTGCATCAACACTAAAGCCACATGCTTTTGCATAAATTGGGTTTTGAGACACAATCAATAAAACATAAATTCTAATTGCTAAAGGTCACTTATTGAGCTCATTTCCATAGTAACAGGATTTAAGTACATCCCCAAAGCTTCTGACTAATTTTAACATGACGACTGCGCACTAGCGATCAATTACCAGCGTGATGTATTCAATTCAAAATGAATAAAGAAATAACCTAATAAATATTGACTCATTTCTCGAGTTTATTGAAGTAAGCACTCTTTATGCATTAATTCTCATATTTTGTCATATATTTGTCGTTTTGAAGAAATTGTTCTTTAGATTCTTTTAAAACTCAGGCAATATCTTTACTATCTTTTTTGACTAATTACTTGCCCAAAACAAGTTTTTTTAACATAACAATTGATTAAAAATGGTTTTAAAGTATAAATAAAGTCATTTTTATAACTGGATATGGCATGCAGTGTAATGAGGTCATGTGACATCTTTTGCTTTTGACATTTTGTGAGGAACAGACTGAAATTGATGTTGTTATTCACTTAAAAACATCTGACATTTGCACCCAAAGCTGCATTTTAAAGCTATGGTGGAGGGCATCTTAATTACCCATCATCCCAGTGGTAAACGAATGACACACAGTCCATGGTCTGGCCAGATGCAGCGGTGAGATGATGTCAGTGCCCAGGTGTTTGCTTGCTGTGAAGCCTTCCTGATGCTAATACTGTGTCGACTTATGTAGTTTTGTGAACAGCAGCAGTTTTTCTCTCTCTTTTCTTCTATCGGGTTCAGGTTTGTTGTGATGGCTCTGTAATGAGCTCACACTATTGTGCCTGCTCATAATAACTCCCAAAATGTTCATATCTCTCTACAGTCTCCAGTGGATGTTGGCACAGGCCTTTGAAGTTCTCTCGCACTATTCTGAGTTCACTCATGTGATTCATTTAGTTCTACTTTTGGGTCCTCCGTTTTCTCTGCACTCCTGATGCAAATACGAGAGGCGTCAGAGCGCCAATTAACTCTAAAGCTCATTAGAAAACTAAACAGAATGGAGTGGCACCTACAGTAAACACAGAGGAGCAGATTTGTTTGGATTTTTAAGTTCTCTGCTCTTTTTCCCAGAGTTCCGAAGCGTTTATTAAGAGGTGGTTGGAAAAGTATTTCAAATTATTTCACAATGAGCTTCCATTATCCTTCTATTAGTCCCATAAAATGAGTTATGCTGCAGCTGCTTTGTTACAGACTTTCCTCAGGCAGTTTTGGGTTCCAAATGAATATTTAACAAAAACAGCCTTTCACCCCAATGAATTTAGGTAGATTTAGTTTTCTCTTCTTGCGTTGAGATCATTTTATTTCTTTTCTTTTTTTATGCATATGACTCATGCACTGTATTCCCGGTCTGTCTGTTCTTAATAAATAAAAACATCTCCTCTGTAATAGCTATCAAATGCAACTCAAAGCCATTTGGACATCTAATCTGGTGCAAAATGTTTTTATGCATCGAATTTGAATATGCAAATATACAAATTCGATTTATAAGCTTTTAGGGCAAGATTTTCAATGAATAGCATCTTTCATTTTAGCTCCTCAGACAAAACTGATGTAGGACTACTGTTTGGAGCTTGACAGTCACTGGACACTGAATTTTCCCATTGTTCAGGCCAGTGTTACTATTTTAGTTTTTGTTAATATTTTTACATTATAATTTTTATATTTAAATTTTTATTTTACTCTTGTTGTTTTTGCCCTTTTCATTACTTTTTTAAAAATATCTCTATATTTAATTAATTATTGAAATTGTTTATTGAAATAAAGTAAGTTTAATTAAACTTTTTATTAAAAGTTCATTTTATTTGATTTAGTGAACTTTAATAACCCTGGTTCACACCATTCTTTTTCATACGTTCTTCAAAACATCTCCTTTTGTGGCCTGAAAGATCTTTGTGGAATAGAAGAGGAATATTGTCCCTGCAGTTTTTGTTTGATTTCATATATTGTCTCTTGTGTAATGAAAGCAAAAGCCAAGACCATTCAGAGAGCAACAGTAGAAATGAGCTCTTTCATTGTCAGTCTTCTTGTCTTGAAAGCACACGACTGTCTTAGTAACTCTCCATATTTGGGTTTTCCTCACACATTATCTCTGTGATATTAATGAGATGCTACAACAGAAGTAATAACCGTCTTTGTGGCTCTCCACTGTGAAAAGCTCTTCATTAGAATAGAGCTCCTTTATGCTGCTTTAATTCAGTGCATTTCTTTCATAGTTCTGCTTGACGATATGATTCAAGCATTTATCGTCCACAGACGGAGAACAGTGTCCTTTATATTTTTCTCTGTAGACTGAGCGTTCCACTGAGCACTGCAAAAATTTGACTCTATTCAGTAAATTCCACTAAGATCAGCCTGTCTTTAATGGAACGAGGAGTCCTGATGGGGCTGAAACACTGCTCATCTTCATGTACTTCCACAGGATTTAAGGTTACTATAGAAGTTTAGTTATACTTGTTGGTGTTTTTTATACTTGTTTGCTATGCAGTGCTATGTTAACTATTATTATTATTTATTTATTTTTTAAATCAAACACTACTAAACTAAAACCAGTTAACTGTTAGCTCGTAAAAACATTTTACAAGCTACAGGTGAATATAGGAATCACAACATTGTAAGTGTAGTATCACAGTGTTTGCAGGAATTCAGATAAAAACAATTCCATTCGATTTGGGCATTTTTATTCTGATTGAGGTGTTTATATGAAGTTCAATCAGACTGAGCTTTTAAACTGATTACAATGCAAATATACCTAATAAATAAAGTTCCCAAACTCAAAGTTTAATACATTTCCACAAGGCACTGAAGGCAGGTGAACAGGCAGCAGCAAAACACATTATGGCCCTGTCCACACGGAGGCATGTTTCGCTGTATATGCATATTTTTTTTTATCGTATAGGTGTTTCATCCACATGGATCTGGCATTTTGGGAGAGTGAAACCAATTTTTTTTTGTAAAACCTGGTCCCAGAGTGGATAAATCTGAAAACACAGCGTTTTTGTTTGGACAGTATACGTACATTTTCTTAAACGATGATGTCATCAGCCCACGTCTCGCCCCTAGTCAGACACCGCTATGTCACATAACAGCAACAAAAACATGCACAAACACTGGACAATTGTCTTTTTATTAACTAACATTAACACAGATTAATAAATGTATTGTTTGTATTTTGCACATAAGTTTTATGCGCATAGTCCAAGTCTTCTTCTCCATTTTTAAGTGTATCTCTGTGGGAGAATTACAGTGTCAGGCACTGGTCTGGCATGTATACTACATCGATTTGTGGTATCGTGCAGACCAGGGTTCCTCCATTAGTTTTCCCCAGGGGCCGAATTCTGCCAACAATACCAAGCCAAGGGCCACTGATATATATTAGGGCTGGTAAGCCATTACATTTTTTTTATCTAATTAATTACATGCTGTGGTGATTAATTAATCTAATTAATCACACATCAAAATTTGGAGAAATTACTCTGAAATCATAAATTAAAGTCATTGTTGTGCAAAGGATCATACAGAGATAACAAAAAGTAGGTTCAGCAAGAAATATTTTGTTTGATAAAATGTATTACTCTTTGGACCATGTGAGTAAATGATGACAGAATAGTCATTTTTGGTTGAGTGAACTATAACTTTAATAATTTATTTTTTAAATTGTATTATTATTACTATGAAAATATTATATTATTTCTTTAATGAAATTATACTCTAAATAATAAACTAAATTTCCCAGTAGGTGGTGTTAAATGTCTTAATGATTTAGTCATCGAGTCATTTATTCTTTCATTTGATTCGTTTGGAGAATAAATATTCATACCCACAAACGTGGGTATTTTCAAAACCACGGCTTTTACTATGCGGTTTGGCCATTGGTCCACATGCAAATGCAGCACTAGGTCACTGAAACCGAAAATGTTTGAAAACTCCTGCCAGGGTGAAGATTTTCAAAAACTCCAGTTGCAAGCACTATCGTGTAGACAGGGAAAACAGATATTTTGACTTTTGGCGACGGAGCATGCGCTGTTTATCTCCACCTACTGGAAACATTTTCAGGTTTCTGATTGGCTAACATGGCTTTATGGTTGAGTTTATATCGCCACCTGTTGGTTTGGCATGCTGTTGATGGTGCTTCATAGCATGCTTTTGCTTTTTCACGTGGATGGAGATTTTTTTTAAACGAAAGAAGGAAAAACTGTTTATAAAAATACCTGTGTACGTGTGGACATGGCCTGAGTGAATCTGTTTCTTCTTTCTTTTCTTTTTTTATATGTTTGTGTTATATCGTTCACTTGGATGTTATAATAAGCAATAAAATGTGATTATTTTAAAGGGGGTGATTCTTTTCTATACCCACTGTATGTTGAGATTTTTTATTATTTTTTACATTTTTAACATTTCATTGAACAGTTATTAGTTTTTTGTTTTTAAAGATGGATTAGTTAGAAGTGTTAAACGACAAAGTTATCTAAATTTAAAACAAGAATAAATGATCTTGCTCAATTAAATATCCAATATCAACCAATATATTGACTGATAATATACCAATTTATTTTGCATCCTTAGCTATACTATGCTAATCTGCTGTAAAGTAACTTTGTTTTTACTGAAATGTTGCACTATTTTAAAATCAGCTGGGCTATTGCTATGCATCTGAGCATGTAGTTTGGAAATAAGTGTCACTTCTGTTAGTTACTGTTAGTTCTGTTAATTCCACCACCGGATATTAGTTTCAGAGGAGGTGAGAAAGAGTCAAGCTGGCCTCGGTGGGGCACAGTATGAATCCGGTAAGCTCATGATCTGTGGCCAGTGGTGTTGGCAGTGTAAATGGTCAGCTCTCCAGACATGGAACATTGACTCAAAGGGGACTGGAGGGTTCAGCAGAACATGTTTCTGATGATTGTACAAGCATGTTCCACAGCCTGAGCATCTGAAGTCACATATGTTCACAGACATACCGGCCAGCACTCCTCACATGTGCCAGCTTTTGGTGCCATGCTTCTGGACCATCAGAGGTGGGTACTGTATGTAATGGATATAAAACAACATCAGATGGAAACAGATTTGTTGTTTGTATCTTGTAAGCACTGACTGTAAATGCAGATTTCCTGGAAAAAAGAATAATTGGATTGTAAACTGGCTTCTCATTACTAACATGCTGATTTGATAAAACTTGATGGCTGGAACGGACAATGACGCTGATGGGAAATTTGCTTGAAAATACTGATTTTCTAAAGCAAGACATGAAGCACGTTAGGGAAGTGTTTTGGGAGTAAATGTGTTCATGAAGTTTTTACAGTACTAATAATGAATATTGCAATATCACTGATATTGATACAGGTTTTACTACTGGGGCGACAGCTAATGTTTGCTCCTGCTGCACTCCTATAAATAAAGTTTCTACATTGGCATTGATGGTTCTATGAAGAACATTCATGGAAACCTAAAGTGCACAAAAGGTTCTTAATAGTGAAAAACGGTTCTTTAAGTTATTAAAATGGTTTTCACAATAAGAAAAAAAAAAGCATGTGGGTCAATTACAATTAGTTTATTAAACACATCACACAGGCTGTGAATAACAAAAGAGAGGCACACTCTGAGGCTGAAGGGAGCTAGAAACAAATATTCCACCAGTGTGTGTGTGTGTTTGAGAGAGAGAGAGAAAGAGGGAGAGAGAGAGTATTCTTTACACACAGCTTGAGGTGTTTCCCATCTGCCACGTGGTAATTCGACACCTTTCACAGTAAAAGAGATGGATGAACTGATTGCATGTACAGTTTTCCATCACTACTGCCTTTTTTCCTATGCTTCTATATATTCAACATCATTCTTTCCTCATCTGATGCTTTTTCTCAACCCATATTTTGTCTAGGCTCAAAACATACAGAAAAAACACATACATTGATAATAAGAAATTGAGCATCGCGTTAGTTCAGTCAGGCCACGTTAGTCACGCTTGCAACAATAAATTCCCATTCTTCAGTGTCTCTTCCATCACATAGCTGCTTGCAAATAACTCCCTCCTCCAACCCCAACTCCACCAACTGAACCTGTAATCTGATCTAACTTAGTTCTTTATTTACAGTCTCTTCATTGGAAACAGGTTTTGTCTTGCTGCTCTCAAAGCTCTGTCCAAGCATGGCTGCATGGACAGGCGTGTGGAGTGTTGCCCAGAACATAACCATACCGCCAACACTAACTGTATTCAATACAATTGTCATAAATATACTTTACGGAAGTGGTCCTGATTGAAATGTTTCTTAAGCTTTAAATCAGCATATTAGAATGATTTCAGAGGGATAATGTGAGATTGAAGACTGAAGTAATGATGCTGAAAATTCAGGTTTGATCACAGGAATAAAAAAAAAATTAATAAATTAAAACAGAAGACTGTGCTATAAGTTACCGTCAATTTTACTGTAAACCAACCTCAAACTTTTGAATGGTAGTTTGTACAGTAAAAAATAATTTTGTGTTTTATAGAACAGTGAAAATGTATACATTTATGTTTAACAAAAACATCTATTTTTAGAATAAACTGTTGTTAAAAATATCCTGTCGTATGCTGTTGTATGTATACAGTGACCATTTTTGGTTGCCAGAACGTAGTTGTTATACTGTATAATACATTGACGTTTTGGGCAGCATGTTTTTAAAAATATTTTACCTTGAAAGTAACAGGATCCAGTTTATAATGGGAAGAAATACTTTTGTGTGTTTAACCCTTTCTCTCCTTTTCCCTCTCTCACTCTCAGTTTCTTATTATGATTCTAACATTATTCTTCACCATTCATGCATAGCTTCACTGCTCATAATTCCTTTATCGATTCATTCATTCATTTATTCGTGGTCGTGCAAAACTCATCTTACATTCAGGATAGAAAGTGTTTGTCCACATTGAGTTTCACGTTTTTCTAAAGTCAGTATTCTATTAACATTGTGGCTCACAATATCCTGCCTTGATTGGTTAAATTTTTTATTTGTGAGTAAAGTAGATTGCAGTTTACTGCATCTCAGAACGGAGACCACCTCTGATCTGTTCAGAAGCCAGATCAATTTCCATATCCATCAAAACCGGTTCTCTCTCGGATTAGCTGCCAGCGCCGTCGGCACGACCTGATCTATACGTGCCTCAGTTGTGAGCAGAGGCAGATAATGCTCAGGTTTGAGAGTCCTAACTCACACAGGCGTTGGAGTCTTTTGCCCACGTTACAGACGTGGAATGCCCAGGGCTCTGAATGACGATCACAGTTAACATGACAAGCTATGACTATCAATCGCTCCGGCCTGATTAAAATACTATGTGACGAATTGTATTTAACGGCCAGAGGTGCTTTTTTTATAGGACGCGATGCCTGGTTTCATATGATGGTGTGAAGCTGAGGTCAGCGGCGCTCTGTCGCATTCCTCATAGATCTCCCGAGAGCGTTCTGTCATTCTTTGTGAATGCAGACTCAGGTTATGAAAGAATAGTAGTGAAAAACATCTTTGGTGGCAATCTGGATTTGTCTTTGGTAAAGAGAGAGGAATGGAGAAAAAAATAAAGAGCAAAAATTGTCTACTAGCACATTTGCGCTTGAGTTACAGTGCGTCTCAGTGGTTGGTGGTAGAACATAAATCTGAGTGCAGTCTGAGTCATAAACTTGGCGGGATATGAAGCCCTAGCATAGTGCATGATGGGACAGTTTACTGGGTGCTGTAAAAGTGCCTCAGATCACCAAATATCCCAATATCTATCTCTTAAATACTTTGCTAGTCTGTTTTTTTTTCTTCCGTAACCCAGAATTTCCACTCCAATTTCTGAAAAGACCACAATCCCAACAAATTAGTTTTGTTTGCACATGTTTTTGTTGAGTATCATGTTTAATGTATGAGGATTTTATGCCTTATATAAAATGATATATGTGGATCTCATACTCAAGGAGGAAAATAGTTCTGTGATTTTTACACTGCAAAAAATATTTTTCAAAAATTGTAATTAAACATATGCATATAAACAAAATGAAATAAGTATGAACTGTCAATTAGATGAGAAAAGGCATGTTGTGTATTGTGTACAACAGGTTTTTTTTTTAGAGATTTGTGAATCAAATATGATACAGTAGGCTTTTTTTTGGGGTTATCCTTGGTCAGTCCGCATGACCAGAAGTTCTGGCTGAAAATCAAATGCTTGTCAAGCCTGGTATATGCTAAATAAACCACCATGAGATTTTCAGTAGAGATTTCCCAAATGTTTTGCCTGCAATGCCTCATTCCTGTGAAGGATTTTGTTTGTCACATGACTCACATCTTTATATTGGAAGAGAAATTCAGTCTTGACAGTCAATGGCTCGCTGAACATCTTCCCCTTTTTCGTGTTTAATATGACCCAGAGTCGAGAATATGTGGATATTGAATTATTGAGAGTGGATAGCTTGACCTTTGCTGGTGATATGAATCAAACATTAGCGAGAGATCCAGCTGAAGAAATTTACAGGGGCCACATCTAATAAACGGAGGCCAGCAGGGTGAAGAGAAGTGCTGAGGCTGGAAAATCTGGAGATCCATTACCCAATAATTCATCTGGAGGAAAGACGGCCCGGGTAACCGCAGATGCAGTTGATCCCGGGGTGGAGCGACAGCAGGAATGGGTGGGAACAGTCCTGTGGCTTGCTGTGATATGCTTTGGTAGAGGTCTGTCATGATTTATTGTGTTAAAACGATCTCCACTGAATTAAATACTGTATACAGCTCTGTGTTTCAAATTAGCTCTAATAGCAAAGCGTTTTCTATATTTTTCTGTAGAGTGAACAGGGCTGGGCAGAAAAATAAGAATATACCCATCGTTCAGGTCATGGGAAGAGAATTTGAATTGATGTTCGAATAACATTTTGGAATTGAAACAGCAGGATGAGAAATTGATTTAATCGCAGCTCTAGTTTTGTAATAAAATGCATTCTACTGTTAAAAAGATTGTGGCCGGTATGATTTTTTAAATGTTTTCTTCTGCTCACCAATTCTGCATTTATTTGGTAAAAAATACAGTGAAACCGTAATATTGCGCATATTACTGCCATGTAAAATAACTTATCTATTTTAATATATTTTAGAATGTAATTTAAAGCTACATTTTCAGCAGCCACTGATTCAGTGTTACATGATCCTTCCAAAATTCTAATATGCTGCAAAAATATTTCTTATTATAATTAATGTTAAAAACAGTTGTGCTGCTTAATATTTTTGAGAAAATCGTAATAAAAAATCTGTAGTTGGAATTTCAGTCATTGACTATTAATTAATATTTTAATGCATCTAATATAATATCTAATATGGGTATTTCATACTGAGAAATGAAAGATACTATTTTTTTTAAAAGCATTTACTAGAATTTCTTTGAATCTTTTTCCATATTCCTGGACTGTGCCCAGCTAGTGGAATGACCTCCCAATCTCAATTCGCACAGCTGAATATTTATCAAGACTCATCTTTTTCGCCAGCACTTAACAAACTAATACTAGCATTTACCTTTTCTTTTCTTGTCTATCAGATTCTAGAGGTAAAAAAACAACAACAACAACCTGGCTACGTGTTCTGTACTAGACTAACTGAGACTTGTCATAGCACTTGTATACTGTTGTTGTTCTCTTGTCTGATTGCTTCTATTATTCTCATTTGTAAGTCACTTTGGATAAAAGCGTCTGCTAAATGATTAAATCTAAATGTAATTTAATATTTGTACTCCCTTCAATTAGAATTACAATTCTGGAATTCACATTCAGGATGTACATTTTTGTGTAAAATGCTTTCTAATTTCAAACCTTCACCTCTGAAGCCTGGTAGTGTGTTATTTACTTGTGTTTATCATCAAGCATGTCAAGTCAAACTTAAGTTATCAGTCTGACGGCTTTAATTGACCCATTTAAAGTGAAAATGCCCTGAAAAATAACAACTTTTTTGAACATCTTTCCCCGTAATCACTGTCTTGATGCCTCTGTAAGGGCAGCGTCCTGCAGTCATGTAGGAGCAGTGATGTTCGTACCACTCTACACGGTCTCATGAGGTCAAATAGTCCAAACACAGCTGTAATGTGTACTGTCTTCTCAGGACCATGGCAGATGTGAACTATATGCTGTAAAAAGTTACACATGTATACGTTTACACCTACTGCTAGAGTCACATACAGTACAGTCAGAAAAAGCAAAAAATTATTATTGGTTTTCTGAGTAAATAAAGTGTCAATTGATATCTTCTTTTTTTTTCATAATAACTTCATTATATGTTAGTGATTGGAGGCCAGGTTGTGTTTGCTGGCTGTTTCAAGCACTAGTTATATTTTACTGGCTCTAAAATTAGTTCTTTTCCAGAGACACCAGAAGCAAATCCCCATTGTGATGTTGCCAGTTTCTTCAACTGACTGAATACAGCCAGAATAGGATGCAGGATTATTCCTTTTAAAGATGGCAGTCACAAATGATGCTGCCATTTACTCCTCATCTCATTATAGTCATTGACATTCATGCTTAATTTGGTCATTATGACAACAGATTTTATGGAACGAGATGATGCATTTAATTTATCACAGGAACCTGAACTTTGTAAAAATGTTTTAAATGATCTTTAATGGTGTCCTCGTCAGAGCTGTCTTGCCCCTGGCCTGACAGTTGACAGACTCCAGGGACGAGGCGTAAGTCAGCACAGATTAGAAAAGCCTGGATGATAAACGGCCTCAAGTGTATGGCAGGACAGGCTTTGGGTGGGGGCAGGCTTGCAACATTGCATCGCTGAGTTTGGTTAACAGCCCAGTCTTGGGGGTCCTCCACCACACAAACACAATCTGTGATGTATAGTGGGACTTGTCCTAAGAGATCCTGCTTCTACTGGAGATCTTTAGTGAAGTGAAGTGACATTCAGCCAAGTATGGTGACCCATACTCAGAATTCGTGCTCTGCATTTAACCCATCCGAAGTGCACACACACAAAGCTGTGAACACACAAGTGAAGTGGGGGGTGAAGTGGGGACCCATTTATGCTGCGGTGCCCAGGGAGCAGTTGGGGGTTTGGTGCCTTGCTCAAGGGTGCTTTGGTGCTTTGGTGCCTTGCTCAAGGGCACCTCAGTCGTGATATTGCCGGCCTGAGACTCGAACCCACAACCTTAGAGATAGGAGTCATACTCTCTAACCACTAGTGGTTTATGGTCCTTGTAAAAAAAAATAGCAGAAATTTTGTCTCCACCCTTACTGTAAGGTCAACTGCATTGACTCCTCTTGCTGTGAAGAAATGTGGTCTGACATGGCTAAGCATTTTTAAAAGATGAAGCCTATATTTTCCACCCTATTCCCTGGAACTGATGATCTCTTTCAGCTGATCTCTTTCAGCTGCATTTACTCAGTGCAATTTATATAATCCAAGTGAAAGATAAAACAACAATCTCAGAAAAAAATTAATAAAAATTGCTGAGCTGGAAAAAGGATCACATTTCAGTCCTTGGTAGTGCAACTGATGTAAACAACCAAGTATGGGTGACTAGCCGCTGTCAAAAGATCTCTGGGATAAAGTTGTGGACAGGCACAAATGGATGGATTAAAAAGAAGAAAAAAATTCATAAGGCTTTATCAATGCCAAAGTTACCTTAAAATTGAAGCAATGCTGCCAGTTAAATAGGGTTTAATAGGGTCTGATAATTAAGGAAATTAGCACCAGCTGCTAGATTAACACCATTAACTTGAAGTTATCTGTAAGTGTCCTCTAGTTTTGATCAGAGGTATTTTTCATTTATCTCATAGTTTTTTTTAAACAGTGTTAGTGTCAGAATAAAATTAATTTATGAAAAATGCTTTAAAAAACTGCACTTTAAATAGGACTAAGCAATGACCTTGCAATTTGGAAGTTGTTCTATTGATCTCCACTGTGTGTGTGTGTGTGTGTGTGTGTGTGTATATATATATATATATATATATATATATATAGCAGAGCTCTAAAAGGCTTAAAGGGGAGGAATCCAGTGTGGTACAGCATAAATATTGGAATGGCTGATAGTAAAAGCTTGGTCTGTACTGCAGTTCATTCTCATCGGCCATAGCTTCTCTAGCAGTGATTTAATCATTCGTTGTTGTTGAATCAGGGGAAACATGTCATCCTGGTCTCGGCATTCGGCCGGCTGCATCATAGCCCGTGAATCTTGATCGAGGATGGCAGGGATTGTCAGCTCTGTGCTACACCACACCGCGGCTTAAAATACAGTAATTGTGGCATTTATTCCCTAATGGAGAAATGCAACATTTCTGTTCTGTTCTTTGGGTTTCTATGGAGTCTCCATTGGGGATTTCAAATGTGGTCAGTGATGTAGAAAGCTTTCAGCTCAAAACAAACCTGTTCTCTTCTGCGTCGATCAACCAGGTGGACAGGCGTTATCCGTGGCTGTCATGTCTCTAACTGTCATTCACCTATCCATGAGTGATTGCACCGTCTTGATGTATCTGCTCACAGTTCAGTGGCTGTGAACGAGAGGAGGCTGATTTACTGTTAATCAGTTAAGTGATGACAACACAATTAATATACTTGTTTCTGTGAATCTGACCATGAGTGTTTTGGTTTCCCAGATCCAAGCACGTCTAGTCCTGCATGGACAAGATTTGTTTTTATTGCTTTTTTTTTCTATCTGTATACATTCTTTAAACATTCCTGAGATTTTTTTTATTGTCTAAGGTAATTTTAGCACTATAGAGAATATGTAGTGTTTGTTTTGCACTGGTTCTGGGATAGTGTTTTATTTATTTGCGGGCAGTTTTAAGCAATGGGAGACTGGATTGTTCCAGGTTTAATTACAAGCCAAACATGGAAACAAAATTCAAATCATCAATCGCTTTGTAGAAATGAGCAAAAATTGTGCTTGTAATAAAGGTCTATGGAGCAATATACACCATTTAATAATATACAAACCATTTCAGAAGTTTAGATTCCAACATTGTTCTTTTGAACTTTCTATTCAGAGAATCCTGAAAAAAGATTTATCCTGATTTGTATCCACAAAAAGATGTATCCACAAAAATATTAAGCAGCACAACTCTTTTCAACATTGATAATAATAAGAAACATTTCTCACCAAATCAGCACCTGAAGGATCATGTGACCTGATAATGTATCTTTGCCATCACAGGAATAAATTAAAATATAACAAATAAATTAATGATTTTTAAATAGTAATTTCACAATATTACGATTTTTACTGTATTTCCAATCAATTAAATTGAGCCTTGTTTATCATAAATGGCTTAAATCTTATAACTACGAGCTGCACATTTCTACTTTAAGTGCCTTTTCCTTGCCTTGTAGATTCAAAATAATTTTCTGTGGTTTTCGACAGCAATGTTGACCTGATGTTGTTGATCGAAGTTGCCTTGTTATGAATGAAACTTTTAATGAACCATCCAACAAGTGGCCCTGTTTTTTCTCTGTAGACAAACCATATCTTCTTGACAATCGTGTCAGTTTGATCACTATACTTTTTTATCTATACACCATTCTTTGTTATTTTTCTTATAGTGAACAACAAAAGTGTTCAGCACAGTGTTGAGTACTCGAGACTCGGACTCGGTCTTGGACTCGGTCTCGAGACCGTATTTTAATGGTCTCGGTCTTGTCATGGACTCGTGTGCATTTTGACTCGGTATTGACTCGGACTCGAACATATTAGGAATCGGACTTATGCCCGAGTCCACTCGTGTCCAAATCAAAATATTTCATGATTATTACTGTATGTTAATGTTTATTTAAATTGATGTATGATTGACACATCCAATGACTGGTGATTTTCTTTTGACGTGAGACGTTAGGCCAGCAACACACTGGATGTGTGGCGCAAGCGTCTCAGCTGCGTGGCGTGTCTGTTTTTAATTCGGCTCCCATGTTAACAGGTTAGATCTTGCAGACTGCCTGCGTGAGACGCGCGGAAAACCCGTGCATGCTAGAAATAGAACCGACGCCTATTTTTCACGCGACACGCGTGCATGTTGGAAGCGTTTCCAGGCAAAATATACTAGGAAAATATGTTTATATGTCATTTTGTACACAAATACATATTAATTCATGACATTTTGATATTTGAAAGTCTATAGGTTGACATAAATTCAGATATAAATGTAATTTTAAAAATAAATTAATAATGATCGATTTTCAAATATTGCACCTGTCAAACATACTCTATTTTGCCGTCAATACTGTTGACGGTGTCTTATCAGTAGGTGTGTAAAAAAATAAAAAAATAAATTTGATATTGTTGTCATGAAGACAAGAGCCTGGTTTTTTGGCGGCCTCTCTCTATGTCACCTATAGCCGCAGCAGCGCGCCAAGCGCCGCGTGCAGGCACGCTTCTGGTGTGTAAAGACACAGAAAACGCGAAGCAGCCACCATGCTTCTGGCACGCAGTAGAGACGCCACGCAGCCAGTGTGTCACCGGCCTTAAGTTACCCTCCTGCCATCCGCCTGTAGTGATCCCGCTTTCCAGAAAGCCACATTGCTACATTATTTCTCTCAACTGTGTTATTTTTACAAAGTAGGACAAAATGGTCACAGAAAAAAAACAAATATTGTTTAATTAAATTATATAATGAATACAGACACAGACTGACTGTCTCAACACTAAACATCTCCCCCTCAAAAACAATGTCTGACAGAATGCATTGAACTTATATTGCATTTGATCCAGCTTTCTTCCCCTGGCACATACACACTTTTGGATGAAATTTTCCTGGACAGTCACTCGGCTCTTGTGTGTATGCCCTCCATAACTAAAAAAACTTGGACTAGTGTGTATTTTACCCAGCATTAAAACGCACCATCCAGGGAAATTAGCAGTAGATTATCCGTTGCTGTTACAGAAAGTGATAAAATGGTAACTGTTGTCAGTCCCCACTTCCTCTGCACCAGTAGAGAGTGTTTTTAGTCGGGGTGGATTGATCATGAGACCACATCGTGCTTGGTTGGGTAGCAGGATGGTCTCCTCACTTATTTTTTTGAAAAGTAATTATGCCCATCTCTAATCTTCACAACATCTAAAGTGCACATAATCCAATACATTGTAAGGATATTAGCAGTCATTAGTTAAGCTTCAAGGTTAAAAGTTATGTAAAAGCTGTTACAGTTGAACATTTACAGGTATAGTGGTACAGTAATGTTACTTGTACTAGAAGTGTTATGTAGAATTACAATATAGAGTCGTACAGTAATATTATGTGTACTAGAAAGGTTATATGGATGTGTATAGTGGTACAACGATGTTATGTGAAAATGAGCACTTAATATTGACAAGTAACACTTCATAATACTAATAAAATAACCTTTACACCACATACTATGTGGCCCTTTTAACCTTTATTGTTTCCACCAAACATTTGAAATACTCTTGAAGATTTCTTTAGGTCTTGTCTCAGACCCAGTCTCTCTGGTCTCGGTCTTGACTCGGACTCGACCCTTTCTGAACTCGGTCTTGACTCGGACTCGACCCTTTCTGAACTCGGTCTTGACTCGGACTCGACCCTCTCTGGACTCGATCTGGACTCGGACTCGAATGAGCTGGTCTCGACTACAACACTGGTTCAGCATATCCGAGCTGAAATTATTATTTTTTTATAACCTCTGTTGTGTTTGAGAGCAGCATCTCGGAGTGGAAAGAAGCTCCGGACTGATTTCATTTGAGGGCTCGTGATGTTTCGAGCACTCGACCGTTGTCTTGCGGCTGTGGATTTGATGATGAATCGTGATGGAGGTGCTTGTTTTCATCATGGTGAGGGTGAAGATGGATGGATAACAATCACAGCTGTAATGGCATGACTGATTCTTTCCCTGTACATATTACACTACTTAAATGTGCTATATTACAGTCTTCACATGTGCCTTGTTTGCTGGAGCTCACATTTACTGGAAAAGAGATTAGACAAATTGGCAAAGCATTTTACATCTCTATCACAACTGCTGTGCGGGGAAGGTAGAAGGTTGGTTTTTTTGTCCAGTGCTCTGCAGGAACGAGAGGCTCTAGCCCACTTTCCCCACACATTGTTTTAATCTAGCTGTAACGGCTGAAACACTAGCCCAGCGATGGCTTAACATGAGAGCTTCATTCATCTGCTTCCAAGCTCCCAGCATGCTTTTGGAATCCTCGCATGTGGAGAATGGTGTGCATCACGGTCATGAGCCGCTTACCTCAAGGCCAAAAGAGGTCATGATCCTGTTGACGATAGAGCTTAAAAATGGCTTGGTTTGGGTCTGAATCCAACTCTAATGCTGTTTTATTTTTTTATTATATATTTTTTTAGAGAGGACATCATACAACAAAAAGCATTTGCTTGTTCTTTTGAATTTTCTTTTGAACACAAGGCTCCAGTCTTCAGTGCTATTGTCACTCATTTCATATGCAGAGATGTTAGCCAATCATAACAAAGGACATTTACATATAGGCTTTGTTCCAAAACAAGTGGGCATCATAGGCACTCACCCAATGGAAAGGCTGTTCCAAATGATATTCAGCATAATTATACTCTCTTTTAAGATGCCTTGCCAAATTCCAGCATGTATCCTTCATGGAGATAGCAATTCCAGAACGTACAGTAACAAGCTCAGTGGAAAAAAAAAATCCATCCATGATATCAGACGCCGCAAGATGTTTTTTTTTTTAAATATATATATATATATATATGTACTTGCAGTATATTTAATTCAACACCAAAAAGTAAACTTTCTGTGCAGTTTGTACTTTTTGTTTAAGATAAAGAGTTTTTACCTACAGTAGATCACTTTTAATTCCTGTAAATGTGCAAGATGTCCAATTCCCTAGATACCCTATGTAAATAACTAGAATAATAACTAAGTGCTTTAAACAGTAAATTATTTGTACCACAAACCAGTGTCAGTATCAAAAAGCATAAAAGACTGTTTTTGTACAGCCAAAATACCTGCAAGTGTCTGACACCGGAAACCATGCACATTCACAGTAAAAATGGCTGTGCTCATGCTTACATTCAAAATACGCTGTTTTAAATATATTCGATTTGATCTTTTAACTTCCACATTATTTGGAGGAGAACATCAGGCAAAATACAGCTTTTTAAATCTATTAATTAAAATGGCAAAATCGTGATTTTTTTTGCAGCACTGTAAGAAACCTTGCTACAAAAATGCTATGAAATGTAATGAAATGTCAATGAAAAGTGAATTTGTTAAAGATGCAAGCAGAGTTTTGCAGTTGCCCTGCATTAATCTGTTGTGCAGCATATCTGTGCATGGCATGATGCCATTGTGACAGAACACTATTCAGAACTAAATATTACATGACTTTAAGTTTAATTACAACAGTAAGTAATTTTTGCCAAAAGTTGTGTGAGCCAACAGCTGCAGATGAGATGCTATAAATACATGAAGATAAGAAGAATGTTACATTACACTGAGAGATGCTGGATATTTACTGAGTTATGCTGATTGTCAGGAACACAACTGGACACAGATGCAGGTTACGGTGCAGGACCAATTTATTCAAAAACCTCAAAAGAAAAAACTTCCTCCAATGAACAAAAACAGGCCGGGAAATTAGGAAAAATGTCCAACAGAAAAAGAGACTTCAAATGTCCTTGCAAAAACACCCGGCAGGGGGCGCTCAATGGCGCGGCCGCGATGATAGCGGAGAGGGGAGGAAGCCACGAGCGAGCCAGCGACCGTGCAAAAACTCTTCTGGGAAATGCCGGTGCCCGGTCTAGGAAATGAGGGAGGGGGGAAAAAGAAAAACAAAAACAAACCAATAGCAGCAAACAGAGGCACGACAGAACACGGCTTGACAGGATCAGACAAAGTGGATACACGGGGATTGTTGCCGAACAACGATCTGGCACCGATAGGCGCGACAGACGGGAATAAATAGAGCAAGAGATGAACAGACATTGAATTCAGGTGAGCGAGGTCAAACCATTAGAAACGGAAACTGTGATAATGAGGGGAAGGGAGGAACGCCAAAGATAGGTGCAAGACGAGCGATCAAAACCAAAACAAAACACCATGTGCGCACGAAATGCAGACATATACAGAAACACACACACACACACACACACACACACACAAGAATGGGGTGATCAGACAGTGGACATGACAGTACCCCCCCTCCGACGGACGCCACCAGGCGCCGCAGGAAGGGGCTCACCTCGTCGCCGGTAGAAGTCCTCGACAAGTGTCCGATCCAAGATGTCCCGGGCCGGAACCCAGCTCCTCTCCTCTGGGCCATAGCCCTCCCAGTCCACAAGATATTGAAAGCCCCGACCCCTACGTCGGACATCTAGCAACCTCCGCACCGTATAGACCGGGGAGCCATCCACTAGACGGGGGGAAGGGGGGGTTGGGGCAGATGGAACAAGAGGGGAATAGAACACAGGTTTAACCCTGGAAACATTGAAAACAGGGTGCACCCGACCAAGCGTGGTAGGGAGCTTGAGCTGCACCGCTGCCGGACTCAGGACCTTCGTGATCCGGTATGGGCCAATGAACCTGGGTGCCAACTTGCGTGAGGCTACCCTGAGAGGCAGGTCCTTGGTAGAGAGCCATACCCTTTGACCACACACATAGCGGGGAGCAGGAGTTCGGTGACGGTCGGCCGCTGCTTTAGTCCGCCTATTAGCCTGGGCCAAGGCCGCCTTGGCCCTCTTCCAGGTGCGGCGACACCGTCGGACAAAGGCCAAAGCAGACGGGACCGCAGCCTCGGGTTCCTGTGTGGGAAACAAGGGAGGTTGATAACCGACAGAACACTGGAATGGGGACATACCTGTGGCAGAAACAGGAAGGGAGTTATGGGCGTATTCTACCCAGGACAGCTGTTGACACCAGGAGCCGGGATTGTGGGATGCCAGGCAGCGAAGAGAACGTTCCAAATCCTGGTTTGCCCGCTCGGACTGCCCGTTGGTCTGGGGATGGAATCCTGAAGACAGACTCGTAGAGGCCCCGATCTGCCGACAGAATTCCCTCCAAAACCGAGAGACAAACTGGGGACCCCTATCAGAGACCACGTTGACCGGAAGACCATGAATCCGGAATACATGATCAACCATCACCTGAGCAGTCTCTTTGGCTGAGGGGAGCTTGGGAAGGGGAATGAAATGGGCCGCCTTAGAGAAACGGTCCACCACCGTAAGAATGACGGTGTTACCCTTGGATTCCGGAAGGCCAGTGACAAAATCAAGGGCCAAATGTGACCAGGGGCGGGAAGGGATGGGCAATGGGTGGAGCAGACCAACGGGAGGCGCGTTGGAAGTCTTGTTCTGAGCGCACACCGAGCAGGCAGCCACGAACTGCCTGACATCCTTGGCCATGGATGGCCACCAGAATCGCTGACGGATGGCAGCCAGCGACCTCCGGACTCCTGGATGACAGACTAGCCTGGATGAGTGACCCCACTGGATGACTTCAGAGCGCAACTTGGTGGGAACAAACAGATTACCCGCTGGGCACCCCTTCGGCACAGGCCTCTTAAGTAGGGCCTCCTCTACTCGTCTCTCGATGTCCCAAGAGAGGGATGCCACCACCACCCCTTTGGGCAAGATAGTGTCTGCTGACTCCCCTCCCCCAGGAGCCTCGAAGAGACGAGAAAGAGCATCGGGCTTAACATTCTTTGACCCGGGCCTGTAAGACAGTGAGAAATTGAACCGGCCAAAGAAGAGGGCCCAGCGAGCCTGTCGAGAGGTCAGCCTCCTGGCCGAACGGACATACTCGAGGTTCTTGTGATCCGTCCAGACCAGGAAGGGCTGAGCCGCGCCCTCCAACCAGTGACGCCACTCCCCCAAAGCCAGCCTGACCGCCAACAACTCCCGATTACCTATGTCGTAATTCCGTTCTGGGGGACTCAGGCGGTGGGAGAAGAAGGCGCAGGGATGCACCTTTCCATCCTCGTGCGACCGCTGAGATAGGACCGCGCCCACTCCGACATCGGAGGCATCCACCTCAACAATGAATTGCCGTTCAGGGTCTGGAATAGACAAGACAGGAGCAGAGATAAAACGGGACTTTAATCTATCAAAGGCCTCCTGTGCCCCAGTATTCCACTTGAACGGTACCTTGGGAGAGGTGAGTGCCGTTAAAGGTGCAGCAATCTGACCAAAGTTCCGGATGAACCGCCGATAGAAGTTGGCAAACCCCAGGAACCGCTGCAGAGCTTTACGAGAGTCAGGAGCTGGCCACTCGGCAACGGCCCTTACCTTACAGGGGTCGGCTTTGATCTCCCCCGCAGAAACAACGAACCCCAGGAACGGAACCGACTGGGCATGGAAGACGCACTTCTCCGCCTTAACATAGAGCTGGTTCTCCAGCAGCCGTTGTAACACCTGGCGAACATGCTGAGTGTGTACCTGCAGAGATGGGGAGAATATCAAGATATCATCAAGATACACGAAGACAAAGCGATTCACCATGTCTCTCAACACGTCATTAACCAGGGCCTGGAAGACAGCTGGGGCATTGGTCAGACCGAATGGTAGGACCCGGTACTCAAAGTGTCCCGTAGGTGTGTTGAAAGCTGTCTTCCACTCATCCCCCTCACGTATGCGAATAAGGTGATAGGCATTCCGAAGGTCTAGCTTGGTGAAGACCTTGGCTCCCTGCAATAACTCAAAGGCAGATGACATTAGAGGCAAGGGGTACCTGTTTTTAATAGTGATGTCATTCAGGCCTCGATAATCTATACAAGGACGCAAGGAGCCGTCCTTCTTCTTGACAAAGAAGAACCCAGCACCTGCAGGAGATGAAGAGGGTCGGATGAGACCGGCTTTGAGGGATTCATTAATATATTTGTCCATGGCCTCTCTTTCAGGGCCTGAAAGGGAAAACAAGTGACCCTTGGGCGGAGAAGTGCCTGGGAGGAGCTCGATGGCACAGTCATAAGGGCGATGTGGAGGTAAGGAGGTGGCCCGGGACTTACTAAACACCTGGCACAGGTCGTGGTACTCCACCGGGACCCCCTTCAAATCAGCAGCCTCCACCTGCAAGACAGGACACACAGACACAGGAAAAGAGGCAGCACCCAGACAAGACGCAAGACAAAACTTACTCCAAGACAGGACAGAGTTGTTGGACCAATCCACGTGAGGGCCATGTTGCACCAACCACGGGTGCCCCAGAACTATGGGAGCACTCGGGGATTCAAGAAGGTACAGCGTGGTCACCTCCCGGTGATTGCCCGAGACTATAAGATTAACAGGGGGAGTGGCATATGAGACAGTGGTTATTAAAGTGCCATTCAATGAACGGGCAGGAATAGGTTTGGGAAGAGGAATGGAAGGAATTCCCCAACGGGTGGCTAGAGAGAGGTCCATAAAGTTGCCCTCAGCTCCCGAGTCAACCAGTGCTGTACAGGAGTTAAGGACACCACCAAACTGAATAGAGACAGGAAGGAGAGTGCGAGAGGAGGGGGGATGTAATAAAGGGGTAGCGCTCACCAGGATCCCCCTCTTTACTGGTGAGCCTTGACTTTTAGTGGACAGCCCACTGCGAAGTGACCTGATTTGCCGCAATACAGACATAGTCCTAGGGCGAGGCGTTGCTGCTTTTGTTGAGGAGTGAGCCGAAGGCGCCCCACCTGCATAGGCTCAGGCTCAGTGGTTTCTGTGGGGGAGACAGATGACGACTCCTCAGTCCTCCAGGGTGCACGAACTGCCAGGCGCTGACGACGGCGGTGAAGGCGACCCTCGATGCGCAACGCCATGTTAACCAGATCGTCAAAGTCACGTGGCAGGTCCTGAGTGGCCAGCTCATCCTGGATGTCATCCTCTAGCCCAGCACGGAACATAGCTCGACAGGCCCCCTCATTCCAGTCGCAGGTCGCTGCAAGAGTCTTAAAATGAATGGCATAGTCCGTCACTGAGCGACCCGCCTGACGGAGCCGTGCTAGCTGGTCAGCCGCTTCCTGACCTCTTGCAGAGCGGTCGAACAGTCTCTCCATCTCCTGGCGGAAATCTTTAAAAGAAGCACAACAGGGAGCTTTGGTCTCCCAGACGGAGGTTCCCCAGTCTCTGGCCTTGCCGGTCAGAAGAGTCAAAACAAAAGCCACTTTGGACATCTCAAGTGCGTATGTGCGTGGCTGCAAGGCAAACACCACAGAACACTGGGACAAGAAGGCCCGGCAGGAATTGGGGTCCCCATCATAGGGTGGTGGGTTATTGCATCGGGGCTCAGGCTCATGGTGAGAAAGATGGTGAACTGCACCACCCTGAGGAGCCTCTCGTTGCAGCTCTTGGATCCGGTTGGTCAACTCAGCCACTTGGTTGGCTAAGAACTCCATCTCCCTTGTGGTATTCGTGAGTCTGACTTCGTGTTGGCCCAAAAGAACACCCTGCTGGGTGACTGCGGTTCTGACAGAGTCTGTACCTGCTGTGTCCATCTTGGCCAGATCGTTCTGTCAGGAACACAACTGGACACAGATGCAGGTTACGGTGCAGGACCAATTTATTCAAAAACCTCAAAAGAAAAAACTTCCTCCAATGAACAAAAACAGGCCGGGAAATTAGGAAAAATGTCCAACAGAAAAAGAGACTTCAAATGTCCTTGCAAAAACACCCGGCAGGGGGCGCTCAACGGCGCGGCCGCGATGATAGCGGAGAGGGGAGGAAGCCACGAGCGAGCCAGCGACCGTGCAAAAACTCTTCTGGGAAATGCCGGTGCCCGGTCTAGGAAATGAGGGAGGGGGGAAAAAGAAAAACAAAAACAAACCAATAGCAGCAAACAGAGGCACGACAGAACACGGCTTGACAGGATCAGACAAAGTGGATACACGGGGATTGTTGCCGAACAACGATCTGGCACCGATAGGCGCGACAGACGGGAATAAATAGAGCAAGAGATGAACAGACATTGAATTCAGGTGAGCGAGGTCAAACCATTAGAAACGGAAACTGTGATAATGAGGGGAAGGGAGGAACGCCAAAGATAGGTGCAAGACGAGCGATCAAAACCAAAACAAAACACCATGTGCGCACGAAATGCAGACATATGCAGAAACACACACACACACACACACACACACACAAGAATGGGGTGATCAGACAGTGGACATGACACTGATGTGCTATTTTTTTTCAGAGCTCTACAAAAGTTTATTACCCTGTGACCACAAGGCTTCGGTTGAATCATAATCAAGGTCTTAATGACCTCTACCTCATTCCATACCTGTATGACTTTATGTGGAAATAAGCTGACATTCTACTAAATATCTACCGTACTTTTATTTCCCATATATGAGGGTGAGAAAATGATGACAAACCCACTTTTGCATGAGTTATCACTAATGGTCTGGTCTTAAAGCTGGTTTTAATGCAAGTGCTGCTTTCGAGTGCTGCGGTATACAAATAAGAGCACTAAAAGTCTGTTTTTAATTAGCGTGGAATGTGGAACGTTCAGCAGTTGAGTTGTTTCCACGTTGCTCTTCATGAACACCCAGAATGCTTTGGCTAACCTTGCTCCCATACTAGTGAAAGACACCAGACAAATTGTTCTTGTCACTAAAGTGGTTTGCCCGTACCACACAATTTTAAGAGCATCTGTCATTCTTTGCATCGCAGACTGCGAGGTCCAACCAGATGTTCCAAACCACAGTGTTTTTTATATATTTTTTTATTGCGTGTACTAGCAAATTTATAACTAATCTGTTTAGACTTCCAGGCTTAAATTCCAATTACTACACACTGTTGTCCACTGTATGTATTTATTCATATTTTTATACCATTCTACATGAGCTGAAACAAACCAAGCCATGTTGTCTAACCCCTAGCATAGTAAACATGAAAAGGAAACTCAATGTGACCGCAAGGGCTACAGTAATTCAGCTTTTGTATCGGCCGAGCTGTTTTTGTTGAGCAGTCAGCAACGGTTTCGGGAAGACAAAGATGCATTTCCCCTCTCCCGCTCTCCCCCACAGTCAGCTAAATTTTCTACCTAATGGGCATGAAAGTTGCAAATTGCAGCAAAATCGACGTGGCAGGATAAAAAGTGTATTATAGTATTGATCGGAGCAGGTCAGTGGCAAACTGTAGCCGTGCAGCAAGCAGACAGTGGAACAGGAGCAAGTCTGCTCTGCTCTGCTCTTTTGTTTACACTTTGATTCTGAGTGACTGTTTGTGTCCGGTATTGATAGATATGTTTAGCTATTGATTTGAGGATTTCTGTAGGAATAGTGGTGTGGTTATTGATTAAGATGCAATTGTGTTGTCTCTAGTAGAGGAAAATGTCAAAATGATTTATTTGCGCTGGCTAAAGGATATTTATGAGATATGAAATGTCTTTAAAACTGAGGGGGGATTTAAAAAGAATTAATTGTGGTCTCTGATAGCACTGTTTATTTGCAAGTGCTGTATGTCTGGGTTCACTAAAGTAATTACGTGAAAATGCACACTTTGTATGCTATTCTATACAACATTGCTCCACCACTGTGATCCAGATACCTGAATTGGCTATAAAGTATAAAGTTATGTATAAAGTAAAGTGTCAGTTAGACAGGACTGTAGCAGTAGCAAGGTGGACTTGATGTTGTCAGACACATCAGAAATCAGGTTTCCCTTTTGGCTTTGATCCGGTGGCGGATCCAGACCAGGTGGCGAGAGAGAAAGCTGAGTCCAGCCATCAGAGTTCTCCTGTGATCAATCTTTCCTTTTCATTCTTTCCTCTGCTTTCATCATCAGTGCTGCGGGAGATCCTGAAGGGTTTGTTCGATCTGCTGAGGGGGTGAGGTGATGTATGCCAGAATTCTTTCTTAGTCCAGATGTGTAAAATATTGCAAATACTGCAGCGTTTCATGCTGTTTTGAGCTTGACCCAGAGGGATCTGCTCTGCGGTGCTGCAGCTTTTTACAACATCTCCTCATTAAGGAAGAGCAGGACAGCATATACAGTAGTGTGGGTTTATGAAAGCGTGTGTGTTCATCTGTCAGCTGTGTGTGTTCGTCTGAAGGAGGAACTCTGTAATGAACAGTGAGCCTTACAGAGACATGGCAGCTTCATTCTGGACGACCAGCATTGGGAGACGATATCTGGTGGACATGCACTCATTGACCTTCCCATTCCTGACTTCTTCTGTGAGTGCCTAAAGAAGAACTTGTAGCTGGTAAGAATAGTTCAGGATGGTCTTGCAACAGCCAAATAGTTTACTGCAGCACAGACACTGTGTGTGCAAATAAATGTTTTCATTATTTATGGATTTGGTTTGAGGCAAGTAAACTAGATATTTATTTCAAGCTAGTCCACAGATTTCAGATGCACCCACATCCAAATGTTACACGTTACATCAAGTAGGTGCCCTGGACCTGAAGAAGTTGAACCAAAAAGTTATGGTACTGAAAGTATTATTTCTTGGGAAAGCCCAGGAATGATGCAGGGTCACAAAAGAGAATACAAGAAGCTTTTACAGTATAAGCTAACCTGTGGAGCTACTGTAGTTCACACAGCAAAAGTTTGATTATAAAACTCAGTTCCTTGTGTCCCTTGTCACATTGTGTTCGGTGTGTACCAACAGTGAGGCAGATGATCATGGTGTTTTCTCTGCGTGTCACCTAGAGTGACTGACACATGCTGTGTTCAGCTGGAGAAAATGAGCTTTTTCACATGAGTGTCATCGCCTGCTTGAACACCTCCGATTCTAATGAGATGCTCATCAGCCTCCCAGCTGAAAACCAGAAAGAGCGAAGAGAGGAGTCAAATCCCTGCCTCAAGAAGTATTATGTATTTTGATGTGCCGCCTTTTATTTTCGTATACCAAGCACCCTGTGGTTTGGATGGCGGCGTAGTGGGAACCAGGGCATCAGGTAGCATTCACGGGTGTTGATGCCACGAGCTGGAATCTAGTCAGCAGCAGGATGGGATTAGAGAATTCTTCCTGCCATCAAAGTGTCGCCTGCAGTCACTGGAAAGAAACACTTTAATGGGAAGGAAACATTCCTCACCTCACAACGGCAGGCCAGTAGAAGGCAAAGTAGTGTTTATGCAGAATATTTGATTGTGAAATATTAGTGATGTGATGTGATTTCATGAGGTAGATGAGCTCAACAAAGAAGATGAACTCAGATCTTTAAGCAGGATATTCCTTTCTCTTGATCTGATATTTTCCTGAGCTGAATGTCCCTGAGGTGATCACTGAACATCATATCAGATGAATACTGTATATTTGAGATTTAATACTGTGTGTGAGTGTGTGTAGTGAAAGTTTACTTATTTAAATTTTTTGAAAGAAGATTGCCAGAAAAGCCTCAGTGATGTTGGCTAAAGGGTTCCAAATGGTTAGAAGGGCAGCATGATTAAGTGGAAAACTCTGAATTAGATTGTAAAAAAAAAAATTGTGATTGCGATCTAATCTAATTGAAAAAGCTCCAGGTTTGCTGTGCTTGTTTGTAAGGCTTTACCATTTGGTTAAAACGTTGATAGTTGTTAGCACATGGAGGTTGCTAGGGTGTTCTGAGTGGTAAGTAATATTGTGGCTTTTTTTAATATTTTCAGAAGAAAGAAATATAGGATTGGAACGGCATAAGGGTAAGTAAATGGTGAACTTTGGAGTGAACTATTCTTTTTTTAAAAAAAAGTTTAATTTGATTGATTGCTAACTGCAAGATAGTAGCGCTTGATTTAGTTTAAGGCTTCTTTCCGCTACTCATCCATTTTCAGTTCACTATTTGTGTCAAATCTAGGACCACAATGCTCTGTGGTTAGTTTTCGTCTGGTGTTGTGTGGGAATGAGAGAGTAGAACCATGAACCTGCACTTGACCTGTCAGCGTTGCGGCCAAAGAGCGCTTGTATTTACTGCTGCGTTTCTGGATACTTGCTAAAATGCAGCACCAGTCTTTGTCTTTTTTATAGCTCAATGGACTCATCTGGGTAGCGGAGACATAAAACACAGCTTTAATGTGGAGCGTAGGAAGATGTTGACATGAAAGTCTGGCGTCTCATGAGAACATCTTTGAGTGAAGCGCTCCACATTAAAGCTGTGTTTTATTATTAAACTTTTAAACTGCGCAGAGTGTGATATTTCAAGAGGATATCTGAACATTGACAGATAAATGCAGTGTAAATCGTGTTGCTTGGTAGAGCACATTTATCTGTATATGTTCTTGCCTTTCTCCTTTCTCTCAACCCCCAAATACACTCAAGCATACATCATCAGATAATTCCTGCCTTCCCGTTTCTATGCATTTACAGTTTCAAAGCTGAGTGAGCACAACAACAGGAGAACAAAGTGCCTTCTCTCATTCTCTGGGTTTTCACCACTGTCTTCACTGAATCACTTCAGAGTCTACAGTAATGTTTTGCAGAGAGCTAGAAAAGGAGGAATAACTACACTTTTATATTTTCTGAAGAAATTGTGATTGACGTGTAGTTCCAGTCCTGTACTGTATGGTGTATGATTTACTTTTTCAATTTGTTGGATTTAAATGTTACAATTTTCAATCAGAAATTGCTTGAATTTCTTAAATAATTATAGAGAAATGGCAAGTAACACATTGAATTAAGCTTGACATTTTTAAGTTGAAGAGTGAAATAGTATTATTCTCCAATAAACTCCAATAAACTGTCATAAAATTTTTGGAATGTCAGGGTTTCTGCAAGTCTTAAATTCATAAAGTCATTGCTTTAAATGCTGCATACATTGTTAATAATAATAATAATAATAATAATATAATCTTCCTCTGCATTTTTGTTTTCCAGTATAAATATCTGAAAATCCTTAATGACATGCAAGCGTAAAATGAAGCCTTGAAAACAAGTGAGTTTATGATTAAAAACAAGAACAAATATGAATTAATAAGATTGCAAATATTTGTTCATGTTTTAATCAAACACATTTCATTCGTATTTTGTATCATTTTGCTTCTCAAGTAAATATATACTGATTAAAGAATCTTTTTGCACTGTAAAACATTTTTTTATAACATGTGGAGATTGGTTGGAAGTTATTATTTTTGGGTGAATTATCCCTTTAAGTCCCCCCCCCCCCATTTTAAGTGTACAAATAAATTAGATTACCCAGTTTATATAACTGAAGCTTGAATCAATGAATCAGTTTTTGAACTGTCTGAATGAACTGACTCACTAAAATGAATCAGACTTCTTAGCCTCATATGAGAGAGGAGAGATACTGAGGTTTGATCTTGCTCAACTGTAGAGCTGTGGTTATGAATTAGTAATGTGGCGTACATTACAAAATGCTCTTGTCGCTAGTTTTTTTCATGCATTGTATTGAGCAACTTGTTGGGGGAAAAAATAGCTATAGCACAAATGGTGTGGAAAATGTTTCTCACTGAAGTTTTGAACCCCAACCCTCAGTATGAGTGATAGTTATAGTGATGCAAGGACCATTAATTAGATGTCATCTGCAAGATCGTTCCTCTGTTTTCCTCTGTGGAGGCTGATATTGGGTGGGAGATCACAGCTCTCTCCCGTGGCGATGCCCGATTGCCAGTGTAAAGACAGGGATGGCTATGTACCATGACTTTGGACAGTTTGAAGGGTATGGATGTGATATGTGCTATTGGCTGCTCTATAATAAGATTGCTGAGAACTGTGGGGAGGAGAATTTACTGGAGCACAACTCCCCCTAGGGCATCTTCATAGAAATCTGCTTTTCTACCAGCTTTTGGAGCATCTCAGCCAAGCTGCTTGGTTCCTATTGTTAATGAGCCGCTCTTTCACTCTCCTTCCTCTCAGCCTGAGCCACAATGCGCCAAAAGGGGCTAGAAAATCTCAAGCTGTAGCTGATGGCAACCCAGGAGAGGCAGAACATGACAGATGAACATTCAACCTTTCTTTGCTCTGCAGGCATTAACATGGCCATTTCATCCAAATCTATTTCAGCTGAGAACTTAACATGACCCGGTCCACAGGCTCCTTCCTTACAGTTTAAAAATAGACACATTGATACCTCTGTATGCTTCAAAGATTTCTAACTAGTGTAGTACTCTTTATGTGCATTTTCCAAATGCTTTTGATACATTAATGAGAATACAGTAACTCATGACTGGTTGACACGAATATATCTTGAATCAATCAGTGATCAGACTGTTTTCAGAATGGAATACTAGCATACTGTTTACATTGCATACTACTTACAGTTTAAAAAATACAACGTGAAATTGTGCATTATGCAACAATTTAAGGGATACTCCACCCCAAAATGAAATTTTTGTCATTAATCACGTACCCCCATGTCATTCCAAACCCGTAAAAGCTTCGTTCGTCTTCGTAAACCAATTGAAGATATTTTGGATGAAAAATTATTGTGATGACGCTTTTCATACTTTTCTGGACCTTGAGAGTGTATTCTACTTGGCGGTCAATGGGACAGTCACAAGCCTTCAAGGTTTTCATCCAAAATATCTTAAATTGGTTTCCGAAGACGAACAAAGCTTTTACGGGTTTGAAATGACAATGGGGTAACTGAAAAAATTACACAATTTTCATTTTGGGGTGGAGTATCCCTTTAAGATTTTTTTTTTTTTTTTTTTTTTTTTTTGTATTAATCTGATTGATTGTAAAGTGTTGATATTTGGAAGTGCTCCTAATATTATAATAATATTAATTATTAATTAATTATTATAATATTAATAATGTGTTCCTGTAGCTCAATTTGTAGAGCATTGCCTTATCAAACGCAACGGGAACACATGATAGGTAAAAATTGATAGCCTGAATGCACTGTAAGTCGCTTTGGATAAAAGCATACATTGAATTTTTTAATTTAATATTAAGAATAATTAAAGATGACTTTATTAAAAAGTGTGCTATATAAAATATTTATTTATTTAGGTGTGAATAATTAAATAATAATAAAAATATGTAAATGTATCTTTGTTTATTTTAATAAAAACAAATATATATATATATTTTGCATTTTTAATCCAATCCTGAGTAAAACCAACTTGGAAGTCCAATCAAATGAAAAAGTAGATTACTTCCGGTTCACTTGTCACACTGCATATGGCTAGTCAGGTTGGGAGCATTGCTTTATGGGATACAACACACAGTAGAATGCTCAACATTTAAACAAATATAGCAGTTCATCCAGGGATTCTGTGAATATAGTTTGAGTGTGCCATTCTGCACTTTCACACTTTGTTATGAGAACTAGTTTTTATTTTTATTTTATTACACATTATTTTAAAACCTTTGTAACTCAGACATTATTTTCTTAATCTCATCTTCGAGGCAGCAAATGCCAAATCTCTATGATTTTACTGCATATCAGAAATAGATTTCCACTACACCGTGAGGCCATGAAGATAAGGATTTATCGGATCTTATCATTTCCTGATCATGGTAATGTGTCCCCTATTAATTCTGTGGCCTGCAGAATGCACCTGTTCAGTCAGAACCCATTTTAGCCAGCATGCATTTTAACCCATATAATACTGAGATACTTTTGCTGAATAAAGAGCAAGAAAAGTCTTGTTGATGTTCTTCAAATATCTTGGTATGACATCATCCCGCATTAAGAGGAGAAAATAAAATGTTCAACAAGCACCATTCTGATAATTAACAGATTTGTAATTTTAATTAAGGTGATGAGTGTGCTCGAATCTTTTCTTAAAATTATAGTGATAATACCTGAGATAGAAAATATATAATTTAGCTAACCCCGAGGAGTACAGACTGTCAGTAGTGATTAGTGGTGATTTGTTGAAACTTTAAAGAATGGTAGCCAAGCGTATGAGTGTTTCTGTCATTTTTTTCCCCTTTTAATAGCCCATTTTCATATTTGAAAATGTCATACCACCTTGTGTGTTTTTTCAAGAAAGTAGGTTTCTAAGAAAGTAGTATGCAACATCCAAATTTTCAATAACCAGTAGACTAGATTTTTTTTTTACTAAATTTGCTAAAAATGTGCAGTATACAGTCAGATTACAATCATTGCATAGAACACAGCAATGTTTGACCTTCTATATTTAGTGAGACAAATGAACCAGAAGCGATACGGACCATCTCCTTGACTTGTATTTGTTTAGAATTAAATTGAATACATTTGAAATAAAGTATTTGGAACATTCACGCTCTGCAGTATGTTAACGTACTATTTTTATAAAACATCATGCAGTGCGCTCAGTTCTGATTGTTGCCAGAAGCAAAGACATTTAATAATTTGTCTCACATTATCAGGATTATTCAAGCAGAAGGCTGTTCCGTATGGCTGAGGTGAAGAGTTGTCTGCTTGTCATCTGCCTGTGTGGGCATTATTTTTGCAATCAGAATGCATGCTGGGAATTAATTAGCTTAGCCTTCATTTAGCTGCCTCCCTGTGTTACTGCAGAGATGTTCAAACACAAATGCTGTTAAAGTACAGTAGCGCCACTGCGGGACGTCCAATCTCCGCATTTTATCGCTTGATGAGTGGAAAATGTGTCTTGATGGGAAGCGCTAAGAGGCTGTGATGGTTCAGAATGGGGGGAAATTTGGGTTGCAGCACAGATTCCGTACTCCCACAGATTCAGCTTCAACCTCAATAAATTCGGAATCATGACCTTCTTCGTCTCCAGCAGTCGGTAATAGTCCATTCACTCCCTTCTGTGAACGAGCTTATTTCCTGTTCAGTGTGAAAAGTGGCCACTTAGCCGTTAAGCCGTCGTCCAATTCCAGGAATTTATCTGAGAATATAACAACAATGGAGCCTCTGGCCTCTGAATCATCTCCTCTCTGATCTGGGTGAGAGCGCATTGGATCAGTCGCATTTAATCCCTGACGCCCCTCTCTAAAACTCCCAGTCTACCTCTGCAGCCTGCAGTAAAGCCAACTAAAGCCCTTCAGTCCTAACTACTCCCTGGCATCAGGCCTTAACGCTTCCTCCTCTCTCTTTGTCTCTCTCTCTCCACAGTATTGCTGAGTGTGCTTCAGGCAAATGGCCAGACGGAGATGAAGAGGGTGGTCGGAGACAACGCCACGCTGCCGTGCCACCATCAGCTGTGGCAATCCGACATCTCCCTGCTGGACATTGAATGGATGCTGCATAAATCCAGCTCACAGCAGAAAGTGGTGAGCGCTGGCATGTCTGATCTCCCGCCACTGCGACATTGTGCTGCCGATGCTGGCCTTTGCTGCTCGCCACAGTCCCTGATCTGCAGTGCAGTGCTTTTTTTGCCGCTTGTCTTTCTCTAAACTGCATAAATCAACGGGTGCTGCAATCAGAACTGAAAAAACTGCTCACTTTTAATGTCACTGCTTTGCTTCGGATCAGCCCAAACAATTACTTTTCTGAACTAATAATGTGGAATTGGCCCGAGGACAAGTTTTACATTTTAATCTGGCCACAGCTCAAGCTGCTCCCTGAGGTCCTTCCTGACACAATATATCCAACAAGAAGAGGTCGAACTTCCTGCCAGTTATGAATCATTTCAGAGCTATTTTTTTCTAAATAGCATGTAGCTTTTTAATGAGAGAAAGCTTTTTAGGGGTGAGTTTTTGTTCTGCTTAGATGACAGTTTTGGATTCTTGTCTTTCAAACCCTGTCTACCCTATAACTAACCAAAAGTTAGTTTATTTATACAATACAAATCAGATGTTTGTGGATTTTAAGATTTCATGTTTTTGAAAGAAGTCTCTTATGCTCTCCAAGTCTGTATTTACAGTACGTGATCAAAAATAGTAATATTGTCAAATAACAGTTAAAATAACTGTTTTCTAGATTTTCAAATAAATAAAATCAGCATTATTACTCCAGTCCTTAGTGTCACATGATTCTTCAGAAATCATTCTAATATGCTGATTTTTCTTTTGATGTTGCTTTATTCATTTAATACTTTGTACATTTTCCGTCCGTTTCTGTCATTGCATGATTCTGTGATCATGCTAGTCAAAATAATACAAAAAAAATTTGATACAGATGCATCAATAGTTAAATTCTGGGTGGTATTAGTCATGTTATGGCCAATATTAAAAAGAAAAATTAATGTAGAAATTCAAATGTGTGAAATTCTGAAATAATAATAAGAATAAATAGTAAAAAAAAAATTTAAAGTCCTTAATTATTAATTATTTTGTTAGATAATGATGAAAAAATAACTTTTATAAATGAAAAGGGCAGTTTCTTGTTAGGAAAATATTTTAGCATTGCTTCACAGAATGAAGCTGAGTATCAGGGACACCAAAAGACAAATATAACCAAGCAAAGAAAGGCCTGATTCACAGTGACATCAGAGTTTAGCAGACCCCTACTGCAGGCGTGCACTGTGACTCAACCCTCACTGGATTGCACCCTTAGCACAAAGAACTTCACAAGCTTAACAAAGCAGTATTTATTAACTCGCTGCATGTTTCCTCTTTCACCAGGTCATCACATACTCTGTGGGCACGATCTACAAACCCAACGAGAGTGAATCTGGGCGGTTTTCTCTGGCGGGAGACTATCTGAAAGGTGACGCTTCGCTCTTGATCAGCGACCTCTCGCTCACCGACTCTGGAGAATACATCTGCAAGGTCAAGAACGGCGGGAAGTACTACTGGAACACAGTCAAACTCATCGTGCTCCGTGAGTCTTTGGCCCGGCAGCTTGGCTTTAATTAACTCCTCTTGTAGGCCTGGGAAATGATAAAGACATGACAGATGCTTATGTCACGGAGTTAAAGGTACAAAAATATCACCAGGATGATGTCCCTGGGCATAGTGTGCCAGTTGTGCCCTGATCTTGGCATGAAATTACATTCAGTGACTGCGTGACAGTAAGAATGACACATCATGCATGATAGCATGGGATAAAGGAGTCACCACATGTAGAAATTTACGTAATTTACAAGACACACTATAGTCGAACTTCCAAAACCCATAAATCAATTCCTCATTCAACATGTATTATTATGAGTATGTGTTGAATAAATGGCATTATATGTCTGTTTTCACCCCATTGTTTCTTTCTATATTCCCTCATTCCATCTTAACCGCTTTGCCACAGCTGTATAAAGACATTTAAGAGCACCACAAATTTACACATACATTTGTACAAATGGTCCATGGGTTGCAAACGACACGCTTGATTCCAAGGGGCAAACATTAGCATTTGTGTTGTTCAACACAAAGATAATGGCTCGGCAGAAGATGCAAATGCAGCTTCCTCTGTGTGCTGGAAGTGATCCTGACAGAGTCGGGAGATGGAGGGGACCTGCATCCCACTCAGCAGCTGTAATTGCATCCCCCCACTGTGAGTGCCGGGGCAAAATTGTCCTGGCTCAGCAGAGAGGCAGCAGGAGCAGATTCTAATGGCCAGAAGCAGGGGGTCGAGGACCGGATGGTGAACGGGTTGTTTTACAGATTCATGTTATCTGGCATCACACTGTTCACACAAGAGGTTCATTATGTGAGGAAAAGCAGATCTAAATGGGTAGAAATGCAAAAAGGGTAAAAGTGCATTTGTGAGTATACAGATATGGTTTTACATTCTCTAAATGCTTGTTTCATTATAGTTTAGTTATTATTAAAACTAGCCTTTACATTTTTTATTAGTCTCTTTGATTTTAAGTCTTTTCCCTTATGAAACAAAAATATATTGCAATATATTGGAAAATATCATGTAATATATAGGCATATATTCTTATATATATTTATATTTTTCCAATATATTGCAATGTATTAAAAGCGGCAATCATTTGTATATTTTGCAATATATTATATAATATATGTATCATCAATATATTATTAAATGTATTCAAATATATTAAATATAAGAAAATAAAAAGGGAAAATCATATTTTGCAATATATCACAATATATTTTAAGAAATATATTGGTAAATATATTTTCCTTTCGTAAGGGTTGACTCAAGTGTTTTTTAACAATACATGCATTACTACCTGGTTATTTAATAAATAAGCCAATTCTTTGTTGCATTCCCAGCTAAAATTACCATATTGTGAAAATTCAATATTGTGAATTTCCAGCTAAAATGCTAAAAGCTAAAAAAAAAAAAAAAAAAAAAATCACTGGATTATCCAAAAATATGCATTACCATGTGTGTATTAAATATATAAGCCAATTTAGTTGTTGAATTTTCAGCTAAAATACTTATACACTGATACAAAATAACTCATACCATCATGTAGTATTTACCTTACCATGTGTGTTTGCCTGTTTTGCAATGTAGTGAAGCCGTCCAAGCCACGCTGTTGGCTGGAGGGTCGTCTGCTGGAAGGAAGTGATGTCAGACTGAGCTGCAAGTCCACAGATGGTTCTGACCCAATCAGCTACAAGTGGGAAAGAGTCTTAGACAAAGGAAAATACGCTGGCAAGCTGCCACCTCTGGCCCTCATAGGTGAGCCCTTAGAAAATATTTACATACATAAGTGTGAGGAAATGTTAATACTTTTTACTAATAATTATGGGAGAATATCTGTGCATATTTAGATAATGTGATGTAGGTGAACATGATATTTTGACTGTAACCTGTTGCCCACGTTTTTAAATGCTAAACTGACTTGCTCTGCTCCAATCACTTTAACACTGCTTTCTCATGAAGACAAAGAAAAATGCAGCATTAAGTTTTTCTTCCAAGCATGGGGAGTAAATCATGTGGACATCTCCTCTCTGGAGGAGCAGAAAATAGATGAAGACACTACAGGGCCAATTTAACACCGCAGGCGTTCTCAAATTAAATTTACATCAATTCCATCAGCATTTTTTACCCCACATGCTTCACTACCTCCTCAATTATCCCCTCTTATGAGATTGGCTTAAAGATGTGACATATGTGCAATGTAATGTGCTCTCTACTATTCATCAGGCTTTATGGAGAATTTTGCAGAACATGCTTTGTTCATTCAGCTGCACACTTTCAGTTGTTTCACGTCAGAAATTAAGTTTCAATGAAATCAACACTAACCAAAAGGTTGTAGGATCAGTGCTTGAAGTGTGACAGCGTGTTCTAAACGGGCCCATTGTGATGAACTTACAAGCAATAAATCTTGTCCATGTCCTAACCAGCCATAAAAAGCAAAACTTTGTAGAATGCTTGGTGTTTTGATTTATCACGTAATTCACTGTTTGTTAATGGAGCTTGACATGACACAATCACAACCAACTAGAGCATATTTAATATACAGCTGCACTGCTGTTCAAAGATTTGGGGTTAGAAAGATTTTATTAATATTATTAAAATTCTACGGTAAGGATTCATAAAATTGAATTGAATTGACCAAAAGTGATCAAAAGAGTCAATAATGACAAAAAGAGCCTGTCCTCCAACAAAAAACGACCATATAGGTCGTCTGTGCAAGCACCTTATTACAACCTATATTTACGTTTTAAAGTTAAGTGGCCTCTAGCAGGCGTAAAAATAATGACAGTAACGCGTTGCATCTGTCGTCATGAAATGACGTATAACATCATTACCAATCAAAACGCACATTTATTTAAATGCAGTGTGTGGACTTTTTACACCGATCTCACAGTAATTTGTACATATTTTACAATGTGGCTTATTCGTTCGAATGACCACACCTAACCCCACCCCTAAACCTAACCCTCACAGAAATCATGCTAAATTATGATTTATTGAACATATATATTTTACATGCACGTCCGTTCTCTGGGATCGAACCCATTGATAGCATGATTGCATATGAAGGTATAACGCAATAATCTACCAACTGAGCTACATGGAACGCAAATCAGAGTGCAAATATAAGAGTACAAAACATTAATATGAAAACGACCTTTTGCCGATAGGGGTGCAAGGGTTGCAGTATATGCTCTGATGGGTCTATTTCAGGGATTTGGACAAACGACCTATAAGAGCGTATTGGTTGGAGGACAGGTTGGAGCGTATGTATGTATATCTATCTATCTATCTATCTATATATATATATATATATATATATATATATATATATATATATATATATATATATATATATATTTCACAACAATGTTTTCAGCATTGACAATAATAATAGCACATGATAATATCTGAAGGATCATGTGACACTGAAGACTGGAGGAATTACCTCTGAATTCAGCTTTGGCATTATAGAAATAAATAACATTTTAAAATATAATAAGATAGAAGAACTTTTTTTATTATAATAATATTTAACAATATTACTGTTTTAACTGTATCTCACTATATCAAATACATGTAGCCTTGGTGAGCAAAAGAGACTCTTTGTTTATTTATTTATTTTTAACTTTTGAAGAAATTAAAAATTCTTGCTGACCCCAAACATGGTTGAAAAGGTAGAACAGAAATTTTCTAAATAATATTTTTATGTGGACGGGCTACCCAGCATCCAATATGTGTTAGATTAATATGAAACAAACAGAATTATTTGCTTGGAATTATTTGCAGGAATTATTGCTTGTCTATTAACTTAGATAATTAAAAATGACAGGTAACTTTGAGTTTTTTTTCCCTAAAGATCTGAAAAACCCTGAGATTGTGACACTGAAAAATCTGACGAGGGAAAGCGCGGGTGTTTATAAATGCACTGCCAGCAATGATGTCGGAGAAGAAAACTGCACTTTAGAGGTCAAAGTTCACTGTAAGTACCTGTGTTTATGGATGCGTTCAGAATGGCATACTAGTGTTGCATTCTGTGAAGATTACCTGCTGGTTTCTAAAAATAGTGCACAGTATGAAGTGATAAATGCTTCAAACCATAGCATGCTACATTGTTGACAAATTATCTAATTGCGCTGCAATTTTGATTTAGCATGTGCCATCCAGTTTTCCATTATCTTGGAAATAAATATGCAAATTGATTGTTTTTTTTTCTGCTTCTTTATTTGTCAAGTTATAAATAATAAAATAATACGTCAAAAAGAGTGCATTGCTTAGCATTGTGGGAAGCATTAGGTAGTCAAGTATTCCATGCATACAGAAAATTTCCACACATGCAATGCTGCATGACACAATATAATATGAGAAGTATTATGTACTTAATCTGAAATTAGCCATGTTTTTTTATTTTTTTTATTTTTTTTGGAACTTTGATACAGACACAGATGAAAAGCTGTATGCAAATCATAAATTCTTAGTCCTAGTTTATTTGGTTTCTTCCAGGTTCTGACACTTAATTTAATTACCGTCAAAAACAAATACATTGCCAACCCACTGTATATTTAGTGAAGTTTGCAGTGAGATCCTGACCTGTTCTGCCCTGCAGTGCTATCTTTCAGCACTATTTAACATCCAAATAAAGAGTTCATCCTTTTCTTTATCACAGTGTTCATTGATTTAATTCCTTCCTCCAAACCTTTCTGAAACAGCCCTGCTGCATAATTAAATATCAGATGATGGAGTTAGAACAAATAAGAGAAAAGACAAAGAGACATTTATTCATGCAAAACATGTCATATTATTAAAGGACGGAATGTAGTGAGTGCGGTAGGTTGATTAATGCAGTTCTGTTTGCTGGAGGATCCTCATGGTGAGATACATTCCTTCAGGTATCTGCAATGCAGAGGGGGCTGCTTGCTTGTTACAGGCTGTCTGTTAGGCTATTCTGAGCAGAGAAATTTTGTTTTTTTGTGTGTCTCTTTTCAAAGAATGGGAAGTGTTTTACATAAATACAGTAATGGATACTGAGTTTGTGAGTTTTTAAACAGTTTGAATTCAATTCAATTCAATTCAATTTGTGCTTTATTGGCATGACAATTGTAACAATGTATTGCCAAAGCATAGTGTTTACACTGAAATTAGAACATATATAGATGCATCAAAACATGCATGTATATACGGTATATTTAAAAAGTAGGGCAAATAATATTTAAAAATGTAATGAACAATTAATTATTAAATGTGGTGTGCGTGTGTGGTGTGTTTGTGTGTTTATGGTGAATGTGTTTGTGGTGTGTGTAGTCACATCACTGATTTGTCGACTCCTCCCTCTTTTTGTGACAGGCATCAATGTATCTTGCTGCTAGTAAGATACAATCTTGTTTTTCGCCTAATAAATATTGAAGTTGTGTTTTCTTGTTTAACATTTTGAAGTCAGGGTAAAGTATTTTAAATTTGGGATAAAATGTATTTCTAATTTCTACATAGTTAGCGCAGCTGGTGAGGAAGTGTGTCTCTGTCTCCATTTCCCCATGATTACAGTAAGGGCAGATACGTCTCTCTCTGGGCAGCCAGTGCTGTCGATATCTGCCCATCTTTATAGTCAGAGTATGACTGCTCAGTCTGTACCTCGTCATCTGTCTTCTTAATTTACAGTGCTTCTCTGTACTCAGATACTCTGCAGTTGTGTAATCTCTATTTAGGGCCAAATAACATTCAAGTTTACTTTGTTTTTCAGTTGTTTCAGTCCAATAAGTTTGATAATTTTGTGCTTTTATAATTTGGTTGGGCCGAATTGTGTGCATGGATATTTCAGTGTCCTGATGCTGGATGTTGTTAGCCGTGTTAGTTTGCTTCTGCAGCTTCAGGACCATCTGAATCAGGGGACTTTATCAGGGTTCACTTAATGGTTATGTTTTTCTTTATGTTGGAGTCATGTAGTGTGAGGCCAGGTGCTCTTGATTGTTCCAGGAGTGTTGCTAATTAATTAATGTAGCTATTGAAGAGGGTTGGTGATAGTACACAGCCCTGCCTCACACCTCGCCCTTAAGTTAAGAATTCTGTTCATTTATTTCCAAATTTAACTGCGCATTGATTCTTTGAATACATTGTTTTTATAATATTGTATGTTTTACCCCCAATACCTGATTCTAGAAGTTTTGACAGCAGACTTTCATGGCAAATTTAATCAAAGGCCTTCTGGAAATCTACAAGGCAAACACATATTTTGGTTTTGTTTTGGTTGATGTATTGGTCTATCAGGGTGTGTAGGGTGAAGATGTGGTCATATGTTCTATAATGTGGTAAGAATCCCGTCTGACTTTTGCTGTGGACATTGTGCTCGGTGAGGAAGTGTACGAGTCTTGTGTTTATGATATTGCAGAACAGCTTCCCCAGATTACTGCTCACACATATGCCTCTGTAATTGTTTGGGTCTCTCTCTCTCTCTCTCTCTCTCTATCTCTCTCTCTCTCTGTGGATAGAATAGAATTTATACATTATCTGAAGACAATCTGAGAGGTTCTTGGTAGTTGCTTACTGGCCCAAGTCAAAAGAGTCTAACTTTAAGTTTCTTTAGAATTTTGGTCCCTAGAAATTCCTTAGGTCATTCCATTTGTCATCTCATGATTTTATTGTATTATGTTTGTTTCTATTTATTTATTTTTTTAAACACAGTTGGTTCCAGACAAGTTATACACCAAGGTTTAATTCTTCATTATTTTTAACCCTTAAGTAAAAATATAAGCATTGCCTAATGTAGAGCTGTTTTATAGCTGAATCATTTTTTTACTTCATAGTATTCATAGTATTGAACTAGCTTGAGCTGAATAAAGACACTATTATCTTCTGCTTTATAGCTGAACTGAATTCACTTCATAACTAATGAACTTTGCAACATTCACACTGTTAACTAAATTGAGCTGAGTAATGACACTATTATCTTCTGAACCAGCTGCTTTACAGCTGAAATTGTGTTTGTTTCATAACTGAAGAATTTAGCAACATTAACACTGTGATTTTCTTGTTTATTACTGTGACTCCGCTTTGAAATAATCGATGTTGTATAAAGCGCTACATATAAATGTGACTCAGGATAATAACAGTGACATTTACCTTATCAGACACCGTAACTTTCAATTCAATTCAATTCAAGTTTATTTGTATAGCGCTTTTTACAATACAAATCGTTACAAAGCAACTTTACAGAAAATTATGTTTCTACAATATTTAGTAGTAGCTAGTAGTTTGTGCATATTTGACAGGATTTTAGACAAAATAAAAATAATAATAATAATACAAGACGTAGTCAGCTAGACGATGAACTATCAATATGATTAATTAAGTTATTATATGATGCAGTCACACATTTAGCAAAAATTGTTAGTTCTGTTTGTTGATTCATAAAACTTCTTATAAAACAGGACGAGTTGTGATGTTCCTGCTTCTTTGCAGATGTCCGGGGGATGGGCGTGGTGGCTGGAGCTGTGGTGGGCGTGTCCTTTGGCGTTCTCCTCATTATCCTCATCGTCTGGCTTGTTTTCCGCAAGAAAGAGAAGAAGAAATATGAGGAGGAGGAAGCACCCAATGAAATAAGGTAAAGGAAAAAAAAATAAACACTTTTTTTTAAAAATAGCATAGAACATAAAAGCAAATCACAGCCTGAGACCATTTATAATGTTAGTTAAAGCAGCAGCTCTATTTCTCTTTGTTGACTTACATTCATGTCTAGGCTAATTTGCAGGTGTCAGGATGAATTATGCAGGTTTGGAGGATGACTGAGCATTAACAATGCAGATGAAAGCGAGATTTACACGTATACACTTTATACAGTTTAAAGAGCTACTGTAAATACCAAGGCCACAATGTAGCAGAAGTCACTTTCCCTGAACTTGTTAGCCAGTAGCCCAAATGGTTTAAATTAATTAATTTAAGTGTTTTTAAATTTTTCTGTAATTATCAGAACATTTTGTAAAATGCAAGGCCCAAAAAAAAAGTTTGTGAATGCCAGTGCTTTTAGCTATGCAAACTCTGAAGCTTTTGATCTGTTTCGGGTGTCACTGTTGGCATGTTAGTAGATTTAGCACAAACGTCTAGAAAATGCATTTAGAAATGCTCTTTTAGCTAGTTTCTGAATCCATGTGGCAAACCTATATGCTTTTAAATACATTTTAAAATATAGAAGAAAGTGGATACAATATATATATATATATATATATATATATATATATATATATATATATATATATATATATATATTGGATCAAGTCAATATATATATATATATATATATATATATATATATATATATATATATTTTTTTTTTTTTATTACATTACATATAATTACTTAGCATCTGTGAGTTTTCTTTACTTACATTTCCTCATATTTTTCTTGTTCATATATATATATATATATATATATATATATATATATATATGTATATATATATATATATATATATATATATATATAATAAAGATTTTGGTAACCAAAAAAAAATGGATCAAGTCAATAGGAACCTAAACTGGTTAACAACATCTTTCAAATGATCTAATTTTAAAACATGTGAGTAAATGGTGATTGAATTAGAATTTTTGGGTGGACAGTCCCTGCAAGTTGTTGATTTATTTAGCAAACTGCATATTTTGGCATTAAAAGGAATGTATGTATTTATGTATACTATGTATGTATTTTTTTTGCTTTATGTGAAACTTTATTTCATGTCTTTGTTTTGAGTCACATTGTAATTAACATGCTAACAGAAATGCACATTGCATTCGTAGCATTACTAGAAAAGGGTGTAATAACAGGAATTATGTAGTTTCAAGTCAACTACTATCCTGAAGGATGAACAATTAATGTCAGCACGTCACTGCAACTGGCTTAGACTGTGCATGTGCACTGGCTGGTCTAGCTTGAAGAACAAGCTTTTATAATGCTATTTGAGCAAAAGAAACAACATTTATGAGACAGTTGTTGTCAGATTTAATTGGTGATTTCAAATATGAATTTTATCGTTAGCTTGGCGACGTTTGCCCAGAAACAGGAACTGCACTTGCATGCCCGAGAGGCGTTTCAAAGAGGGCCACCGAGTGAAATGACTTGCCTTAAAGGGACTTTGGTATATACAAGACTGCATGTTTGCAATGCACTGGCCAAGCCAGATAAAGAATTTCAGAGTCTCTATCTTTATGTTTAAGGGAAGATGCAGAGGCTCCCAAAGCCAAACTGGTGAAGCCGAACTCTCTCTCCTCTTCCCGATCTGGTAGTTCTCGCTCCGGGGCTTCCTCCACACAGTCTATGGTGCACAACAGTGTCCCCCGTGGGCCCAGGCCTCGGCTGCCTGTCGTGGCTGCCCTTAAAGAAAGTGGGCAGCCCGAAAACTTCCCTCCGGTACCACCACCACCATACAACCATGTGGTCCCCAAACCTCTGGAGCCTGGCAGTAGCCCTAAACCCAGCGCGGCAAAGCTCAGCCCGGGAAACCTGGTGAGGATCGGTGCCACACCGGTGATGATCCCCACCCAAACCAAGGCATTCCAGACTGTGTAAGAATATTACACACACATACACACAAGTATATAAACACACACACTGCAGTAGGCATCAAATCCCACATCTGGTTTCGGGAATTTTCCCAAAAGATTTCCCACTCCCTGCAGAAAACCCAGGTGGCCAGGATTTTTGATTCAACAGATTCGACTGTGTTGGAAAAAAAAATACTTTTGTTGTTTTTATGTGCACACTGAAGTGGAAGAAGACCCCTTGTGGAGTGTAAAGGGTAAAGACAGAGGAAAGTGTGGGGGGCGAGGGCTTGTGTTGTTATGATGTGAACAGAGATACAACTCTGCCTTTACCCAGACAGACAGCATGTCTACCTGACCGCACACTTCCTATTCTCGCTGGGTTTAAACTGACAGCTACAGAACTGGAGGAGAAACTCACAAAAGCGGACTCTTTCCGGCACCAGCTCATCCGCTCCTGCGAGGATTCACATCTGCCACTCATTTCCACAGCCAATCAGCATTCGCCAGGCGGCCCAGTGGGCATCACACCTAAACAACCAGATGCTGCGACTGGCCCAGAATGAGGAGTAATCAAAACACTACAACATAAACAGTGACAGTAAATTTGTTTGTTCTTCATCAGAGCTATAAATATTCCATATGAATAGACATATTCCATATTTAAGAGGTATTTATAGGAATTCCAAATAGTTCAGTTCAAGTATCGAACAGCATTTGTAATGTGTGTGCACATTCCCTTTAAATCATTCATTCACATTCTTCAGGATAACACAAACAGTATCTTCAGTAATGAGGTTGATTGTCTCAGTGGGGAAATGGTTTGGCTCCGCTTTGGATTTTGGTATTTGCAATTGAAATCAGATGTCTGGTTAGTGCATCCCATTGGATGCAAGTATGATGAGGTTGGATCAGGCTTATTCTGCACTGGTTTATATGAATCTAAAGTGTCTAAATGATTATGATGAAACCAAACAAGCAGGCCCACACACAGTCTGCATGCATGGAAAACTCAATTTTTTTTCTGCAGAATTCGAATGGCTGTCATTCACAAAGCTATGCATTAGAGTTTCTCAACCTTTTTGACTCTGTCTTTATTTTTTAACACAGTTAATCAAAGGCCCTCTATATTGCGATTTTTCTTCCAGCTAACAAGGAATGTTCTCAAAACATTGGCTTACATTTTGGCTAGGCCTTCAATTGTGTTTCCAAAAAATTAACACAAAAATGTTTTAGTTGGAAATTAAAAAAAACTGGATTGTTCTGAATGTTTGGAAATAAAGTTTTTTTTTTAATTGTTATTAAATGTTAAGGTCAATTTGCTCATGCTTTCAGCCACTAATAAGAATTTAGTACTTTTTGCTCAGTTTAAAACGTTGCATATAATTTTCTTTGAAAAAATGTAAAAAAAAAAAAAAAAACGTCTGCAAATTTTGTCTGGGCCTGCAAATGAGTTTTGAATGTGTTCGATATTGTATAGCTGACTATTTTGTGCTTTTTTTTTCATTTAAACAAATAGGTTTTAAGATGAATTTTATTTTTTGCTGTTTTAGCAAAAACACTTTATTGTAACTGCAGTAGGTTAGAAGCTTTAAATTCATGAGTGCAGATTTTTATACACCTTAATTTTATTTTGTATACTAGTTGTATTTAGGTTACTTTAATGCCATTGCAAATATATTTTCTGTATTTTTCAGTGGTTTTCCCCTCTTAGATTTCAATGTTTGATGAATTCTAATGCTCAGAGAGGCATTCACGCCCAGACCAAGCTGGAAAAACGTAGTAAACAGCAGGGGACCATAACATGAATTCTTCCCCTCAAAGAGACAGTTTTGGTATTTAGGTCTTCAGAAATGAATTAGATAGACAAACAAGATGTCAGAAAATATTTAAAGTGACAGGTCACCCTTAAGGACAAAACAATGTCGTCTTGCCAGATAACCAGAGAATTAGCGTCTCATCATGTCAATGCTGGAAGAGGTAAAGTAACCCAGGGCTGACCTTATTTATCTAAATCCAATCTTTCACAACTCTTAAGGCCAATGCAAAATAACACACAATGTGCACCCAGTTCCACTGATTTAGCTTCAACCCACAGCCCGGTCGATTCCCCGGCTTTGAAGTCTTTTTCCATGTGCAGGGAAAGTAAGGAAATTAAGTTATATTAGTCCAAGTACTTCCTCGCTACCCACTGTATCTGAACGGCTGAGTCTGCTGTTGATATGTGCTGAGATGCATGGTTTAGTTGAGTTTGTGTTTGCTCAGTCACAGCTGAACAGTTTGAATGCTGAGCTCTAATGTTAAACACCCTGCATACAATTGCTTGAGAGAATGTGCATCTAAACACTATTGGCAATGGACCTGCATGACTCCGATAGCTAGAGAAAGATGAATAGTTTGGCTCAGTGCTAATATCAGTACATTATATACTAAGAATCGCATTATTAAAGGGTTTTGATTAAACGTTACTAATGTAAATACTTTTTCTATCTATACATCTCCTTTCACTATACCGAAAATAAACATTGAATGAACTCATTCTTTGTTGAGGATTGCACTTCTACAAACGTCTAATTTTGTTTGGTCAGTCTGGTGTTTTGACTGCATGAGAAAGGAAACCATGAGCCATTTCCTTCTGTCACTCTGATAAAAAAAAAAAAAAAAACATTACTGGCTATTGTTTGATGACAAATGACGAAAGACATTGTAGATATCTCCTTTCTTCATAACAAATGTATATTTGTACAGTATCTTAATGATTTTCTTTTGGTTTGTAATAAAGAATTCAGTGGCAAGCCAATGAATCCGGTGTCATTTTCATTTCAGGGGTTTCCATTCTCCGGAGTTAAACTGCCTTTTGTCTTTGTGGATGGCTCAAAATCCAAACTCAAATGTAAAAATACTAATACCTAAATTTAAAGATACCCTTGAAATGTTATTTAGGTATTTATGCCTGAGAAAGAAAAAGAATTCTGTGGCAACCATTCAATTGCTCCTGCTCAAAGTTGAGAGTCGAGTTAGATAGGATCAAGTTTCTGGGGTGTCCATATGGGCTAAAAAAAAAGGAGAAAATAAGAAAAGAAGTTAATTATTATTTCATTAATCCCTCCATTGTGGTTTGATTGCTCTCTCAATCTCACTGTGATTCAGATTTGTTTCATCAGTATGGAGTCTGACAAATCATTAGCATATAGCTTGTGATCACCTCACACAGCTGTTAGGCTACTAAGACTGACCCAAATCTCCTATTCAAAAATATAATCTGTTATTTTTCAGTCGATCACAGCCGTTGCTCTGCAATATCTAAGATTCACTTTCTCACCTTCCTCACGCAACAAGATGATCTCGTAAAGAGTTTTAGGATGCTCGATTACAGTGTTAGTGCAATTGCACCCTCTACTGGCCACGGTGTGCATTTAACTGCACTTGAATAAATTAATAGTTTTAAATAGCCTATAGGGAAATAAACAAAACAAGCATGTGGGATGGAAAGATCATTTATATATATACTTTACTAACAGTCTATATATAGCCCTTTTTGTGTGTTTTTGTAGAGCACGTTTGTAGTTTGTGGCTCTTAGTCCGTTGCTGAGGCAGTCATGAGTGGAGTACTATTGACAACCTATAAGCGGCTAAACTGTCAGTCACACTCTTAAGGGAAAATCTAAATATTGATTCATCCTGAAATATACATAATTTTGTCCACTCGTACACTTTTGAAATGTCCCTCCCCCAAATACAAGTTCAAGTTCTTTTTTATTCAGCCTTGAAGTTATTACAGACACACACACACAAAAATTATATATATATTTCTATGTGGATATTACTTCACTTCTAAATAACTGACAATTTCAAATTTGTCAAACACTGGTTTTTATATTTCACTGCCTTCATATTTTCCAAGTATTTTTTTTTTTTTTAATGCCACCGTCCAATACTGTTTTAGGGCAAGTAATTGAGCACATTTGTCAAAGACACAGCCTTTTGTGTTTAATTCGCTGGGGAACTTGGTGAACAAAGCAAGAAAAGTTAGTTCAAAAGATTCTTTTTTTTAAAGAACCGGTATTACATGAGCACGTGATTACATGAACTAGTGAAATTATTTAATATTTAATATTTAAAATAAAAAATACATTTAATATAATTGGTTTTCATTTTTATTTCTTGACTGAATCAGTTCAGAGCTCAAGACGTTTATTTTAATAATGATAAAAATATTATATTTACAAAAGCGAGCTCATATGCCTCATATCTCAGCTCACTCAACAGTTCTCGGATCATAGGCCTACCAATAAAACATGTCCGGAAGAGACGCTCATATAGAAAATCCTCTGAATCGATCTCAGCTCAAGAAACACATTTTATTTAAGTTTTCAGTTCTGCCTTTCTCTGGAAATAAAGTGGTTTATTTGTGAAGACAAAACCTGACTACTAAACATTAATTCCCCGTCGCTTCCCTCAAGATTTTCTATTTTATTCAATTAATGAGTAAAATAATGTAAAATACTTGACGATGCTTGACATTTTGTTCTATAATTCTATAAACACACTCATGCAGAAAACACACATTTTGAAACAGTGGTTTGTTTTTCCATGTATGTTGGGCGGCACTTTGGAGCATGTTCGCGACTCGGTTGATTCAGATCGGCACTTCGGAGCCTGTTCGCGACTCGGTTCGGCACTTCGGAGCCTGTTCGCGACTCGGTTGATTCAGATCGGCACTTCGGAGCCTGTTCGCGACTCGGTTGATTCAGATCGGCACTTCGGAGCCTGTTCGCGACTCGGTTGATTCAGATCGGCGCTTGGGAGCCTGTTTGCCACTCTGTTGATTCAGATCGGGACTTCGGAGCCTGTTCGCTACTCGGTTTATTCAGATCGGCACTTCGGAGCCTGGTCGCGACTCGGTTGATTCAGATCGGCGCTTGGGAGCCTGTTTGCCACTCTGTTGATTCAGATCGGGACTTCGGAGCCTGTTCGCTACTCGGTTTATTCAGATCGGCACTTCGGAGCCTGGTCGCGACTCGGTTGATTCAGATCGGCACTTCGGAGCCTGTTCGCGACTCGGTTGATTCAGATCGGCACTTGGGAGCCTGTTTGCCACTCTGTTGATTCAGATCGGGACTTCGGAGCCTGTTCGCTACTCGGTTTATTCAGATCGGCACTTCGGAGCCTGTTCGCGACTCGGTTGATTCAGATCGGCACTTCGGAGCCTGTTCGCGACTCTGTTGATTCAGATCGGCACACTTCGGAGCCTGTTCGCGACTCTATTGATTCAGATCGGCACTACAGAGCCGGTTCGCGACTCTGTTGATTCAGATCGGGACTTCGGAGCCTGTTCGCGACTCGGTTGATTCAGATCGGCACTTCGGAGCCTGTTCGCGACTCTGTTGATTCAGATCGGCACACTTCGGAGCCTGTTCGCGACTCTATTGATTCAGATCGGCACTACAGAGCCGGTTCGCGACTCTGTTGATTCAGATCGGGACTTCGGAGCCTGTTCGCGACTCTGTTGATTCAGATCGGGACTTCGGAGCCTGTTCGTGACTCGGTTGATACAGATCAGCACTTCGGAGTCTGTTTTTATTATCGTGTGACGGTTTGTAGGTGTCCAATCTGTCGATGAGTCAGGTATGTTTTCTTCTGTCCTGATGTGAGAGTTATGAGTTGCCCGCTCCAATATGGCGGCGACGTTGACGTGCGGTCGAGCCGCCAATGAGGCGTCTAGGTATTTATAGTTCTATGGTTTTGTGAACCGATTAAACTGAATCATCTAAAAGATCTGAATCACAAGAACAATTCGTTCACGAATCGGACAACGATTTAAAGCGCCGAGACTTACGGGGGAAAAACAATGTTGAGTTAGTAATTAAAGTAAATCAAATTAAGATAATCGTCGTGCTCGTATCACACAGAACGCTTCCATTATGACGCGCCGATCTAGAATATAATTCAATATGATTTCGTACGATTAAATCAAGTGTCACAAAATCACAAATCATAAGAATCAGTTCGCTAGTTTCCCAACCCCTGCAGTCCAGCCCATGTCCAGATCCGCGAACAGCACCTCCCGCCCTCATTTCGTCCTGAGGCGAACTTTCCATCTCACTGGAGCTTAGATGCACTTTACACGAGCAGTCGAGAAAAATGGCTTGTACCGTTGGCGGTCGGATCATACCGCAGTTAAACATAGAGGAGGCGACGGAGGACAGCAGCCCGTCCCGGAGCATCTCCAGCCGGTGGAGCAAAACCTCCTTTTCCCCGTTCAACTCGAGGAAACATCAGAGGTAAGAATTCAGTGCGACGTTCCAGATGTTCAATATCAAATGAGTTTGGTCGCACTAAGGCTTATTTTGGTTATATAGGAACTATTAACAGCTGAGGTAAAGTTGGCTCAGGTCTTTTTAGACAAACGTCAGTCAATTTGACAAGTGTCAATCATGTTGACATCTGGTCTTGTAACAACTACAAAGTTCAGTAGCTTTTGCTTAAACCATCAAACAAGCCATCCATTTCACACATCCTCCATTTATTTCCCTTTTAAGAATCACATTTCATTTCTGAACCCTCAAAAGAGAGAGAGAGGAAAATAGAAGATGAGTGAAGCTTCTAAATGGATTTGTCCTATCATCTTTGAAGTCATTTCAATCTCCGCAGCTGTATTAAATCTGCAGAACGTCAAACATCATTCTGTGCTTGCAGAAGAGCAGAAGCAATCTGCTGAAATCAGTTCGCGGGCAATTACAGCAAATGCTCAAGAGGACTTCCAAAACCTCGTTAGCAGTCTATTTAATTAAAAGCTTTTAGTTCATCTGTAAATAAACATGTGCTAAACACATATTTTCCAGTTTGGGGTCAGCGATGATGGCCTCACCTGTCACCGTGGTGACTGTCCATGAAACCTATTTGGAGGTTTCAGCCGAAGGGAACATGTGAAACTAGATGTTAGTCTCGATTCCAAGCACAGAGGCAGCCTGCATGTTGGGATTGATTAACCATTGAGCTGGTGTATTTAGAGGACACTGCAGAGGGTACGAGAGCTGCAGTGTTTTATTAAAGGCAAATGTAGATATCAGATTTGTCAGAAATAAGTCCTTCTGACATTTACTTGTTTTCTAAGCAATGAATTATGACTATTGTACATTTTTACCATGATTTACAGAAGATACAAATTAGTGACCAAGGGTGATGATACACGGGGCAACATTTGAGCAATGTTTGTGGGCAACTTTAAATGTTCCCATCAACGGGTGAGACACAGGGCCCACAACCGATCCAGATATCCGGCCAAGCAACATTGCTCAAAAAAAGTTGCCCTGTGTACTCATCAGCCTAAAACGCAATTAATAATTATTATTTTTTGCCAATATCCTATATTTTTAATAACTTAAAATATAATAACATGTTTTCTTTTCTATATTTTGAAAAGTACAAATCAGAATAAGTATGTTGTTTCATTTTTACATTAATAATGTATATTTGTTACACTAAAAGATGAGTGGATCATTATTTAACCCATATTTTAACATTCAATTTTTACAAAAAAAATATTTGAAACACAATTTACTAGCATTTCATATGCATATATGAACATACTTGTTTATGTAATTACTATAATTGTATTATTTAAATATGAATAAACATTATGGATTAAGTGTTTGACAATTTGACACCATATGAATGTAGTTTTGATTGATGATCAAGATTTCATTTAAATACATACTTCCAAATAATGGTGCATCAATTATTTTACTCACTGTTTATTTCACAGATTAATAACTTGCATATGCTTTGTGAAAAATCCATTAAAAAAAGACTCTTTTCTTCAGGGGTCTTTTAGCTTCTTTGTACTCTATACTGTATGTTTAAGGTTTGTTCTGGTTTTCACTTTATCCTGACAGCCATCGGATTCATCATCAGAGCATGTAGAGCTGAAGTCAGATGGCTTAGTAACACATTTTTGTCGTTGTACTATAATATCTTGGCCTATAAATCTTGTACACACTGCTGGCTCTCTACCACTGCGGTGAAAGAGCTAGGCAGCTGGAGTAGCAGACATCAACTCTTTTATTAGCTTGATTACCCACTTTATATAACGAACAAAACTACGCAGTAGGCCTATAGCAAGTAATTGAAGTCATCATCGGTCAGACGTTGTTAAATCAAATGATTAATTTACTGGGATATAGCCTGTAGTTTTACCCAGCTCATTTGTTCTTGTAACCATCTCATTCAGATTGCCAGGAACTCAAGGACAGCATGCTTAATGCGTGACGTTATATCTGCTGCTGTAGAAGACGTTTCCTTGGCTTCTCTCCAGAGAATCCCAAGGCTGATGCATCATGACAAGGCTTTCTAAAGGATGGAACTTGCCTGGTACAGATACATCTCCGTCACTTGATCCATGCATCTTGGTGTTGATCCGTGAGCATGTTGATGTAGTATGAGCTGTGTCCAGTATGTTGTTTTGCTTATAAAAGTGATGTTTCCCGCTGAGAATAAAACGGTACTTTTTCTCAACTTTTGTGCTGTTCCGAAACTCTTATGCCTAGTTTGGCGTTTCTGGTCAAAAATGACCAGCCTTTTAAAAATTGCTGGAATATCTATAATGATGCTGCATTTATCACGAAATATTAGATTCAGTCTTTTTGTTACCTTAGCACAGGTTTTTTTCACCTCTGTGTTTTGAAAGAAATTGAAAGAAAACAAGTTGATAAAAAAAAGATTAAATCCAATATTCAGTAGAAACAGTGCATAACAAGAAATTTATAAGCAATTTCTTGTAGACTGGCAATATCACAAGTGTAACAAGGTGGGGGAAAAATCCCTCAAAAGTACAGTAAGTTCGCCGTGTGAGCATATTTGTTAGGTTTTAGTCCAATGCGATAACATTTAACAAGTATTTTTGTGAAAATAAAAATCCTCTCTGGTTCAAAATGACCGGTGCACAACATGAGGGATAATCTCCCTATCTTTAATTGTGAAATAATTATTCTGAATTGCAGCTACAGTATATGTCTCATAATTGGAAGCTTGTATATCTTGTATTTCTTATTTTAAACTTTATCTCACCATAATTTTTTTTTCTTTTGGAGGTTTTCATAATTGCTTTTTTACGTTATTATACTTGTGTTTTTTGTTCTTTCTTGACTTTAGCCATTAAGTAACCATCTAGCAAGACCACCCAGAGACCTATTCTTGCTCATAGTGCAGTGCGGCCCATTACAGTTTTATGTACATTATTGATTGTTAGTCCATTACCTGTAACCTCTGTGAGACACCCAGACAGTCCTGCCAGAATTAGATATGGTTGACCACATATTCTGGTTGTGGTTTAGAATAATATCATATTTTGCTTATTTTGCATTAGATAGTAAAGAAATAATAAGTCTCTCTGCAATCTATAAGTCATTTTAGTAGAAACAGAGGACAAGAGCATGAAAAGAGTTTTCTAGAACTCTGTTAGTCTGTGTTTGTCATAATTTAGTGGCTTGCTCTTTGCAGAGGACTGACTGATCTCTTTCAAGGCAAAAATGATGAATATGAAATGAAGGCACTGTTTTGCAAGTCACGCTGGTTGTCTTTAAGAGCTGCTCAGACTCACAGAAATGTGTCCTTGTTGAGTTTTTGTGGATCAAATTCAGTAGAGGGCCTTGAGAAAGCCACCTCTCCCAGGGACCTTCAGCATTCCAGATAACAGACACAGATAATAACAGAGAAATCAGCACCATGGACAGCAGCCTCACATTAGTCATGAATGCTTCACTGGCATTCACTAACACTAATGGCACTTGGTTATGATTATTTTATTAGTGACCTAGAAATGCAAATATCTTATTTAGGGATATAGGGATTCTTGTTTTTTATTATATAGTGATTTTTTTAGTTGTACATGCTCATTTGGCCTAATTTAACATCTACAGAGGTCACTACCTCACCTTTTTTTTTTTAAACACAACAAATGTACTAGCAGCATGAATGGACATTTATTTTGAGATTATTTTGAGATAAAAAATTATTAATGTTTTTAAATATTTTCTTTAGGTTAGGTAATATAAATATTTTACACACACACACATATGCATATACATACACTGGTATATAGTTTTATATCAAAATTGGGATTTTGGAAAATTATGTCATGATGTATAATGAATAAAATATAGAGAGAGCGAGAATTTTATTGCCTTTTAATTTAATTTTAAGATCCCATTTTTGGACCCCACTGTATTAATGTTTTTTAATTTTCAGTGTCTGTCTAAATGGATGCATTTGAGATTTAGTGTGAAGTGAATGTAAGCCTACATAAAAAATAAAACTTAGTGCAAAAGGAGGGAATTCAGTCACCTGATTAGCTGATTTACAGTATATAAAATATTTACAGTAGATTTCAATACAGGACACCAGAGGGCAGCACTTGTACATAGTTCATAACTTAATCTCATCTTTATTGACTGTTATATCAAGACCTTTAGAGGTACTATATGTTACTATAGAAGAAATAAATTCATACCATAATAACACTGAAATTTTAATTTACTGGATAATTACGTTCATCTAAATGTAAAGAAAAATATAGGAAGGTCCAGAGACAGGAAATACTCTGTTTGTGCATGCATGTGGCATTTTCGTCATGGTGAATCAGGCCAGTGACTCAGAAAGAGCTAAACTGATTTAGGTCATAGTAAAAAAAAAATAATCATGTTGCATGAATAACACGGAGTGGGTGTATGCCACATCAAATAAATGAATAGATGAGTGGATTTTTTGGGCAGAGCCTTTCTTCTGTCCATAAAATGGTGTTACTCATGCAGTTACGTAAGTTCCCACACATTCATCCAGTGTTATTTGAATGTAGGAAGACCCATACATTATCATCTGAATGGTCTCGGTTCTAAGTTATCTTGGCCTTTGGTGTATGTGTCATCTTAAGAGAGTAGCAAAATTATGAGTAATCTGCATTGTGATTGAGCTCGAACTTTCAGACAAAAGTGGGATTTTTTAGTGACAGATGTCCATCTGACGTTTTACGCAAATGCACAACGATGTGACACAGAAGCTGTCAATGGGAGTGAAGCTCAGCCTAGTGCAAATGCTTGCTGGCAGCCCACAGTATAGTGACTGTATGACCTTTATTGATTTAACCGCTGTCGGTGTGAACGGCCCTCGAGGCTGAGACTAGCGCAGAGATGCATTGATGTTTCCTCTGAATCCACTTCTGATGGTTTATAAAAATGAATACATAAAACAATGTAATGTTTTTAATCATTGCTCTCAGACTTCTAGCTGATCTTTTTTTTTAGCCTCACTGATGCTGTCATCTCTAAGCTGGGCTGAAAGTGCATGGTCACATGTGTCATTTTGCCTTTTTCAGTTCATCAATGTGCCACAGGCCCCAAAGTCAAATGCTATTTCACACACTAGGCTTAATGCCAGCGGTAGTGGACTATGAATTTCACATTTCAGTTTCACAAGTTTAAGACACATCAGCCCATGAGGAAAACTGTATATGATTATGCTTTCTGATCCAATCCCTCTTAAGACATCAAGTGTGTTCCTTTAGCTGCTCAGAGCTGGAAATAATTTCCTCTGGACCAGGAAACTATAGAGGAACCACAATAATACACTACTGTTTAAATGTGTGGGGTCAGTAAGATGAAAAAAAAAAAGAAATTAATACTTTTATTTAGAATGGAATTGATCAAATGTGACAGTAAATTACATTTTATAATGTTACAAAAGATTTCTATTTCAAATAAATGCTGTTCATTTGACATTTCTATTGATCAAATAACCATAAAATAACCATAAAGTATATATATATGTAAATAGAAAATAATATATGGTAAACAATAAGAAATTAATTGTCAATTTATTTAAAAAAATATAATTGCAAATTTTTCTGTAACCGATTGCTATTAATTGCATATAACGTCTCGGTTACGTATGGTAACCCTCGTTCCCTGAAGGAGGGAACGGAGACGCCACGTCGGATGACCGACGAATATGGGATATCGCTTCGATAGACCAATCTACTTTGAGTGTAAACTAAACGAGCCAATGCACATTGGCATGCAATTATTGCATCCAGCTGCCGCTGATCACTGCGTGAGTATAAGAGGGCAGCAGGTGCAATGCATACCAGTTTTTCGCTGAGGAGCCGAGCCGGGAACCCGGCAGCTCAGCGGCGGTACAGCAACCATGGCGACGGGACGTGGCGTCTCCGTTCCCTCCTTCAGGGAACGAGGGTTACCATACGTAACCGAGATGTTCCCTTTCAGTCGGTCACTCTCGACGCCACGTCGGATGACCGACGAATATGGGATCCCTATCAAAGCGCCATGGGTGCTGCCCCTTCCAGTGCCCTGTGCGAGCCGCCTGCGCCCCTATTAGGTGTAGGCCGGGGCTCAGAACAAGTAGCTCCACTCACCATTGTCAAAGCACTACCTCACTGGGTGAGATTGGATAACACTGGGAAAACGTACCCGGTCCGCTTGGAGCCGGGACGCTGCGGAAGCCCCATCCTTCCCGAAGGAGGTCTCGGAGGCAAATACACATATAGCATCCGTTTAGGAGTATACGGAGAAATTTGAGGTGATTAAAACCCTCTTGGGAAGGCAGAAGTCTGCCGGGGAAACACGGGCTCTAAGGCTATACCGTGGACTATACACATACGAGTACCACTTAGGTCTCAATATGGAGCCGAGCCTTCCATGGTTCTCACGGATTCATCATGAAGGCCTGGCGCCGGACGTTCCGCCGCGTCCAGCTGCCTAGGGTGATGGAGGATCTCAACAGGGTCTACAGTACGGACACTCTGGAGCAGTTTTAGCAAGCCGACACTAACCGGGGCCTCTCAGTGCCACTACCCGTTTGAGGTGAGAACACAGGAGGATACCGGCTCTACACGAAGGCTATAGAACCTAGCGAACGTGTTAGGGGTCGCCCAGCCCGCAGCTCTACAAATATCTGTCAGCGAGGCGCCACGAGCCAGCGCCCAGGAGGATGCAACACTTCTAGTTGAGTGAGCTCGCAACCTGAACGGGCAGGGCACATCCTGAGCCTGATAAGCCAGGGTTATGGCATCTACAATCCAGTGGGCCATCCTCTGCTTAGAGACGGCACTCCCCTTCTGCCGGCCTCCGTAACAGACAAAGAGCTGGTCTGAGGTCCTGAAGCTTTGCGTCCGGTCTACGTAGCATCTTAATGCTCGAACAGGACAAAGCAAAGCCATGGCTGGGTCTGCCTCCTCCAGGGGCAGCGCTTGCAGGTTCACCACTTGGTCTTTGAAGGATGTAGTGGGAACCTTGGGCACATAGCCAGGCCGGGGCCTCAGGATTACCTGGGAGTCAGCCGGCCCAAACTCTAGGCACGAATCGTCGACCGAAAATGCATGCAGGTCCCCTACCCTCTTGATGGAGGCCAGTGCAAGCAGGAGCAGAGTTTTCAATGAAAGAAACTTTAGCTCAACTGAATGCAAAGGCTCGAATGGGGCCTGCTGTAGTGATTTAAGCACTAGAGACAGGTCCCAAGAGGGTACACAGGGGGGCCGGGATGGATTTAACCTCCTGGCCCCTCTAAGGAACCTGATGATGAGGTCATGCTTACCCAAAGACTTCCCATTCACAGGGTCATGGTACGCAGCAATAGCGGCAACCTGGACTTTGAGGGTGGAGGGAGACAGCCTTTGCTCCAACCCTTGCTGCAGAAAGGATAGCACGACCGCAATCGGGCATCTTCGGGGGTCTTCTCGGCGAGAAGAACACCACTCAACGAACAGGTTCCACTTCAAGGCATAGGCGTGTCTCGTAGACGGTGCTCTTGCCGAAGTGATGGTGTTCACTACCTCTTGGGGCAGGTCACCTAGAACCTCCGCGTCCCGTCCAGGGACCAAACATGGAGTTTCCAAAGGTCTGGACGCGAGTGCCAAATGGTGCCCCGTCTCTGAGTCAGTAAATCCCTCCTCAGAGGAACCGGCCAAGGAGGGGCTGTCGAGAGGAGCACTAGTTCGGGGAACCAGGTCCGAGTAGGCCAATATGGCGCTACTAGCAGGACTTGCTCCTCGTCCTCCCGGACTTTGCACAGTGTCTGTGCGAGAAGGCTCACTGGGGGAAACGCATACTTGCGTAGGTCCCGCGGCCAGCTGTGTGCCAGTGCGTCCGAGCCGAGAGTACCCTCGGTCAGGGAGTAGAATAACTGGCAGTGAGAGGTCTCTGGAGAAGCAAACAAGTCTACCTGAGCGGCTCCGAACCATCTCCAAATCAGCTGGACCGTCAGGGGATGGAGTCGCCATTCTCCCGGGAGCATTGCTCGAGACAGCTCGTCGGCTGTACGATTGAGCAGGCCTGGAATGTGAACGGCACGAAGTGACCTCAGAACCTTCTGACTCCAAAGGAGGAGGTGGCGAGCGAGTTGCGACATGCGACGGGAGCGCAGACCACCTTGTCGGTTGATGTACGCAACGGTCGCAGTGTTGTCCGTTCGGACCAGCACATGCTTGCCTCGTAAGAGACCTTTGAGACGGTTCAGGGCAAGGTGTACTGCTAGCAACTCTAGGCAATTGATGTGCCACTGCAGCTGCGGGCCCGTCCAAACCCCTGAGACTGCATGCCCATTGTACGTGGCCCCCCAACCGGTGGTGGAGGCATCCGTGTAAACCACAGCATGCCTGGAGATCTGCTCTAGGGGCACCCCTGCCCGGAGAAACGCAAGATCTGACCACGGGGTGAGGGTTTGGCGACAGGCCGGTGTAACTTGGACCCGGTGACTGCCACGCTTCCACGCCCACCTCGGGACTCGGCCATAAAGCCAGTGCTGGAGCGGTCTCATATGTAATAGGCCGAGCGGTGTAAGTGCCGCCGCGGCCGCCATATGCCCCAGGAGCCTCTGAAAGAATTTCAGTGGGACCGCTGTCCTGCCTTTGATCGTATTCAAGCAGGCTAGCACCGACCGCGCACGTTCCTCTGTGAGGCGTGCTGTCTGTTCGACCGAATCCAACTCCATACCAAGAAAAGAGACCCTCTGACTCGGCGAGAGTTTGTTCTTCTCCCAGTTGACCCGAAGGCCCAGCAGGCTCAGGTGCCAGAGCACCACATCCCTGTGCTCGCGCAACTGATCCCGAGACTGTGCCAGTATCAGCCAATCGTCTAAGTAGTTGAGTATGCGAACACCTTGCTCTCTGAGGGGAACGAGAGCTGCCTCTGTGATCTTCGTAAAGACACGGGGAGACAGGGAAAGCCCGAAGGGCAGGACCTTGTACTGATATGCCCGTCCTTCGAACGCAAACCGCAGAAAAGGTCTGTGGCGCGGAAGGATGGACACATGAAAGTACGCGTCCTTCAGGTCGATCGCTGCAAACCAATCTTGGGGACGGACGCACCCGAAAATGCGTTTCTGTGTCAACATTTTGAACGGTAGCCGATGGAGAGCCCGATTCAAAACTCGCAGATCCAAGATCGGCCGTAACCCACCGCCTTTCTTGGGTACAATGAAGTAGGGGCTGTAAAACCCCGTCCTCATATCGGCTGGAGGGACCGGCTCTATCGCGTCCTTCGCCAGTAAGACTGCGATCTCTTCCCGCAAGACAGGGGCATCGGACGCTTTCACTGCAGTGAAGCGGATACCGCGGAACTTGGGGGGACGCCGGGCGAACTGAATCGCATAGCCGAGGCTGATGGTCCGCAGAAGCCAGCGAGACGGGCTGGGCAGCGCTGACCAGGCGCTTAAGAACCGTGCAAGCGGGACCAGCGCGACCACAGCCGTACCCGCAGTGGGGCAGCGAGGTGGAACACAGGGACCCAGCTCGGGCGGCTTGCGAGCAGGCCGGAGTGTGGTGTGGGGTGCAGGGCTCACCTGGTTCCACGGGTTGGCAGAGGGTGCGTGAGTAGGGCCTTTGCTGACGCTCTCGAACCGCCCGCTGCTGCCATCTGGCGAAGGAGGAGGATGAGTGAGGTCCGGTGCTTGGCCGTCCGCAACTCTCCGTGCCCCCCTGTGACCCAGAGATAAGGGAAATTGCTCTTTTATCGAGTATTTGGGTACCGTCGGCCGCGAGGCCAACGGCGGGAAAAAATGAAACAAAAGATTCTCCACCCGGCCCTCCTCCGGGGGAGGGAGTGGTGCGTTCACCATCTCCCGAAGAGCAGATCCCTCCATCTCTGGGTCGCCTGTCTCAGGGCCGCTTGCTCTTCCGTTCACCACCAGGTTTGGCGGGGGCCTGGACAGGCGGGGCCGCCTGCCCACGCCTGGCTCCACGGCGCTGCTTTGCTGGAGGCTGCTGCTGATGCGGCGCGGGAGCGGGGGCAGACGCAGGGGGCCGCCCTCGGCGACGTGCAGGCTGGGGCACTGCGGCCGGCGGACGGGAGGAGGCAGCAGGTGCCCGCCGGGGCAGGATGTGTCGTATTGCCTCAGTCTGTTTCCGGGCAGCCGAGAACTGCTGGGCGAAGCTCTCGACCGCGTCGCCGAATAGGCCGGTCTGGGACACGGGGGCATTGAGGAACCGGACCTTGTCGGAGTCCCTCATGTCTGCCAGACACAGCCAGAGATGGCGCTCCTGGACCACAAGCGTGGACATCGCACGACCCAGGGAACTCGCGGTGACCTTCGTCGCTCGGAGCGCGAGGTCAGTGGCGGTTCGGAGTTCCTTTAGAACTTCTGGGTCGTGACCACCCTCGTGCAGGTCCTTCAGTGCCTTAGCCTGGTGCACCTGCAGTAACGCCATAGCGTGTAAGGCGGAAGCAGCTTCCCCGCAAGCCGTATAGGCACTGCCGGTCAGACCAGACGAGTGCCTACAGGCCCGGGAAGGAAGCACCGGGTCTCCACGCCAGGAGGAGGCGGACTTAGGACACAATTGCATCGCTACCGCCCGCTCCACCGACGGAATTCCCGAATACCCCTTCGCTGCACCGCCATCGAGGGTGGTGAGGGGAGGAGGAGCCCACCGGCCGGTTTCTGGCAGTAAAAGGTGCCGTCCACGACCTGGTGAGCTCGTCATGCACTTCCGGAAAGAAAGGCACTGGAGTGGGGCGCTGAGAACCAGCGCGCGCCACCCCGAGAAACCAATCATCCAGCCGCGAGGGCTCGGGACGCGGTGGAGGATTCCACTCGAGCCCTACCCTCTCGGCGGCCCGGGAAAGCATAGCTGACATTTCGGGGTCCGACTCAGGCCAGTGGTTGCTCCACTGGATCGGAGGTGCAAGAGGAGTGGTGGTCCCCAGAGGGTTGGTTCCCTGCGGGGTTTGCCACCACTGTGACCCTCAAACCGCCCGAGCCACTACCGGAAGTGGACCTCGTCTGTCCGCCAGAACGAGCCCCAGATCGCGGCAGAGGCAGCGGGACTCCGCCCCCCTGAAGGTAGCGGAGCCTGGTTCGCAGCTCCGAGATGGTCATCTTCCCGCAATGGGAACATGAGTCATCCACGAAAGCCACCTCAGCGTGCTTGACGCCCAGACACGTGAGGCAGCGATCGTGACCATCACCCGGTGCCAGGTAACGACCGCACCCAGAAACGCACGGGTGAAACGGCATCCTTAAAAGGACGATCCGTCGTCTTTACAAAGACGCACCCGTGAAGCTCTTTTAGAGAGAATTTGCTCTTTTAGGAAATGCTCTTCAGTGCTGAGGCGCACAGGGGAGATGGCCGCTTGCCACACTACAGGGGATAGTGCAGCCTGAAGTGTGCAACCCACTCGATACTGGAACGACCGCCGCTGTAACGCCATCCCGCCAACACAGGAAGCTTCCCAGAGCGTGCTGAACTCGCAGTTCACCGTAGACACAGTTCAAGGTAAGCAGAACGATACTGTCGCTCGGCTTCGAAGCGAAAAGCTGGTATGCATTGCACCTGCTGCCCTCTTATACTCACGCAGTGATCAGCGGCAGCTGGATGCAATAATTGCATGCCAATGTGCATTGGCTCGTTTAGTTTACACTCAAAGTAGATTGGTCTATCGAAGCGATATCCCATATTCGTCGGTCATCCGACGTGGCGTCGAGAGTGACCGACTGAAAGGGAACTATAGTAATTTTTTATTCTCATCAGTTTATATTCTCTTTTTTTTTTGCATCTTATCGTGCTCAATATGTGTTCATATAGTCTGTAGCCAAAGGGATGCATTAATTGCATTAATTATTTTTAACACATTAAATGGAAAAACATTATTCATATAGTATACATTTAAAAAATAATAAATAAAAATTGCTTCACACTTGCTGTTATGAACCTCAAATTGTGTGCACCATTTTTTTTTTTTCACAATCATTAAAGCTCTTGTCTCATTAGATATTCATGACCTATAGACAGTTACTGAAACTTTCTTGCACTTTTCCATTTGAGAGAAACTGATTGAGTCCACACTGTTCCGTATGTTTATTGGGCCGCTGTGTGGGGGATTTCGTACTATGGGAAAAGCCACCAAGCACAGGTTGAGACAAACCTGTTATTTTCTCTAGATCAGAGAGACAAAGAGAGAAATAAATAGAGCGAGATCCACATTCAGTGAAGCACCTGAACACTGTTATTTTTAATGGGCTGCTTTTCATTTGTTCATAATAAATCATACATTGATTACTTTCAAACAGCAGTATTTTGAAGTGTGCTTCTGTGCAGAGAGAAGTGAAGGCAGAGGCATGTTTGTCCACCCTCTGAGCTGCGAAAGGAACGTTGTGTGGGCTTCTGTTTATCACAATATGCTAATGGTGGAAATAAGGTTGAACCGTAGAGCCCAAAGTCAGTTACACCTACTTTATTTGCACAATGGAAATATCAACTAGCTTCAGTAGCATCTGAAGAGAAACTCTTTTGTTTGGAGGCAAAAATAAACCTGGTCCTTCACTGAGCATTTTCGACAGTAAATGAGACTCCTGTGACTGTATGCACGTGTCTCTGCTCAATACATTTTTAAAGGGCTTGACTGAATATGTCCAATGAATCCCAAGATACCTGAAACTCTTTTAAATGATGCCAACTTATTTCTGTCTCACCCTGAAGAGTCAGTCTACCCACATCACAGAAATGAACCAATTCCACCCAAACCAGTGAGAATGATTTAGCCAAACCAGTGAGGACAATTTTTTTTCTTTTCAATCAAACATACCTAAATTTGCACTCAGTTTATTGTTATTTAAAAAAAAATGTATTACAAAAATAATGAAAATGTCAAAGTTCAAGTGTTACACATTAGGAAATAATTATTACATAAATGTGTTTAAAAGCAGCAGAGGTCAGAATAAATATGAGATGACATCACATCATATATAAAAAAAAAAAAAAAATCTTCCAAACAAGATTACTTTTGAAACAAAAGTGTATTATAACAGATAAATATTAAAGTAGGTAAATATATTATTATATTTATTTTAAATCTTAATTTTAATGTAACATATTAAATAATGTAATTATTTAAAATATTATTATGTATTAATATTTCATTTACATTAGTTTTTATTTTATTTTTTGTAATTTTATGAACTTATTTTTATTAATTGGCAATATTTAAAGCATAAAACTTACAGGTTTATTCTAAAACAATTGTAAAAATTAATTAGATTTATAAAATAAATAAATAAATAAAAATAAAATAAAAAGATTTACTAAAAACATGTTGTTACACATACATTTATATGTGTGTGTGTGTGTTCTAGATGTCTGTGAACTTCCTGATAGGCAACTGTACAACCATACATAAAGAGATGGAGCCCAGCAGGTTTAAGTGTGTTCATAAGTGAAGTAACAGAAGAAGAGCAGAACACCTGGAGACGGAGAGAGAGAGAGAGAGGGGGGGAGAGATTGCTGCGCTGACTGGGCAGCAGCGTGACGTGTGCTCAGTGTCTCGTGAATAAGTGCTGCACCGTTTCTTTCCGTGTGGGCTTAATGCAGTTCGACTGCGAAGTGGAGGCTGTTGTGTCATACGGTTGGGGACAGGTAACAGTAAAGCCTTTTTATCCAAATCCTGTGCATGTCCAGGTTTCTGAATGCATGTAAATGAATCGTATAGGTGTTGACATGCATGTGTCGCTGTGGGACTCCAGTTCACTTTCACTTTTGCGTGTATGTTGATGGAGCATGACTTCAGAGTAAATTCCTCCACTGCTTTGGAGTGCAATCAGGCTATAACACTTAAAAATTCATGCACATCTTTATTGTAGTGCATGTTTTGAACCGTTCTCTGCTGCCTTAGGTATGGAACGTTTACTAGTTGTTTTTTTAGACCGTGCCAAGAATCTGTCTGATGCCCTGCAAAGTCTTGTATCCATAAAAAGCATCATATTCCTGATGGCCTTTATTGTTTCGCTCCTTACCTCTCTCTCCGTCTGTCTTCAGCCTTTTGAGACTCTGCTTTATTCAGCATCATGCTGGGCAAACACAGTTCAAACCCTCTGGCAGCTACTTCTTCCATATTCATGAGATCACATGTTTATATCCCTGAAATGCCAGGCTAATGTCTGTGGCCTCCCGCTGAGGTCATTGTGTCCACGTCTTGGTCCAATCAGCTGTTAGAGACCGGGACGGTCCTGCGTCCATGCAGATGAGTTGTTGTGAGATCGATATCACTGCACCTCTGAGATCGCTTATCATCTTAATAATGCATTTTTATATCGTTACTGAAGACCAGATTAGTGTGTGTCTTATCTGTTTGTTTACTCAAAGTTTTCAGGTGATGTGACATTAAATATGCAGAAATGTTTTTGTCCAAGTAATGTCAAAATGTATTTAAACAGGGCTTTTTACAGTATATATATATATATATATATATATATATCAGCCGATAATATAGTTAACATTTTACAAAGATATTCAAGATTTGTTATAGTGCAAAGGAGTTAATATGGTTATGTTTTGCAAAAAAAAAAAAAAAAAAAAAAAAAACATCAGGCAGTTGAGATTAGCTTTGTAGTATACATCACTTTTTGGAAATGTGACAACATTGGAAAGCAACTTTATCACACCAAAATCATGTTAACACATACATTCTTGTGACTTTTCAGCTATCAGTACCTACCTGTAAATGGTGTGTATTTTAAAATGCGTTTTATTTTAGCCTTTGCCCATAGACTTACTGCACACTCTTATAATTAGGGTTTCATTTATTAATTTTAATGTATCAATTTATAGACAAATATAAAATTAAATTAAAATTAAAAATTTAATTTATGCATTTAGCAGACGCTTTTATCCAAAGCAACTTACAGTGCATTCAGGCTATCAATTTTTACCTATCATGTGTTCCCGGGGCATCGAACCCCCAACCTTGCGCTTGCTTGCTTGCTAACGCAATGCTTTACCAGTTGATCTACAGGAACACAGGAAAATATAAAGAATCCCCCCCCCCCCCCCATTGTGTCCAGTGCTGTTTTTGCCCACTGCCTTTCATTTTCAGGGCAAAAAATTACAATTAAATAAATAATTTGCTATTGTGCAGTCAATGATTTGTCCTGATTTTATTCCGCCTGGTGCTGAATAGACCCGGAGTTCTCTACAGGGGGACTGTTTCATAACATTTTGACGTCATGCACCTGTAACAGTTGCTTTATATTTCTCTATTCATGCTGACACTATTTTTACATTCTATTCTTGCTTATTATGTGCATTGTGTCAAATTAACACTGTTTAGTGCCCCAGGTTAGCTCATTTATAAAATGACATCAAACAAATGGCATTTCTGATGATGTTCACACTCTAGGTGCATATTTTCATTCAAAGTTAATGATTAAATGCAGCAGCATTTTACAGACTGGCGGTTTTCTAAAGTGAGCCTTTCAAATGTGATTCAGAATTGACAAATGTATTCAGTTAGCACTGTCAATCAACTGTACTTCAGCTCCCAGCAATCATGTATTCCAGAGCGAGGCTGCTTTGTTTTGTGAATGCAAGGTCGGCTTGTCAAATACTAAACAAACCAATGCATCGCAGACCATTGCTCCTTTGCAGCTCATGCCGGGACATTTTTAGGTACGTACTCACACATTCCCCTTGTAACTTGTCATTCTTCCATATGGTTGGAGACTCCCAAAGCTTCCCTTTTTTTAAGTTCCCAAAACATCACATCAGACTTTGAGAATGGTTGTCATGGTAACGTTGTGTTGAGTAGTATGTTTTCTTATAAGATTGGACAGAGCTTGGTTGCGAAGAGGCAAAAACTCAGTTTGTCCCCTCGCTTCATTCACAGTCAGAAAAATGTTGTTTGTTGAACTTGTCTTCAGGAATCAGGATCAGGATGTGCATGGATGGATGCGCAGTTGTAGAATTCATTTCTATAATTGGGTAGGGTAGTTGACAGATAGCATGGACATTTGTTTTCAGGTTTAAGTTTAGGTTAGAGAGAATGTGTTATTTCAGATAATGCACCATTTGCAGTTCTGCAATAGTCTTGAAGTGTAAAATGAATTTTAAATGTTTAAATAATTAATTACAAAATGTCTGTTTATTTGATTACTACAGAATAATGTGCAACTCTCAGAATTAATCATTTTGAATGATTAATTCTGAATTACTAGATATGATGGAATCATTATGTTCTTGTTTTTGAAGAAGATTAATTTAAAATAAATATTGACTTACTTGGCAGTCTATGGGACAGTCACAAGCCTCCCGGTTTTCATCTAAAATATCTTAAATTGTGTTTTAAAGATGAACAAAGCTTTTAAGGGGTTTGGCTGTAAACCCTTTAATCACTTACATGGGGGTAAGTGGTTAATGACAACATTTTCATATTGGGGTGGACTATCCCTTTAAATTACAAAAACCGAAAAAAGTAAATTAAAGCCAACTAAGAAATAAAGACAAATGACGAAAGAACAAAATTACTAAAACTTAAACTAACATAAAATAAAATATATTGAAAAAAGCGTGTATATATATATATATATATATATATATATATATATATATATATATATATATATATATATATATATATATATATATATAATACAAAAATAATGCTGATTTTTTTTATGTAAAATAAATTATGTATTGTAGGGTTAAAATAGTTTTAGATGAAGGACAAAACATGTTTATTGTAATGATTGAGCATTATGGAACCCATGGAAATGTGTCTAATTTCAATTTTCTTTGTCTGGCACATCTATGACGTGATGACACAGTGATGGTCTTGACAGGATATGACATGTGAACTGCCAGTGACTTCCCACTCAGTGCACATTCTGTCAGCAGCATTTACCATATTCGATGATTCCTATTTTTCTTTTCCATGTTAAGACTACACAGCGTTTCAAACTTTTGCGTGTATGTTGATGGAGCATGACTTCAGAGTAAATTCCTCCACTGCTTTGGAGTGCAATCAGTCTTTTACACATAAAAATTCATGCACATCTTTATTGTAGTGCATGTTTTAAACCATTCTCTGCTGCCTTAGGTATGGAACGTTCACCAGGTTTTTTTTAGACCGTGCCAAGAATCTGTCTGATGCCCTGCAAAGTCTTGTATCCATAAAAAGCATCATGTTCCTGATGGCCTTTATTGTTTCGCTTCTTACCTTTCTCTCCGTCTGTCTTCAGCCTTTTGAGACTGCTTCATTGAGCATCATGCTGGGCAAACACGGTTCAAACCCTCTGGCAAAATGTTGTCATTAATCACTCACCCCCATGTCGTTTCAAACCCATAAAAGCTTTGTTCGTGCTAGGAACACAATTTAAGATATTTTGGATACAAACTGGGAGGTTTATGACTGTCCCATAGATGCCAAGTAAGTTAAACTGTCAAGGTCCAGAAAAGTATGTTCTTGCCCAGTCTTCCGGATGCGGTGACTTGTGTCCTTTCTGTGGTTGTTCCTGCTAAATAATTCACACAAACCTATTTGGATTACTCAGGAAGGGTCTCTGGGCATCATTTCTCTCTTTTGAACTGCTCAGGTTATATTATATTGAGTTTCAAAGGGCACCTGTTCTTTTATGTGTGATATGAAATCTCAGCTCAAAGTTTATCATCACTGAGAAATGAAAGATGAAGTCAGAGTTATGGATTAGGAATTAATTTGTTCTTGTGTTTTTCATTTAAGATTGGTCATTTAAATGCTGATCCTGTGAAGTTAATATTACATCGCGCTTGTTGCCAGATTAATTATTTTGATTAAACAGCTCCAAAATTTTGGTGGATGGTTGATTTCACATAGGAGATCATAACATAGACAACAACAGATAAATTATTATTATTAAACAAGATTCTTTTCGGCATATACTTCACGAGCTCTGAGAGCAGATTAGAGATTTTACTATTTCATTACACTGAGCATATATTACAGTCATTAATTAATTTATTTTTATTAATTTCTAGTGGTCAAAGACATAAAAAGCCATTGGGTTGAATGAACTTGAAGACCTGCCGTATTCCTTAGCCCATGTTCTACTCTTCCACCCACACTGTCCTCTATCATATAAATATTCCAAGCACTACTCAAATATATTATAAAGTATACTTCATGAGGAAGATGATTACTCACTGATTGTTGAAGATTCACAGTACATGACTGACAGTTTTTCCCTTCTAAGCTCTAGGGGCATCTCTCCCATTTCTAGCCCAATTGCATCTGCAGGGGATGTTTTAACTGATTAACGTATCGTATTTTACGATCATATTACACTTTGATTAAATTTTACCTATATGCAGTTTCCATGATCATTTTCCATCAAACACTGTTTCCAATGTTTGAATATTCAAATTCAAATCTAAATGTTAAGTCTTCTTGTTCTTTTGTGAATGACATAACTCCTTTATGCCTTTAATAGCATTTTTAATATTGCTGCCTCTCTTCCATAATGATCCATCATCTGTTTAAAGAGCTAATCATATTCCTGTTTTTTTTTCTGTATCAAAAACATAATTAATCATTAAATTAAACAAAATTGGGCTAATTGCACTCCCCCGCAGAGTTCAATTTATAATGTAATAAGGAGCTGATATTTATTCTCCAAATTTAACCTGAAAAGCGTTTTTAAATAAAAAGTCTAAAATTTGCCACCTATTCTAATTTTGGTCAGTTTAATTAGCAAACCTTCCCTCCACAAAGTGTCATAAAAAAGACTCCCGACATGTATTCTTATATTACAAAAGCTTTTTTAACTTCAATTTCAAACAATACCATAGCATCTACTGTACCTTTCCTTAAAGATTAAATTTGAAACTTTGATAACCCTTCTCTTTTCTCCATAACGTAATTCAGTCACCTTAAAATCATTCTGTCTCTTACTTTACATAGCGTAGAGGTAAGAATGATATGTCTATAACTATTTTCCAAGGCTTAGCTATAGCGAGCACAATTGCAGTGTTCCATTGATTAGGAAGGTCACACTCATTCCATAAATAATTATATAAGTCCTATAATGTTTCTTTTTGTGTGCTCAGTTGCAGAACTTTATCTCAGTTCCTTCCTTCCCGTAATTTTGCTGTCCTCCACATTATGCACATTGCATTTTCCCTTTGCAAACAGCAGCAGTAGGCTATGCCTTATGTTCTGACATTTATTACAACTTAAAGAAGGGGGAACATACTCTCAAACCACATACAGTAACTGATAAATCCTAGCTTCACCTTCACCCACTAAATTAATGTCTTCAAAGTGTATCAACACAGAGAGACTATCAGACTTTTTATTATCTGGCATTCCTGAAATCACCCCACATGTTGCCCCCATCACTGATCCATATGATTCTTTTCAGAATCTGTTGATTTGTCTTGATGTTTTCTCAAAACGAGTCTCCTGTTGTTCCCACTGCAGACTCACTCTTTCATCCGACGTCCAGTCCCTAGCAGCAGTCCGACATGCACTTTGCTTGCAGGAGATCTAAACATACATCACATCCACCTTAGTCTCATGTAGCCAGACCTTCAGACTGATGGCTGAGTGTCAGGAATCCATGACAGCTTTATTGGCCAAGGCCCTCCCACGATCACAGTTTGTTTCATTCAGCGTCAAGGTTCAGGGCGTGGAAATGTCGCCAAAATAACAGACCGGTGTGTAAAAATCTCGGACGTATTTTAAAGATTCTATGCCACCAACTTTAAATATCTCACATACTTTTGAATATCCAGCATTTAGTTGATCCTGATAAGTGCTCATCGTCACAGTTGTTAACACAACAGTTTTCTTCTTTTGTGAGGGAGTTTGGCAGCACGGAATCTTTGTTTCCGGGTGGAACGTTAAAGAACGTGACACACACGTCTCTCAGAAATCCTGTATAACTCAACCACTTCGAAACTCCTGAAGTGTGTGTGCTAAATGTATCACCGGTCCGTGGGCATGATGTCTGAGGCTGAGACTACATCCACCTCTACTAAAGAATGAATTGTTCTCTCAGCTCCGATTACGCCTCTAGAGGCCGCTCTCGTTCTGTATGACAGAAGAGCCTTCTCACTCAGACACTCCAGCAAAAGCTGCAACCCGGAAAAACTATCGGCATGGATTTTTGCCCATTGCTCCAGCAATCAATTATCGGTGCCGATTTATCTGCAAAACTGTTAGATCGGTCGACCACTTTATGTAACACCTTACATAACCTTTAAAAGCAGAGTAAGTAAGATCTGCAGAAAAGCACAGTTTGCCACTGAATATGAATGTGTGGGCTATTCCTGCTAATCACTTACTGTAACTTAAAAAAATATGTATGGGTATATGCTCAGAAGATATTTTGAATAATGTGTGTCCAATTATATACAAGTGAAATTATAGCTATATGTTTAGATGATTTGATATTGTGATAAGCATACTAGTTAATGAATACAATATCTCTCAATGTTATCTACACGTGGGTCATAAGGAGCTATTATATTACAGTTTGGCGTTTAATTTACACTCTGAAAACCAGAAATGTTCATTTTTATTCTCATAAGACATGATGTGAATACAGATGGTCAAAGGTGTTAATAACAAACGCTCTTATATGGCGTGACTTATGGACAGGTGTTGTCAGTCTGCTTGACTGGTTGATCATTCATCAGTGACATTTAATGGCACAACGGTCTCATTCAGAATCAAAAAGAAGGCCAGTTGGCACATACACTCCAGTGTAGTGAATGAATACATCAGGGACATTATGGTGCGGTGAGGGAACTGTCACACGCAGAACAGACTGAAGTAGTCATCTGCCAAATAAATCCAGCATCCTGTGGCTTAATGTTCCTGAGCCAGTTAAAGAGACTCCCCAAATATCAAGCTGTGAAGCAAATTACTAAGAATTTGTGCTAGAAAATATTGCCAATAGAGTAACTTTAATGAACTGTGCTTTAGTGTTAATTTGCATAAAAATTAAATATGGCAAAAAAATTAAATAATGTTACTGCTTGAATGAGTATTAATGCAAAACAATTTTTGGATTAAAATAACAAGATGGACTACCCTTCAGTACTTCATGGTAGGTACTTTCTGTCAGACAAGATTTGTAGTTTATACTTTTACCTTAGTTTTACCTCGTTGTACAGTATCTCCTGATGTCAAAATGTGCTTCTCATAATTCTAGGTACATTTTGACTGTCATTTTATTAGAAGTATTTCTGGCTGTCAAGATGTGTGTTTTTTTTTTTTTTTTTTTTTACCCCAGTTATGTTTTTGACGAGTATTTCCTACTGCTAAGATATGAATATGATGTTTTCACCTCAGTTATAGGTGATTGTACATTTTGACATGTTTTTCCGGAAAATAATGTGTTTTTGATGGTTCTTTTTTTTAGTAACGTTACGTAGGCTTTTTTTACACTGTCTAGGTGTAATATTATGATTTTATATCAGCAAGTTGAACATTCTCGTGTTTCCAGCTGACAAGAAATGAAGTTTTTAACGTTTAAAGTAGTTCGCTTTGAGTGAGAATCTAGTTTCTCCAGACAAGCACGGCAGTTTTAAATGATCGCATATTCTGCGTTAATGTTTTTTTGCTACAGCAATCTCTTTTAAACGACAAGCCTGCACCGGTTGCTTTTATACTGAGAGATCCGGGGCGCCCCGATCTCAGAAAGAGGGGTTAAGCGCAACGCGAAATCTATGACATTTCCCGATCTTTTTTTTTTTAACCACACACAGATATTTTAATGGGATGTATGTGTGCATTTCTTTCGCTTATAACAAACCTAGTACACGCTTTTCTATAAAACAACATTTATTTCGTTTCTGCTTTGCATCTCTCCCCATGAATTGTAGTGGATTCGTCCGGGGAAAAGGAAACGTGAAGATAACGGAACAGTATGGGAATAAACGCCGTAACAGTTCCTCATTCATTCCGGCTAATTAAAACTTAAAGACAACGAGTATATATTAAAAACGAAGGTTTTGGTTAGGTATCTGAAATGTAAAAGGTAAGTTTTTTTTTTATTTCTCTTTAGTGCATATTTTCAACTTTTTGTTTGTACCGGTAACGATGGTTAACCGATCAACAGCATTTTAAAGAGCATTTGAAACCGTATTTTCCGCTTAAAACGATGAAGTATAGCATATTTTACATGAAATATTGTTATGCGCTTTGGTGTTGCATAATTAGTCTACTTTTAAACTTTGCTTTCTGATATAGTCAGATGCGGAGCTTAAGATTTGGTTTCTTTCCTTGAAAGTATCAAATGCATTATTATGCCACATGGTAAGTTAATACAAAAAGTGCAGTGTCAGTATTATGGTAAAATGATTGTAATATATTGTAGTGCCATGGTACTTTCATAATACCATGGTAATCTGATAAATACTTTGGAACTTAAATTAATGTAGCCTACCACACTTTTCACATGTAATAGCCAAGAATATGCCCTGGTATTACTATGGTGCCAGGTCCAAAAACCCTTGGTAGTGCCATGGTACAGTTGGAGATACAGGTGTAAAATATAATACATTGCACACCAATGCACATGATTCATATGCATTGTGATTTCTTAAAAAAATAAAAATGGTTGATTTTAGCACCTAACTTTACAAAAAGTTACAGGTAAGATATGTGCAGTACAGTTTATGCATTGTGGTACAGTGTGCACATTTCCGGTGCACCACTTGTAGTGGACATGGTTGGATTTGTTTTTATAGAACATCTCAGTCTAAGAATGCAGAATTCATATATTTGGCATTTACCGCTAAAGACAAGACCACAGAGACTTATTTTTATAAAAAAAAAAAAAAAAAAAAAAAAAACCCTGGCCATCTCCAGTGGAGCAGGAGCAGGAGTGATCTAACCATGTGTGACAGGTTACTAACCCGCCGTAGGGGTCAGTCAGCAGATTGTGTGATTTGTTGAGCAGGCAGATGGGCCGTGAGTGTGTGTCTGCTCTCAGTAGGATGCGGCTTACTGCACTTCCTCCTGTAACATGAACTCACTCGCATGTTTACGCCTGACTTCCTTACACACGCCTGAAGTGCAGCGCTACGTGACGCCTGGTATATTAACACTGGCATGCATGGCTGACTCTAAAATGTTTTATTAGGGACATTTCCTGAGGAATCAAGCTTCCTAGATTTTTATTTTTTTTTTTTTTTTTTTTTTTTAGATAAGAGTCGTTGTACTTTGAAAATTTATTGTAACTATCAAGGCAAAACTTCCATCCTAGTGAAAAAAGTATCTACTGAAATTATTGAAGTGGACTTTAGGGGGAAAAATGAAATGTATAAATATACATTACCAGTCAAAACTTTTTAATAATTAAGATTTAAAAAAATGAAATAAATATCTTATAATTACCTATTTATTTGATAAAAAAATACAGTGATATTGTAAAATATTTTTACAATTTAAAATAATATATTTTAAAGTGTAATTTATTTATGTGATGACAAAGTTGATTTTCCAGCAGTCATTACTACAGATTTCATGTAATACTTCAGAAACCATTATGGTGTGCAGATTTAGTGCTCCATTATTATTAATTATTATTCTTGCCCTGTTATTAATCATGTTTCATATTATTACTGAAAACAGTTTTGCTGCTTAGTATGGTTATGATAATTTAATTTTTCAGCATTATTTGTTAGATAGAAAATTCATATAAACAGCATTTATTTTAAATAATAAAGAAAACCTTTCCGGTCACTTTTGATAAATGTAACCCATCCATACATTTTATTATTATTATTATTATTATTATTATTATTATTATTATTATTATTATTATTATTATTATTATTTTACATTTTGAAACCTTTGAATGGTAGCATATCACAGTTTACTATATATATATATATATATATTGTGAATGTCCAGTGGGGTAATTTGAGGGGAAATCTTTAAATTAAGGTGTGATCATGAATGTTCATTTCACAGTGGTTTTACAGTAATACTCCAAAGCAGAGCAGGAAGAGCATGTGTGTGTGAGAGAGCAAATATGTCATTTTTGTTTCCTATTAGTATGTGTCTGACTTATTTGCATTTCTATGCTATCCTTTCTGTGAAATCTTTGCTGTTTTCTTTCAACTCTTGTGTGCATGTTTATGTGCATGTATAGACTCTGTCCACCTAGCACAGTGGTTCTCAAACACTTCAGCTCAAGTAGCACCTCTGATCAACTCAGAACATTCAGGAACAAGCACATTTTCAAACAAATAAATAACCTACAGTATGTACTTCCAGCAATCCAAACTCAAACTTAAAAATTCAAATAAAAGATACATTTTTATCTCAGAGTTTGAGAACCGCTGACCTAGTAGACCCTATGACCTTCCTCTGATTTCTAGGGAGCTATCCTGGTTTTCTGGACAGAAGCTTTTTGAAGGAAATCTTCTATAAGTCCCAACATGTCAGCACTGAGCTGTCTAGCAGAAAGTGCTAAACTTAGCTCAGCCCAGGTGTGGACTCGCTGAGCTCTTTGATCTGCATCTGTACTTGGTTCTGGACTCATGTAAGACTGAGCAGAAGCAGAATCATGTCAGAAACCCTCCAGCTGCCCGCGCTGCAGATCCAGGGCCCGGTAGATGAGGAGTGCAACGGATGCGAGGTGGATTCGGCCCTATCCAGCTCTTCTAGCCCTTCTCTGCGGCGTAAGCGCTTTAAAATGCGCCGTATGAAGAACGTCATGAGCGAGAAAGAGCAACTGGAAAAGGAACAACTTCAGCGTTCCAGCTCCAAGGAGTACCTGCAGCTTCCGTCCATTGAGATCACGCCGTCCAGCGATGAGGATGCGGCATGGTCGAGCTGTTCGACGCCCAGCGCCTCGCCCCAACGGAGACGCTTCCTCCTGCGCAAGTGGCTGAGAGGAGGCGAGAAAAAAGAGCACGGCAGTGAGAGCAGGTCTGTATGAGCACGAGACCGACCCCTCTGCACTGCCTGATCTCAGCACACAAACCCATCCATGCTCCATTCTCGCTGTCCATCATGTTGAAAAAACAAACAAAAACAGCATATGCTGGTTAGGTATGTTTAGAAGCATGGCAGCTGGTTTGAGCTGGCTTAGGCTGGTCCTGAGCTGGTTATAAACTGGTTATGCACCAGCATATAATGTTTTTTTTTTTTTCAACAGGGTCTGCATCACTTCATTAGTCTTCGTGTGAGCTTGCTCTACTACACAAGTCATAGCAGAAAACCTTTGTGTTTCTGTTTGAGTGTGATTTTTCCATCTTCTCTGGAGGGACTGAAGTCTCTGCTGTGACATTTATAGGCTGGAGGGAAGAACAAGCTGCCAGGAATGCTGACAGGAGTTTGTCGGGGGACGTCTTAAATATTCATGACTCTCACTGGCTTTTAATAGACAAAAATACGAAATATGTATCTGCTATGACCTGAACATTTACTTTAAGCCTCTTTAACAATAGCTGAAATTAGACTTCAAGTACACTCCCAGTCAAAAGTATGGACACACTTGACTGAATTTCAGATTTATGATCTTGAATATTTATAAATAAATTATTAATTTACAAAATAGAAATAGCTGAAGTAAGATTTGAGACGCTGTACAAACATACAGTAAAAAAAAAAATATATATATATATATTTTTTTTTTTTTTCTGAGCAAATTATTCTGCTTACCAAGGCTGCATTTATTTGATCAAAAATACTGTAAAATGTATTATTATGAAATACTATTACAATTTAAAATAACTGATTTCTATTCTAGTATATTTTACATTACTCCAGTGCTTAGTCTCACATTATCCTTCATAAATCATTCTAATATACTGACATATTGCTCAAAAAGTATTATTATTTATGTTGAAAACAGTTGTGCTGCTTAATATTTTTGTGAAAACTGTAATGCAGTTTTGAGTATTCTTTTATGAAGACATTAAAGCATTAATTTGAAATAGATTTGTGATGGAAAAGTCTTAACTTTCACTTTCAATCAATGTAATGTATCCTTGGAGTAGCAAAAAGTATTCATTTATTTTAAAAAAAATTGCCTGTTATTTTTACAGCTGCATAATTCTCATACTTTAAGTTTTTCATTTCAGAAATTTCATGACTTTACTATCATCCTAAAATGCTTCTAATAAAGAATGGGTAGGTGTGTGTAAACTTTAACTGGTAGTGTACATTTATGATTTAGAATTTGTATTCCAACGTGTAGCCAGATGTTTGACATGACTGACATGAATCCATTATTGTTTGTGTACTGAAAGCTGTCAGGTGTTTGCTGGTAGAAAACCCTTTTAAATACACCAGTTTTTACCAGTGTATGAGTCTGTTATGTTGATCTGTTAGGTTGTTTTCTCACCTGCTTCCTTTTTATGTAGCCAGGGAACCACTTTTGTGGTCAAATGCACAGGATGTTTTTCTGCCATTTCTTTTCTTAAGCATACTTTGCACACTGTACAATGCACTTGATAATCATGTCAAGGTTTACTGGTTAAATGTGTGTTTTGCTGTGTTGTTTGAGTTTATAGCACTTTTGTCAAATAGTACACTCTTTGCTGTCCTCTAGTGGAAAAGACTAAACAGCATCCTTAAAATAAACACTAAACTATCAAACTATGTACACGTTGTGATTTGATCTTGTATGTATTGTTTGAACATTTTTTGTTATAGTAATTAAAAGACATCACTGTGTGTCCAAACTCACCTTCTGTCATGTCATTCTCAGTATAAGTGAACATCTGTTGTGTGTGTGTGTGTGTGTGTGTGTGAGTGTGTTTTTCTTATGTTGTGATTGTAATGTGATGCTCTGTGTTACAGCAGTCAGCAGAGCAGTCTGCAGAGCAGCCATGAGGAAGAGTCCACACGCTACCTGAGCCCCAACACACGCGACGACAGGTACACACTCTGGGCTGCTTTGCATGTCATTTTCATTGTCAGTAGATTTTACATGTTAAAGTATTTGGAAGCTTATTAGTTGAGATATTTATCTCACTCGTCTAATATTTATACATTATGCTGATCTTACCGTGGTTTCCTTATGTGTCCAACAAGGGTCAGTAGTTGGACCGCTCACAATCTGGCTGAACCCAATTTGTATGCTTATAACTATTAGCTTGTGAACATATATCTTATCACAAATTATTTGTGAGCCATATTAGCATAGATCTGAAATCTAAAAATATGAAACCTTTTGACTTCTTATATACTACCTTATTTCTCATTAGGCCATCCTTAAAAATATTTTGGTTTGCAGTAACAGTAAATTTATTTTTAAAAAAAAAGGTCGGTAGGTAGGTTTATTTATTTTATTTTTTTTTCAAGTTTCAATGAAAATTTTTGGTGATGGTGATTATGTAGGTATGAATTTAAACAAATTTGCATATCATTACGCCACTGACTGGGTCTTCAACCCGTGCCTTCGGGCGCATAATTGCAAACCTCATTTTGATACAGGCTATATAAACCACAAACAAATTGAAATCTTTGTCAAAAACATGTTTATTGCATGAATTTCAGGTGAGAAGAAAAAAATGATGTACTGTTAACTGTTTTACTTCCACCGCTAAGTATCAGTGCAACCTACAAATGAGAGACCGTTTACTTTGCTTTTTTGGGTTGTCACTTTTGTGAAAATAATCCTGTTTAAATTGAGAGACAAGTGTTCATTAAATCGATTGTAAAATCGATTTTGCATGTCTAAATACGTTTTATATGGCAAGTAACACCAAATATAGGTAAACCCATGGACAACAGGCAGGACGAATGTAAAGATTCAATATATTGGTAAAGACCAATATTTCTGATGATTTATTGGAGTAAAAAACAAGGAGTGCAACATTCTCGAAAAACAATAAGCAGAGTGGACTGCCATCATGCAAAACATTTACTGCAGGCTTCAACATGGCTGTGTTTATGATTAGAAATGTCAACAACAACAAAAAATTGCATAAGCAATTCTAGCCCGAATCTGTATCTGGGTCAAAGACGTTAAGATGTCCGCAACAAAAGAAATGTACAAAAGTGATTTTGTGTCCATAGAAACCACATTAAAGGTAAATAAAATGTCTACTTTTATGTTTCAAATAAGTTTTTGTAGAATAAAATGTCAAAATTTGGTTGAAATAATGATACATGGTTATTCAGTGTAACACAATATTTATGCAAAAATTCAAACAACATGCTTATTCTGACGTGTACATATTAAAATATCTAAAAGAATAATGGAGCATACAAAATTTTATTGGGTCTCATTCATGAAACACGAGCAGAACGAATTTGTGTGTAAATCGCGTGTAAAGTGGTTTTGGCGTAAATTTTCGGATTCATTAAAATGTTCGTATTTTCCAAATGTTAGTTGGTACGAAAGAAATCTACACCTGCTCCCAGCCACGCGTGAATAGTGCGTTTAACGTCTGAACGTTTTGCTCATTAATAAGGCTGCATTTTAATTCACCTTAATTGGGTACATATTTATACAGCATTTTGAAAAAAAAATTTATATATAGTAATTACATTGTGTTTTAAATTAGTAACAAATTCTTACTGACAAATGGGCAAAACCTAGGATAGTGGCAAATGTTAAAAATGTAAAATTACAACTCATTAGTGTTTGGGGTGAAAGTAATTAGTTTTTTTTTATATGTCATAAATTGATTTTTGTTGTAAATATGCCTGACAAGATTGTTACACTGAATGACATTTTACTGGGTGTTTTCTGTAAATCAGGGAAAAACTAAAACAAAATTGCAATTAAAAGAACGTAGCACTTTTTCGTCTTTGATCCATCTATATGCATGAGACTGTCTCAATACCGGCAGAATTCACATTTCTGTTGTAAAAAGAGAAACATTGTGCAGAAGTATTATTTGCTGTTATGAGGTGTGTCCGAAGCTGCAGTTGCTGTGTGACGTGCTCCAAAAAAAAAAAAAAAAAAAAACCTGGACACACAAAATACAAACATTAATGTAATACAAAATATCTGGGCACAGTTTTTGCAGAACTTCGTGCCAAGTTAAAGAAGTGTCGAGCTGTTTTAATAAAATTTTTTAGATGAATTATGTTGCCCAAAACTGTATGACTTTGAACAGTGACTGCAAACATTTTGTTTACTGTAGCCATTATTACCAAGCGCGAACCGTTGACTGTGAATGAGAGTATGAGACGAAGCGTACGCACAGGCCATAGTGTGACATCCGTGTAAACATAGATGACGTCACAGGTTTTTTTAAAAGAAAGAACGTAGCCTTCTTTTGTATGTAGGCCAGGGCAATTTATGTATTTACAATACTTACTAAAATATAATTAATATTATTTTATTTATTTTGTATTAGTTGTTTGAAGAGTAAAAAAAAAAAATTGGTCAGTCTTAACGCAAATTTAGAAACCGGCAGGTCGGTCGGACTAAAAGCAAAAAAAAAAAACAAAAAAAAAACATTTGAGTCGGTCCTAAATTGACAGGGTCGGTCGGGTTACGGGAAACAAGAATATTTTTAAGAATGGCCTTACAGATCCTTTTCACATTTCCATGGTTCTCAGAAGTGGAAGATATCATAGTTGGGGGAACTTTTGTGTCATTACATTTATTTTTTACTCTGATGTGGAAATATGCTTGTGTATTTTATATGACAAATAGCGCGAATCAGGCTTTCATCCTTTTGTTACTTTTTCTCTTTTCAGTCTTTGCCATTGTATGTAATGCCGACATGTTTTGAACTTCCTGTAGGCAGCTGGTTTTAGTCTCAGTGTCAGTTCTCAAGTGTGGTTGAGAAGTATCTGTTTTTGGTGGTTCACGTTTTGCTTATGAAGTTGTTCTTCTTTCTGTGTCAAGTTCTGCATCTGTTATCTGGCTTTGAGTCTGACCACAGATCTCACTGTCTGTATTGTGCAATTTCAAAAACAACTCTTGCATGTGTCACTTTCCCATGGCAGGGCTGCAGAACAGCCCATTGTGTCTTCTGAGACTATACTGTACATTTTCATCTCAGAAATATCATGACGTAAACCAGGTGCTACACATTTTGTATCAGCTAATTAAGTTCTGTAGTGAAAGCTCAGATTTTTAGCTGTGCTCAAATGTTCTTGTTGAGCCCAGCTGGCCAGAGAACACCCCGATCCTCAGCTGCATATCATATGAAATGATGAGGCTTCAGGCACTTGTTCATTTGTGCTTTTAATGGACCTCTTAGAACACACTGTTTCTTCTGGATTTATGAAATATGTTTTGTGAACATCACTGTTTGTACACTGATTCACTTCAAGTTCATGAGCATTATTTACTATGCATTTGTCTGAAAAGAGGTTATATCTGTGTGAGTCTGTATGCATCTCTACTCCTACTAAAGTCAGTTTGTTAAAGTCAGTATGCACGCAGTTGCCAGCAACTCATTTTTGTGCACTCAGCAACCTGATTTCAGCTGATTTCTGAGCTTATTTTTAAATCAGTTTTGTGTTGTGACGTAAAAGCAGCTAATGTTCATTAAAGGTGATGAATGTTCAGTCTGTTTGTGTCCCATTAGGCTGAATTGATCACAGCGAAGTACCTAAACTCTCATTTACACACATACATATACATCACAGGCACCCTTTTAGTTTGCCAGTGTGTGAATTTGAATCGAATTGGCTAGATCTCACAGGATGTTGGATTGGAATTTGAATTTACAAATGTTTTATGAAAAAAATACATACATTTTATCCTTAATTTAGACTAATTATACCTGTTTTTTCATGGAATATACATTATTTCGGAACTGAAGTATAAAACTGTCAGTACTGTTTAAATAATTGAAGGGATAGTTTACCCAAAAATGAAAAGTATGTCATCGTTTACTCACCCTAATGTCTGTTCAAACCTGTATGACTTTATTTCTGTTCTGTGGAACATGAAATAAGATCATTTGAGATTTTTTTTTTTTTTTCACATAGTGGAAGTCAGTGGTAATCAAAATCATTTTGGAGTGAACTATCCCTTTAACATCAATAAATACAAAATGTAAGATTACCAGAAGAATTTCAGTTGGTCATATAATTTGTAAATGAATAATAATTGATGTAATAAAATATATGTGAATTTAACACAAGTTTCCATAGATAATACATTTTAGATAATAGTAGGTTATTTACAGTAATTTCATCAAATGTCTATGTAAATTCCCCAGTATGTGTATCAGAAATAGCAGGGAATTTGTGATTTCCAAGCCTGGTCATGAAAAACAGTTCTTTACAATTGATGGGCTTTTATTATTATTATTATTATTTTTTTGCTAGTTTATTTGTCTAATTCTTCACGTAGGGGAAAAAAAAGTCAAAAGGTATGGAAACTATGGAAGAGGATTAGGGCCAAGTAATGTTGTTTTTGGCAGCCAGTTTTAATTTTAGATTTAGTCTGGCTTTTGTGTGCTGTCATTTTAGTTTTTATTAGTTTTAGTCATGTTCATACTCTTTTTAGTCTAATCAAGTTTCAGTCAGCTAAAAGTCTGATCATTTTAGTCTTATTTTAGTCAGAATTATCGATGTATACTTTCGTCTAGTTTAAGTCAACAAAAACGGATAACATTTAGTCTAGTTTTAGTCAATGAAAATTGTATTTTAGTCTCTTATTAGTAATGCAATTCTATTTAACCCAGTCAATATGGTATAAGTACCTAGTAGTTTAGCCAAACACATTTCAAACAAGGTTATCTTATTATGTTATTGTTACCTCATAGACTGATAAATACATCCATTCCAGACAGAGAAGACACTTTGATTTGAATTTAAAACATTTATTTTACCAGCCAAACATGTTATAAAGTACACACATCATTCCCTTTCTCTGTGTCAGACTTAACTTTGTTTGTTGTCATCGTGAGTGGGGCCTGACGTCGTGACGTCCGAGTGACTGAGTGACGTCGCCTGCATCTCCGCAGTGCGACCTGATGCAGCCCCTGAAGTGAGACACAGGAAACAGAAATACTACAAAATAATCATAATAACGCGACTAAACGAGACTAAATAATGTTATAATATTTAGTTTTAGTCAACAAAAAGGAAGAGACATTTTAACATAGTTTTTATTTTGTAAACCACATTTAGTCTTGTTTTTATTCGTCAACAATATTGCATAATACATTTTATTATAGTCAACGTTACATGATCAGCATTTACGTTGCGTCTCGTCTCGTTTTCATCACGTGATAAAGGTTCGTTGACGGCAATATTTTGTCATAATTTTCATTGACGAAATCAACATTTAATAAATAAAATGTTGAGAACTATATAGTTAAATGTTGGGAATTATATAGCTACATTTTGAGAATAAAGTCGTCGTGTTTCGAGAATTTCTTTTTCAAAAAAAAATTGAAATAAAATGTTGAGTATAAACTCTTTTAAAAAAAAAAGTCTAAATAAAATGCCGGGAATAAGCACACTCGTGTCATGATCATTTTATCTCGTTGGACAGTGCTAGTCAGCGTCTGCTGTGGAATAGGTCGTAGAGTAATGCTTGTGGATGTAGCTTATGTGATCGACCAGAGTTCGAATCTGCCTTTTGCCGAACTCTCTCATCTTCCTTTTTTCATCACATACCACATATCGTATTATAATGACTTAAATCTCGAGATGGTTTTATTTTTTTATTTTTTTATTGCTTGGCCCTAGTCCTCTTCCATAGGAAACCTTGATTATTATGATTATGAAATTTACATCCTTAAATTTCTATTACAAATCTTACTTGGAATCCTACTTGCCAATTTGATTCAAGTTCAGCCGAATAAACAGCCAAATCTACTCACCTTATCACATCTGTCTGTCTCTGGTTTTGCATTTTGGCCAGTGGTTTGCAATCTCTCGTCTCTGAGACTCTGATGGTCATATTAATGTCTCTGCTGGTGGTCTGACTGCTAGCACACCTCAGGTGAGCAAACAAGCTCTACTGATCCGCAACACACAAACTGAGAAAACGCAGGATCTAGGTCACCGCAGGACAAGACATGACCGGCACAGAGAAAAAGAGAGAGAGAAGGAGGTGGTGAAGTGAGTTTAGTAAAGAGGAGTCCTCATCCCGCTAATGTGTGATTCACGAGTTCACCCTTACATCTAATCTGAAGGCAAATGGTAGGCATATTTTGGCGTGCTGTCCTGGGGGAGGGGTCCGGGCCCGGAGCATAGCCCGAACCCAAATAACTCCCCCTATCCCAATTTGGGATAAATAGATTAGAAGTGAGGAGTTGGGGTGGAGGAGGGTTGCCGAAAAACTGTCGTGGGACAGGAGGTAGGAAGACTGGATATATATACGCGTGCGTGCTATAAGATGATTAGCTAAACGAGATGCACCTGTACCAAATTGGATGATTATCTGATCGTGCTTCTCCCGAACTTTGTTAATAAAACCACATTTCACGAGTTCACCCTTACATCTAATCTGAAGGCAAATGGTAGGCATATTTTGGCGTGCTGTCCTGGGGGAGGGGTCCGGGCCCGGAGCATAGCCCGAACCCAAATAACTCCCCAAAAGAAGCTTAAAGCCATAGGACAGCAGCCAGAGAGATAAAATTTAGTTGCCCCCCAAAATATGCGTGTTGGGAAGAAAATGCAGAGCGACCTGGAGAGCCCGTGCAGTGTTCGACGAGAGCTGCGGCTCGCAACGTCTTACCAGCGAGCCCTCCATGCCGCTTATGGGAGGAGCACAATGCCAGATATCAAGAAATGAGGGACTCTTGCTGCCTCCGAAGGGAGCTGCGGCTCTGCTGCACCGGAAGGGAGAGTCCCTCTTGCGGCTGAGTACGAGGCGCGGTTTGTTGCATCTGATGGAGGGCTCTCACTGCGACTGAAGGGAGCCAGCGACTGTATCCCATCGGGAGGGAGATCCCTGGCCGCCATAGAGTATGCAACATAACTCGGACGGGGGGTTCACACTGCGACCGAAGGGAGCCGTGGGTCTGCTGCACCAGAAGGGAGAGCCCCGTCAGATGCTAAATAGGCAATGAGATTCGGGCCGCGGTTTGGCGCGTCGGATGAAGGGCTCCTAATGCAACCGAAGGGAGCCAGCGGCTGTACCCAGAAATCAACATTTAATAAATAAAATGTTGAGAACTATATAGTTAAATGTTGGGAATTATATAGCTACATTTTGAGAATAAAGTCGTCGTGTTTCGAGAATTTCTTTTTCAAAAAAAAATTGAAATAAAATGTTGAGTATAAACTCTTTTAAAAAAAAAAGTCTAAATAAAATGCCGGGAATAAGCACACTCGTGTCATGATCATTTTATCTCGTTGGACAGTGCTAGTCAGCGTCTGCTGTGGAATAGGTCGTAGAGTAATGCTTGTGGATGTAGCTTATGTGATCGACCAGAGTTCGAATCTGCCTTTTGCCGAACTCTCTCATCTTCCTTTTTTCATCACATACCACATATCGTATTATAATGACTTAAATCTCGAGATGGTTTTATTTTTTTATTTTTTTATTGCTTGGCCCTAGTCCTCTTCCATAGGAAACCTTGATTATTATGATTATGAAATTTACATCCTTAAATTTCAATTACAAATCCTACTTGGAATCCTACTTGCCAATTTGATTCAAGTTCAGCCGAATAAACAGCCAAATCTACTCACCTTATCACATCTGTCTGTCTCTGGTTTTGCATTTTGGCCAGTGGTTTGCAATCTCTCGTCTCTGAGACTCTGATGGTCATATTAATGTCTCTGCTGGTGGTCTGACTGCTAGCACACCTCAGGTGAGCAAACAAGCTCTACTGATCCGCAACACACAAACTGAGAAAACGCAGGATCTAGGTCACCGCAGGACAAGACATGACCGGCACAGAGAAAAAGAGAGAGAGAAGGAGGTGGTGAAGTGAGTTTAGTAAAGAGGAGTCCTCATCCCGCTAATGTGTGATTCACGAGTTCACCCTTACATCTAATCTGAAGGCAAATGGTAGGCATATTTTGGCGTGCTGTCCTGGGGGAGGGGTCCGGGCCCGGAGCATAGCCCGAACCCAAATAACTCCCCCTATCCCAATTTGGGATAAATAGATTAGAAGTGAGGAGTTGGGGTGGAGGAGGGTTGCCGAAAAACTGTCGTGGGACAGGAGGTAGGAAGACTGGATATATATACGCGTGCGTGCTATAAGATGATTAGCTAAACGAGATGCACCTGTACCAAATTGGATGATTATCTGATCGTGCTTCTCCCGAACTTTGTTAATAAAACCACATTTCACGAGTTCACCCTTACATCTAATCTGAAGGCAAATGGTAGGCATATTTTGGCGTGCTGTCCTGGGGGAGGGGTCCGGGCCCGGAGCATAGCCCGAACCCAAATAACTCCCCAAAAGAAGCTTAAAGCCATAGGACAGCAGCCAGAGAGATAAAATTTAGTTGCCCCCCAAAATATGCGTGTTGGGAAGAAAATGCAGAGCGACCTGGAGAGCCAGTGCAGTGTTCGACGAGAGCTGCGGCTCGCAACGTCTTACCAGCGAGCCCTCCATGCCGCTTATGGGAGGAGCACAATGCCAGATATCAAGAAATGAGGGACTCTTGCTGCCTCCGAAGGGAGCTGCGGCTCTGCTGCACCGGAAGGGAGAGTCCCTCTTGCGGCTGAGTACGAGGCGCGGTTTGTTGCATCTGATGGAGGGCTCTCACTGCGACTGAAGGGAGCCAGCGACTGTATCCCATCGGGAGGGAGATCCCTGGCCGCCATAGAGTATGCAACATAACTCGGACGGGGGGTTCACACTGCGACCGAAGGGAGCCGTGGGTCTGCTGCACCAGAAGGGAGAGCCCCGTCAGATGCTAAATAGGCAATGAGATTCGGGCCGCGGTTTGGCGCGTCGGATGAAGGGCTCCTAATGCAACCGAAGGGAGCCAGCGGCTGTACCCCATCGGGAGGGAGATCCCTAGCCATCGTGGAGCATGCAACATAACTCAGATGGGGGGTTCACACTGCGACCGAAGGGAGCTGTGGGTCTGCTGCACCGGAAGAGGAGCCCTAGTCCGATGCTGAGAAGGCAAAGAGACGCGACTGTTGGAGGGACTCCCGCTGCATCCGAAGGGAGCTGCGGCTCTGCTGCACCGGAAGGGGGAGTCCCCCATTGCGGGTTTATGGAGGCACGGTTTTTTGCCTCTGAGGGTTCTCCCAGCCTCCGTAGGGGGTTCGCAACTCTGCAGCAGGAGTGCTGCCCCGGAGGGGAGAGCCCTGATTGACGCTAACTAGAATACGACTGTTGGAGGGACTTTTGCTGCGTCCGAAGGGAGCTGCGGCTCTGCTGCACCGGAAAGGCGAGTCCCCCTTGCGATGCGAGGCATGGCTTGATGCGTCTGATGGAGGGCTCTCACTGCGACCGAAGGGAGCCAGCAGCTCTATTCCCCCGGGAGGGAGAACCCTATCCGCCCTTGAGCATGCAACATAACTCAGACGGGGGGTTCACCCTGCGACCGAAGGGAGCCGTGGGTCTGCTGCACCGGAAGGGAGAGCCCCATCAGATGCAGAATAGGCAAGAAGATTCGAGGAACGGTTTGATGCATCGGATGGAGGGCTCCTGCTGCGACCGAAGGGAGCCAGCGGCTGTGTTCCCCCGGGAGGGAGATCCCGGTCCGCCCTTGAGCATGCAACATAACTCAGACGGGGGGTTCACCCTGCGACCGAAGGGAGCCGTGGGTCTGCTGCACCGGTAGGGGAGCCCCGTCCGATACGGAGTAGGCAAGAAAACGCGACTGATGGAGGGACTCTCGCTGCGTCCGAAGGGAGCTGCGGCTCTGCTGCACCGGAAGGGAGAGTCCCCCTTGCGACTGTATAAGCGGTTTAATTTGATGCATCGGATGGAGGGCTGTCACAACGACCGAAGGGGGCCTGTGGCTCTGCTGCACCGGGAGGGATACCCCCATCTGCCGCTGAGCGCGCAGCGCAACTCAATGACAGATGAAAGGCTCACACTGCGACCGAAGGGAGCCACTGCCCAGCTGCACCGGAAGGGAGAGCCCTGTCCGATGCTGAAATAGGCAAGGAGATTGTAACGATGGCTGGAGGGCCCTTACTTTGGCCGAAGAAACGATAACTGAGAGGCTTCTATTAATCAAGTACACAACATGATTTAAGGAGGAATAGTTTGTTTTTTTTTATTTATTTTATTTTATTTTTTAATGTCTGATGAACAACAACCGAGGGCATCTATCGGATTATGTGAGAGGCCCCTTTTGAGCTGCTTAAGATTAGGGCCGAAACGATTCCTCGAGTAACGCGATTACAAAAAATGATGTAGGCAAATTCCTCTGCTTCGAAGCCTCTTTTAATTTATTCTAAATCTCACGTCAGGTTCTTTCGCAATGATTTTTTTTTTTTTTTTTTTTGAATGAATTAATCAAAATAAGTAATTGCACTTACATCCGATTCACGAATTAATAGCTCTAAATATTAAGACGGAACAGTGTTTAAATGTAAATCCTGCATGTTCTGTGCGTCTCTGTTAATGAATGGAGCAGGAGCGCGACTTCCTTTTTCACACACACACTGAAGCGCACATTACGCTCACGGTAATTTCTGCGTCTGCTGTCTCACTAAATAAGGACTTGAACACATGAACAACATCTCCAGAACTGCTCTGACAGTCAGTTCATGAGCATTTGACTTTAAGTAAAACTAGCGTCACATCACATGCACAGAACTGAAAAGGTACGTCAACCCGACTAAATAAAGGTCCGGGGTACTGACATTTTATCCTACCCATCGGATTTACTGTGCATGCGCACATCAGTATAATTAAGCAAAAACACATTTTGTAACTCGATTATTTTTTTTTTTTTTTATTTTTTTTTTTTTTTAAATTATTTATTTATTTATATCTATATAGCATATTTTATAATACTGTATTTATTTATTTATTTATTAAGGAATAATAGCTGGATTGATTTGAGGGCATGAGATGGTCGAGTGAGCAACTGACCTGCAGACTGCGCATGATATGTTGCGGCAGCTAAAAAATACGCGGCTGTGAAGATCAGCATCCAGGGCGCCCCAATAGGGGCATTGATTCCACTGGGCTAGGCGTACTGCACATTTGGCTGAAAATAGCTTGTGGTAAGTATAAAAATGGGTTCCGCCATAAGACAGCGCGAGTTCCGCGACTATAGCCAGATAGTCATTGAGCTCGCGCCGTCTATAGGGAAAAGCAGAGCAGATTACCTCCGTATAGCGGCTAAATGCGATCGTGAATTCGGAAAAAGAAAGGGGGCGGGATGAACTGGGAGTCGAATTTTTTAAAGTTACTGAGAAATCTCCGCAATCTATTTGTCGGTAGGAATCAGCCGGAGGGAGCAGAGAGAGAAGAGAGGAGAGATCAACATCCGCACCTGCGAGAATCTGTGATTTGATGGAACTAGGCACGGGGGGTGGTTCCATAGCGGCGGCATTAGGTGGAGTATGTAGAGGGGTCGCTGTGAATAGAGTATACTGCGGTTTAGCTTGGGTAGAGGAGTTGGAAGGAAGATGAGGAGGGGCCATAACCGTTTGCGGAGACATCCTCACGCACGGATTATCCCCTGGAGCTGGGGTCGGCCCGTAGGGAAAAGGATAGAAGGAGAAAGGCGGAAATGAGGGAGGGGTTGCACCCGTTTGCGGAGGCATCCTCACGCATGGATTGAACCCCGGTGCTTGGGGAAGCCCGTAAGGAGAGGAAGATGGAAAGGAGGAAGGAGGCCAGCCTGCTTGTGTTGCTAGCTGAGGATTCCCAGCTTGGGTGTCTGCAACTGGGGCTGCTGGCCATTGGTGGGGAAAAGAAAAAGTGGAGGGGTAAAAGTAAGGAGGCTGAGCTTGAGCGGCTAGCGGAGGCAGCCTCGCGCTAGTCTTTGCAGCCGAAGGTAAAGTAGAAACTAGTGGAGGTTGGAAATTCGCGCCCGTAGGCACTGTTGCATGCGGCGAGGCAGCTGAAGGAGCTGCAGAGATAGGTTGTGAAGAGGGAGGCAGTGCGATGGGAGGAGCGGCCGAATTTGGGGCGTGGCCCCGACCTGCTGATGATCTGCTATGTCCTGACGCTTGGGGGGAGCCGGAACTTGAGCTGGAAGAAGATGACATTTGTGTGACACGTTGTTTAGACCTGTGGGCTTTGGTTACCTTTTTGGAGGTAGGTGGATTATTTCCCAGTGTGCTATAAAGCTCATAGAGTTGAGCTTTGCTCATGTTGCGAGAAAACCTGACATCTGAATTTGACAGCGCTTGTCTTAATCCTGCGACGGTCCATTTTCCAATGGGTGGGATGGATGGTGAAGCCGATGCATGTGATGTTGATGGTGATTGGATTGGCTGTCTCGATGGTGGAGGTGAACGGAGACTTCGAGGTGTGTGCGTATCCGGCCTATTTCGTCTTCGCCCACGCGCTGAGGCCTCGGGCTCGGCGCTGCATCCCGGTTGAGAAGGAGGTGCCATGGGGTCAGCAGAGGAAGCTGCTTTAGAGCCGGTGGCTTGCTGGGGAGCTTCTAGCTCATTGTCTGAAGGGAAGAGTTCGAGTTCCGACATCTGGCGGACGAGTGGATGCCGAAAAACTGTCGTGGGACAGGAGGTAGGAAGACTGGATATATATACGCGTGCGTGCTATAAGATGATTAGCTAAACGAGATGCACCTGTACCAAATTGGATGATTATCTGATTGTGCTTCTCCCGAACTTTGTTAATAAAACCACATACAGTGTGCAGGTCCATAAGAGTTTAGAGCATCATGGTTCAGAGCAGGATTTTCTCATGCACTTCACCCGTTAAAATGGGCTGCCACCCACGAGTGTCCACGCTAAGGAAAAGACTGCATTTTCGCCGGGATTCGTGAGTACTTTTTGTGTTTTTGGCTCTAAAGTGGCTCTTGAATGGTGTTGTATACAGACTGTAAGTGGCAGGCAGAAATTCATGGTCAGTTGATCCAGCCTGAATTACTGTAACAGATACGGTTTCCAGTGATCTATTGAATTACGCTTCAATCTTTTACAGTAGAGACTTCAAGAGGAGAGAAAGGTAAACTCCTGATTATTCAGTGTACTGATACATTTGAGCAATGTTTGTGTAATAATAATTTGTTCTTCAGAACAGAAAGTCACATATTTGTGCATTATTTGCATCTGTAGTGCCTTTTAATACACATTGTTTTGCATTATTACATATAATTGTAATACATACTGATTCTCGGTTCTGCCTTTTAAATGTATGCATTTCATTGAAAGCATGTGATCAAGTGTGTTTAGTTAACAGTTTAAAGGAGTGGATAGACTTATAGAAAAATATAATGCATAACAATGTGAATTATAAGATATTGAACTTGTGTGACTTGTGTTAGACAATTTAAAAGGTTTCAGTATCATATGAGATTTCAGTAATTCACCCCAAAATGAAAATCTTTAATTATTTTCTCACCATGTGTCATTCCAAACCTTTACGACTTTTTGTCTTCTGAGCAACACAAAAAGAGAAATGTAGAATAATGTACTGAACGCTTTCTTCCATGTACAGTTGTATTATCTTATAAATTCTTATTTCATGGAAAGCATATGTGAACTTTTCAGATAATTCAACTTGGGTATAATGCACAATTCATATGGACTGCTTTTAAATAGTTTTATGATGCTTTTTTTGGCATTTTGGAGCTTCACTTTCATAATATGGAAAAGAGCAGCAAGGATATTCTTCAGATATTTTGTTTTTGTGAAAGCCATACAGAGGACATGAGATTGATACAATGAAGACGGAATCTCTTTAACAAGCTATACAGAATTAACATCTCTATCTCACACACACACACGTGCGCGCACACACACACACACACACACACACACACACTGTGAACACACACACGGTGCAGTGGGCAGCCATTTATGCTGCAGCACCCGGGGAACAGTTGGGGTTCAGTGCCTTGCTCAAGGGCACCTCAGTCGTGGTATTGCCAGATCGAGAACCCACAACCTTAGGGTTAGGAGTCCAACTCTCTAACCAAGACTTCTCTTATAAAGGAAAGGTTGAACTAAAAGCTACCTCAGTTGTTTACAGTTTAAATGTAGGTTTTAATAAATGTTTATGCATAATACATTTTCATTTAGTTTTGCAAATTTTTGTTTCTAATTTACTGTAGTTACATGTATTATATCGGCCTTGTATTGGCCATTCGGCCATTAAAAATCTCATATCGCTCGACCAGCATTTAAAACCAAAGTTAGCAGTCTGGTTTCTACAACTTTCACTTAGGAACATAAATCTGCCTTTAAACTAGAAAAAATAAAATTCAGATCTAAAATTTATCTGAAAAAATTTGATCATGATATTTTATTTATATCACCTGCAAAGTCTTTATCCAGACTATTTAATGTGCTTAGAGGTGGCATAAATGCATTTACAGCTATTAAAACTGTATCCTAGACGCTGAGGTGGGTCAGAACAGGCATCATTTAGACTGGCTTTAATGCAGTATTTCGTCTTCACACTACATTTTGAGCAGACACTGAGCAGCATTAAATCATTCAGACCTTCAGACATTTTAAAAGTTTTTTGTGGCCACGGTATCTGTAAACTACATGAAAATATGAAATGTTAAATATAGCAAGAATCTTTTTAGGGAGAGAAAGCCGTGAATAATGTATGCTTCCTGTTATAGGCTTGCTGCACTTTTCTTTTGCAGCATAAGCATCTCCTAACAAACTATAGCAAAAAAGGGCAACTCAGAATGTTGCTGATCATGTCAAAACGAAATCCCTGTCCAATGTACAAGGTCTGACCTCACCTTAAATACTCAGAGGAAAAGAGAGTGAGGCAGGCAGAGCGATTTCCTTGTTAATAAGTCTGCCTTGAACGACTGCAAATTAAAGGACAGGAACACTGGTGCACGCACACATATGCACACACACGCATCTGTGTTCAAAGCTTTGTGCCTGAAGAGAAACAGATCTAGTTAGTCTAGTTACTGTGACAGGGACACACTGACCCTGAGCTCACGTTGACCAGAAAAACATGACATGACTCTGTCACTCTCTCATCCTCTCACTTAATTGTGTGTGTGTGTGTGTTCACTGCTGTGTGTGTGCACTTTGGATGGGTTAAATGCAGAGCACAAATTCTGAGTATTGGTCACCATACTTGATTGTATGTCCTTTCACTTTTTTATAAGTGGCGGAAACCCACCCAATCTGGCAACATTGGTCAACAGCTTGTCTTTCAAAATAAAAGTATGTCATAAGAAAAAAAAAATGTAGAATGATGTTTTTTTTTTTTGTTATCGATGTTGTTTCTTTGACTATTCACTTTGCAAGCCACTCAGAACAGTCTTGGGACCCACCGGTTTGCATCATTTGCATCATATACTTGAAGGAGCCACTGTATAATCTGTATATGACCACTTAAAGTAGATCAAGAAGTTTAGATTTGTTCAGTATTGAGTTTGAGATTGATCTTTCTATCCATCCAGATAGTCGCTATCAAAATAATTGAAGAATGTGGAAGCACATTATTGCTGGACATTGTTCCTGTAATAATTTTTCAGGCTGCTCAATGTGCCCTGGTTGCCTCTTGTGTTCTTATTTAATTGGTCAGATCCTTGTGAAAGATTTGCAGGCCATCTTTCATCTGAGATTAGACAGAAACCTTCAAGCAGTAGCGTCCTGTTACCAGAGCTGATGATTCATCAGATAACTGTAGACTGATGTTATCTAACACCCCAATCAGATACTGCTCTCTCTCTCTCTCTCTCTCTCTCTCTCTCCGTGCCTCTCTGCTTTTTCTTTTCCACTGCGCTGTAAACAGAGTCCCGTCTCTCATACTAAGCTCATGTGCACTTCTGACTTACTGTCAAATGAACTCTTTCCTCAGACATTCGTAAATTTAGTCCTCTGTGGACATCTGTCTGTCTGTCTGTGGGCACTGAGTCATTTTACTTGCAGATTAAACTAACTCTCAGAGTTCTTTGGGTTTTTGTCAGGAACAGTGGGCTGTATAGAACCAGTGAAAGTAGGTCATGAGCGACTGATTGAGTTCTCCTCCTTGTGTGGGATTCACCAGTGCTGCTGCATAAATCTCAGTAAAACACCAGAGACCTTGGTGTTTGTATCATAAGTCATCTCCTCAGTAATCTGTGAGGTATGAGTGGATCTGCATGGAATCTGCAATGAATTCCACAGATTTCAATGGGTTTTGAGCACAATTCATTGCTAAAGTTCTACATATCTGTAAATCTGAACTGTAGAGCTTTCTGCATATATATATATAGAGAGAGTCACAACCTGATATTCCAGGCCAATTATTAGGCCAATATTTTGCCTCGGCATTGGCTAATGGTTGGACAGTTGTTGTTGTTTCCCCTTCATCTTAAAAAAAGCTTTTTCTACCCACAGCCTTGTCAACATTTTATTTTCAGTAAAAATTGTATGAAATAAGTATTCTTTTATTAATAATGTTGCTCTTATGTTGGCATTATATCAGAAGTTGACAAATAGTTAATAATGTCTTCTAACCCTCTGAGCTCTTTTCAGTCGTATAATAATCTCTGTTATTTTTGCTAGTCAGGGTTGTGTGCAGTGCTTGGTTTAATTTCTGTGTGTGTGTGTGTGTGTGTGTGTGTGTGCATGCATGCAGGGATTAGCTGCCTCACTTCACTCTCTCCGGTATGCTCACTAACTAAGCCTGACAGTCACCTCATCACCTGACTCCTCATGCTCTCTTCTCATTGGCTGGCTCCTGTCAACCTCCATACGGCAGTGAGCTCAGCGATGCCGAGGGGGCGGGGCTATGTAAAAGCTGTCGGAGGCCATTGGGCCGCGAGGGTAAACATAGCATGACTGGACCCACATAAATAAACTCCAGCCTCCACGGGCCTGGTTCGGCGGGAGCCAGAGATCCTCATCTGTGCTTCCCCACTCAGACCCCTAGAGACCCAGCAAGGGTAAAGAAACGTGCAACCAATGATGCAACCGATTACATATACCCACAGAATACTCACAATCTTATTGGTGGAGAGGAGACAGAGTGATGAAGCCAATCATTATATGGGGATGATTAGGAAGCCATGATGGTCAGAGGGCAATGGGCAAATTTGGCCAGGATGCTGAGGTCACAACACTTCTCTTTTCTAAAGACATCCTGGGATTTTTAATGACCACAGAGACTCAGGACCTCAGTTTAACATCTCATACGAAGGATGGTGCTTTTGTTACCTATAGTGTCCCTGTCACTATTCTGGGGTGCTAGGACCCATGCAGACCACCCCCTTCTGGCCTCACTAGCACCTCTTCCCCATGAGGTCTCCTATCCAGGTACTGACCAGGATCAACCCTGCTTAGCTTCAGTGGGCAACCAGATGAGAGCTGCAGAGTGATAGCTGCTAGCTATTTAAAATGATTTTTCCATATTCAACTGCCTTTGGGACAAGTAACATTGCTAATCAGATCATATAAGAATTAAAATATTAATTAATGAAAGGATATAGTTTGTGCCACATATATAATTTAATCCCATGGGGGAGTGAACATTTCCCATTTTTTATTTTGTCTTCACAAAACTATACTCATACATTTAATTTCCAGATAAAATTGTGTTTCAGATGGCATACGGTGGTGTGTTGGGTTCACATTCAGAGCCTGTGATGGAGCTGTCCATTCAGCACCACAGTGACATGCACTCACTCTGATTGGCTAATGCTTTTACAGGGATTCATTCTGATTGTCAAATCCTCTGCCAATCAGAATCCGCTGCAGGATTGGAAAATGGGAATTATATGGCAATTTTTAAATGTGTTTAGCAATCTTTAAAATGTGCATGTGTGCTAGTCTTTTAAGTAGTATCATAGTCATCCGAAATAGCAGTTAAACTTTCAGGTTCAGGTGTCTTCATTCTAGTCTCTTCAAAAACCTAAAAAAGTGTATTTTTAATATGTATCTGTCTACTTAAGAATTTCACAATGAATTAAATGTGTTACAATTCGTGGAATTTACTACTAATTTCTGAATGATTTCTGAATGTTTCTTCCTTTTTTTTTTTCGGTGTAAGGTGTGTTCTCACCGATAGTGACTGAATCAGTGGAAGTCTATGTCCTGTTTTTTTTTTTTTGTTACTGGGTGACAATCACACACTTTACTGTCTGCACTTCCAGTGGTTCAGCACTGTGTATTTGCATACATCCATAACAATTGCTATCTCATGTTACCTAATATCACTAAACGAACACATTTTGTCAGTACAGAAACAACTTTTCTAACCTCTAAAATAAAAGGGAAATAATCAGCTAGAATACTTTTCATGCCTAAAAACCCAACTCTAATCCTCAACAATTATTGGTTGATATAAATGTTGTTCTGGGACCAACAAGGATGTTGATTCAGGAACATCTCTTACTTTGCAAAATCATGGTCACTGTATTTAAGAATGTCTGGAGACTAACTCAGCAAGATCTTGTCTTTTATACTCAGTCAAAGCTGAACGCCACATCCCTCAAAAATGAGTCTGCAACTGCTGTTGCAATTTACTGACACATTAAGCCCTTTTTCCGAAGACATATCACAATTTTATAGACGTTTATGTGTTCAGACAGCTTGTGGATGTTTCTGTGACCTGTGATTCTATGGGATCAGAGAAAAACTGCTAGCCTGTACACCTGCCTAGATATTTGCCATAATATCAGCAGTGTGTGTGTGGCTTATAGCAGCTCAAACTAGGATAGAACAAGACACCATACAATGCATTTCTCTCATACATACACACAAACACACACACACACGCACGCGCACACACGCACGCACACACATGCACACAAACACTCACACACACACACACACACACTGTTCAAAGTGTTTACCATTCATCTGTATTAAGGGATTAGCGGACCAGCTGTCGACTGCCTCATAGTACCTCACACACCGCAGCAGCAGTGAGACCAGACATGACTCTCTGAGTCAGGAAGGAAGCAGGGGGGAGTGGCCTGAAGGATCTGAGCATGCTCAGTGAGTACCGGATTGAGATGAGAGCCGTTCATGCCCTCATCTGCAGGAAGAGAGAGAGAGGCTGCTGCATTTCAGAGAGGTGCACATGAGCGCTTCACACACAGGATGTGGAAGTATGGCTTTGCCCGGCACTTTCATGCAGAATAAGGCATTCTGAGTCGGGGCTGATCACCTGTGCTTGGGTCACGCGAACCGACCCGGATTATCATCCAGCTCAGGATGCCTTGGGAAAGGCGGCTCGTGAAATGGGAAGATGACACTGTGGGATCAGGACTGCCTTTACTGCACTAATGAAGGGCTTCAAGCTCGCCTGGTAAGATAAAAGGATAGATACCACTGGTCTGCCATGGGCCTCTCTTCTCTGTGCAGTTCTCGTTTCTGTGTACCTCTTATTTTAGTGTCGCAAGAAAGAGATTTTGACTTGCCAAGCTCATCCTAAACACCTGCATTATGCTGTATGCGCTCTGAATCTGTCGCTGTCAGAGATCTGCAATGACGTATTAATGTCCGTTAGTTTAAATCAACCAAGTACAGTGTCGACTTGCTCTGATGACTGAATTCATTCTCCATAGCTCCAAGCGATTGGCAGTCACACAGCTGAGGCTGAGATGGTTGACTTTAATGTCAACCTTTTAATGGTTATGTAACAGTGCCCTCTTAGATAGTGTTGGATAGTGACAGCTTATTTAGGGGTTTTGAGTTCAGTATAGATTAGTCTTTGAAGAGACAGTGACAGTGCAGTTTTCATGTGATAATATCTTTATATTCCTTTTTCTTGTTTCATGTATATACACTGCTACATATGAACAAAACAAAATATCATAGTGTGCTATTTGTGATAGGTGTTTAGTGGTGCGATGCAATGAAAAAAATTGGGAAAACAAAAACTTTGCCAGTTGGTATTATGAAGCAGTCGCTCGATGCAAAGAGTTTTAATTGTTTTTCACACTGAACTGTGTTTTGGACACGTTCTTGTCATTTGTAATACCGTACATTTCAATCTGATAAACGTGCTAAATGCAAATGTTTGTTAATAATGCTGCAAATACGTTACAGTAGATCAGGAGTTGATAAAGCTTGTATATGAAGAACTTGGTGTTAAGATGTCTTATCTGATAGGGCTAGTGTCTCAGTCTTGTAGTCTACAGACATTTCAACTTCATGAGAGAGAGAAAAAAATTCTGTCACGTGTTATAAAAACCTCAAACACAGATGACATCTTTATCGTACAGAGCATTTGCAAGAAAATGTGCTGCATATAATACAATTATTACATGCATACATACATACATATATACATGTATATATATATATATATATATATAGTAATGAGCATTTTCGTTATTAATTCTAAATGATTAGCCTGGTCTGGAAAGCTGCTGGTCTGCATCTTGGCCTCAAGGTGTCTAGTTCTAATCTGAGATTTCCAGAAACTCCCCGTCTGTCATTGGTCAAACAAAGAAACTTTCCCATCCTAAACTCGTCAGTTGGAAATTAGGCCAATAATACCATGGTTTTCTAATATACACTATGCTACTGAATTATATTCTGTCCATCCTATTTTGCAATGCGGAAGTATTTTCTGTGATTGCGCAAGACTTCTGATTCATTAGCCACTGTACATAATAACTAAAAGAATAACGAGTGCAGTAAGCAGTTAAACTATTTGTGCTGCAAACCAATGTGTTTATGGTAATGACAATACAACTATATGATGTCTTGTACAAACGAGATGTCTTGTATAGCTAAAATAACTGGTAGCAGATGAAACCGGAAGCCATGCGCATGCAAGTTGCAAATAGCTACACCTGCGCTTACGTTAAAAATCAGCAGATACAATGGTATTTTTTATTGTATTGCAGTGTATTTCATGAATTAGTGAATTACAATAGAACCTGTCAAAAGAAACATATTACAATAATACATGTTACAAAAACATGGAATGCCTTGGTATTTTTTGTAAGTGGTTTATAGACAGTTTTCCCTACACTGGTGTATCTGTACAGTTTTTTGATAATTAGCTGCTCTGCGGTAACCGTGTGGACAGTCTCAGCATCTGTGTGCTGCTGTGTCCTCCGGTGGGACTCATGCTCCCAGCGCTGTTTAATGAGCACTGCAGAGTGTGTCCTTGGATTGGGTCTTCACTGTGTCCATCTGTGTGTGTTTCCTGCAGTGAAATCCAAGAGACAGGTTGATAAACAATTATGAGTCCCTCATGAAAACACATCACAGATTTGCCATTTTGTTTACTTTTATATGATTTTTTAATTAATCCTGTATGATTATCCAGATTTATAGCATCTCTTTGTAGAATACTGTATAAAGAAGATGTACTTTCTAAGGCAGATGTGGTCACATGACCAGCTCTGTCACAGTCGAAGAATGCGAGTGTGTTAGAGTGTTTCAGTTATACTGCACAGACTGCACACTGTTAAAACAAAATGACTGTGTGTGTATGTAGTATGGAATGATAAACATTTGATGGTGGCTACATTACTTGACAGATGATCTGACTGTATGGTGTCCAATAGTTAAAAGTGTAGTATGTAATATTGACAGCTACATAGTGGTTGAAATGGGTCCCCCAGTCCAAATTCAAAATATCGGAGATGTTTCTGTCATTCCGCCCCCTCTTCCGCAAACTGGATGTTCATGTGGGTTGCCAGATTGAGGACACACAACAGGAACAGGAACAGTTGACAATGGAAGGTGACTATCTTTACAATGTAATTTAATGACTTTTTTAAATGACTCCGTTCGTTTGAAAGCTCCCATGGCTAGAATACACTGTGTTTTCCACCAATTGGCAACTGGGGATGTCAGAACCCAATTGGATAAACTGGCAGTGGGTGGAATCACAAAACAAAAACATACATTCTGGCATGGATTCATTGCACAATTTAAAGCAGAATAACTGTCTATACTGTAGTATTGTTTTTCAGAAAAGCAAGTATGTGAGTTTGACATGTTTCCTGAATATCTGCAAACACGTTAAGGTATTTTATGCTTTAGTAGAGTAAAATAAATTACATACAGCACCTTAAAATATGTCAGGCAGCTGGATTAAGTAATAAGACAAATACATTTTTATTATGATTGATGCCTTATGGTTCATTTTTCTCATGGAAAATAGAGGTCAGGTGCATTGCATTGTGGGATACGCCATTTCAAGCAGTGTGCTCTGATGCATACTGTTCATGTTGGAAATTGTACAGTAGTAGGTGAGCTGGGTATTCTATGCATACAAAATTGTGCATGCTTTTCACAGTATACATAGGCTACTGATTGTTATAAAGCTTTTATTATAGTAAAGATGGGCTGTTTGTTCCAGTTATGTTGGTGTTTAATTCTTTGGGGTGATTTATTGTTGTTGACTCAGTGCTGCAGTTGAAAAGCATTGAGCAGATTACAGGCCTATTTTAATCAGAGATGCACTGTCTCTCTCTCTCTCTCTCTCTCTCTGATTCAGTGTAGATCCGACTAGCTTGATTTGATTCACAAATTCATGGTTTGATTTGTTCTTTTGTTATTTTCATTGTCTTATTCCTGTCTCTGTTTCTGTGATGTTGTGATAGTAAATCATCCGATTATTCTTGAATTATGATTACAATCTGATGTGACCAATATTTAGGGTCTCTGTGATAAGACCCTAATTTAAATGTACTACAGTAACATAGAACTGATCCGATTCTGATCTGATTTAATATAATCTAACTGAATCATGATCTGATGCAATTTTTTAGATACCTAAAATGAACAGATGACAGTTTAAACAGACCTTTCTGATCTTATTAGACTCTCTAATCTAATCATAACCTAATATATTCTGATTTTGATCTGACTCTGGTCTAATACATTTATACTTCCAGTCAAATATTGAGAATAATTAAGCTTTTGAATGTCAATGTTAAACGTTGCAGAGATGCATCCTTAGTCATTTTGACATCATCCCTCAAATTTGTTGCAGTGCTTTTTTTTTTTTTTTTTTTTTTCAACAGTCTGAAGATGATCTGCCTTGAATTTGGTGAAAATCAGACAGATGGTTTAGATGAAAAAAAAAAAAAAAAACTAGGTTCAGCCAACTATGGCAAAGAGTCATTACAATAGGCTAATATACTCAAAAGTAATTACATAAATTTCATTATAGCTCTTTACCAATAGATGGTGCTGCCCTGAAACCTTTTTTATACCATCAGGGCATGGTGCCCAAGACACATATCGAGTTTTGTAATGATACAGCAATGCATATATAACATTTTATGATAAAAATTCAAAATGGCCAACACCCAAAATGACTGACATGGGAAATTTGGGTATGGTTTAACTCGGCATGCTGCACTGAATCTAAAGAAACCAGTTTTGTCCAAATCGTTTTGAAGTTCTAAGCAAAAATAGCCATTTTTTCATATCTCTGAAGAAACTGTCCAGGTAGCCTCAGCTCTTATAACACACACCAAGTTTGGTTTCAATATGCTAAAGCGCTGTGCAGATAAAGCCTCATGTACATTTTGCCATACTCTTCGTCAGATTCGTTCGCACATTATTCAAGAACTAGAGAACTTTTAGGGTGCTTTCACTTGCCTGGTCCGAACCTGAGTTCGGTTGCTCCCCCCTCCCCCTGCCCCCGCTGGACTGTTCATATTGTAATATTTGTGTCCGAACCACGGTTCGCTTGTGTCATCAGGCCAGCAGCTGTTTACCCCGTTGCTTGGTAACGACAGCGCAGGAGAAGGCGGCAAATGCATAACATTAATCTCTGCAATTTTATGTATTACGTTTTTGAACCGTTCATTTTGTTTATAAAGCTTCGGAACATAACAGCACTTGCGTCTGTCTTACAAATGCACTGAAAATGCTCTAAAGAAAGTTGAATGTGAACATAAATGAGATGTACAGCTCTCTGCTTGCAGCGCGTCAGTCACGCTCATCAGGAAAGTGAGTGAAACACACACACAAACACACATTTTCATCAAATAATTTGTCATTAAACGTGGTTCACTTCCGTGATTTGGTACGATTGCGTTCACATAATCACCGAACCATACCAGAGTTCACATGAAGCATACCCCAGACCACCGTTTTTAAGGGGACTCGGGTACGGTTCATGGGTGCACATCCGAGTACGGCGTTCACATCGGCCAAACGAACCCGAACTCTGACATCAATCGAACCCGGGTGCGCACCAAAAGTGCTAGTGTGAAAGCACCCTTAGCCATTGTGGTCTGAAGAGTCTTGACCGAAGTCTTGACCTTTAGAATTTTACATTTTGGTAAGCATTCGACGTGAGCCAAGGAATTAGAGGAAACAATTATTTTGCTTCTAAACTTTACTGTTCGAAAGTTATGAACTGTTAGTGGTGCTAGGGGGTTTGAGTTCAAGGCTCCATACTTGCTACGGTTAATGTTGAGATTGTCCTCTATTTGCGTGCCAAATTTAATAACTTTCCCAAAAAGTGGTTCTATGGGCTGCCGTAAAACCCCCTGGGAAGAAGAAAAAGAAGAATGCCAACGGATTTAATAGGTGCCATCGCACCTTCGGGTCTTGGCCTCTAATAACTTAACCCAGTCAGTGTATTTAAATAATTTCTGAAGGATCATGTGACAAGTAATGATGGTGAAAATTCAGCTTCGTTATCATAGGAATTGCCTCTTTTATGATACACCAAAGAAACGGTCATCGTTCAGAAAAATAACAGCACATTGCTCTTCAACAACACTGAGGATTTTAGCCATCATTCACACATATGCAATATGCAATAGTACTATCGGTTACAATACAAGTTATGCAGTCCAAAATGTATATGTGTGCAGAATTTGCTGGCATATGCATCACAGGAGAGGACAGAGTCAGCGAGCGAGTGAGAGTGAGAGGGGAGTGGTGTGATTGGACGGGGGGAGGGGTAGAGAGCCAGAGACTGGCTTGTTGTTCAAGCTGCTGACGTGTGCGGCTTCATTCAAGAAACCCATGCATATTATATCAACCCCAGCCGTCACACAGGAGTCGTTTTTCACGTCCTCCTGTCCCCGCTGACCCTGACAGAATGATAGCGAGAGACTAACAGGATAGCAGAGGAAACGGCCATGCGGAAGAGCGAGAAAACGAGAAAGACTGCTTGAAAAAAAACAAGGATGCTGGATTCAGAGATGATATGCTCCGCCTCCTCTTTTCCTCCTCTCTCGTCACATCACTCCATCCCCACACTGCAGCCACACTGAATGAATGAAGCTGAGCCCAACGCTTTCATGTAGCCCCTCATGGCCACCAGGTTTGTCTGTGTGTGATTTTTGCATGAAAATCATGAAGGGAAGTAATTATTTTTGCATTTGCATGATGGGCAGGCACACTTGACATGTTCATTAGCGGCAATTTCCAGTATTTCAGCTATCACAGATGCTTTTGCCACCTTTCAATATTTATCTGAGTGATTTCTTTGATGCTACCAGCATCTTTAAACCCATCTCAGCAGTCCTTCTTGGAACTGGATGAATTTGATGATGTTTTTAGAAGAATATCTGATATGCGTCATTTGACCAGAGCGATGCATCCATTTTCTGCATGTTGCAAGCATTTTTTTTTTTTTTGCATCACATACGAGCATTTTCACCCCTTCAACCAGTGTGAGAAAGATGTTTATCACTGCTTTTTGCTCTCTATGTAGGCTAGCGTGAGAGAGCTTTAACCTCCAACTGGTGGTTGGAGAAAAAAACACTTTCTTAGACCAGAAGTGTGTTGCACACTTAGATGTGTGTTGGTTTTTTAGTCTCAACATTTAAGCACAAATGTGAAAACTGCATTCACACATATACATGTGAATACGCCTCAGTGGCCTGTCATTAGGTCCCTAATGAGTGGCGCTATGACAGGTGAGAGGTGAGGAGAGCCAGACAGCCAGCCATAATAACTGCTTTTTTTCTATAGTTTGATAAAGACCTTTTATCACTAACATCAGGTGCTCAACATGATAGACAAAGCTTTTGTAGAAGACATGTTTTGAATGGATTATGAGGTACCTGCTTATTGGACTCTGTGCGGTATGTACTGTAGATTCGAAAAAAAAAATAATAATAATAATTCACACACTTTGCACAATATATGTACTATCTAGTGCACAACTATTGGGTAGCAGTTTTATTTTAGCATCATAGAGACACTATTAGTTTTTTGGTAAAATGTAAAATTTTTATTTACATATTTGTATTTTTTTTTTTTGTAATAATTATGTTTACTAAATTGGGATTATAGCACAAATATAAAAAGGAACCATAAAAAAAACACAGGAAAAAAGGTACACAGTTCAGATTTGTAAGAGGAATAATTCATACATAATAATAATAATAAAAAAAGAGTACAGAAGAATATCTCCAGAGAATTATAAAATGTCTATATAACTTTATTTTATATCAGTTTACATTATTTTAGTTAAGTTAACCTGAAGGAAAATGAGAAATGTCGCCTTGTCAACTTTTTTTTTATTTTTTTATTTTATTATTATTATTATTTTATATTATTATAGTTAACATTTTTTATTTCATGTAATGAAAATGTTATGGTTTTATTTTTAGTTTACTATAATAATCCTATAATATATATATAATATATATACTATAATAATATATTTAAAAAAAATATATTTTTTTACAATTTATTCTTAAAATATATACTATTAATTTATCAGTCAATATTGATTATTTAATTCTGCATGCTTGTTTAGTATGTTTTTACATTTTAGATCACACTTTCCATACTGTACCTTATAAAAGTTGTGATGCCTAAATTCACTAATGGCATTTAAAAACGATTTTTATTAGTATTTAGACTACTTATTTAGACATAAATACAACAGAATTTCAAATCAACAACTTTGCAGTTCATTTGCCAGAACTGTGCTTCTCATCCTCACTTTGTATATGAAATTTGATGATGGTCAAGAAAACATTTAAGCAGCTGATCTAACAGATTCTTGACAGCAGGACAGATGTAGACATATGTACCAGTAATTTGATGCCACTGTTTCTATAAAGGTTTCATCTGCAGTGATTTATTTGCCGTCAGAACCTTGTACAACATGTGGATGTGTGTTCTGGGAGGGAACGGCTGCCTGAGTGCACAAGTGCATTAGGCTGATATGAAACCAGAGATATTGTGAGGTGTTTTATGAGTTGCTGTGTTTTATCTGCTCTCTCTCTCTCTCTCTCTCTCGCTTTATCTCTCTTTTGTCACACTGTGTTTGTTTTTCCAGCCGGGCAGCTCTTAGCTCAGGTACAGAACATTAATAATTAAGATCGGTGCCCGCTCTGAGGGACAGATGAAGGGCTGACAGCAGGAAGATGGAGGATTGCTGCATGGAGAGATTGAGATAGAGATAGATGAAGTGCTTCCCCTTCTGATTGAAAAAAACCTTTTCATTTTCAGTGTTATTAACATGATCTTGACCTTTGTGAGCAATTCTGTGTGTTTGAGGTCAGCCAGTGGGTGTCATTCTGATGGTTTTTCCCAGAAGACGACTTTAATGTCTAGAGGTTACTCTTCATTATAGAATAATTAATGGAGTTCTCAGTTATGCTTTATTTACAGTGTGTGCTTTATTAACTTTGCCTACTTCGATGCTTCTCCTGAAAGCTCTTTAGAGAAATAAAATGAGGCAGTACAAGTGTAGAACTGCATTAAAGGGGTCATCGGATGCTACATGCACTTTTACAAGTTGCTTGAACTGAAATGTGTGTTGGCGGTGTGTGTTCACAACCACCCTATAATGATTAAAATCCACCTAGTGGTTTTTGTATTTTATCTCGTTAAACCATTTCCCCTTTCTCAAATCGAGCCGATCTCAGATGCCTATCTGTGTGACGCCACAGAGACGTCTACCCACACGTCACACATCCCCGGTCTACCTAAATACGTCCATGTCCGCGTGAATCATTCGTGATCCAGTTTCAGCAACGGAAGAAGCGAGTATATGTTTTTTTGTTGAATCTTTGCAAATCTCCTTTCCTAATAATGTGCTAATTAGCAAGTTTCACGATGAATGCGGCTAAAGTAAACCGTCTCTCTGAGATTAACTCTGAAGAGGGGGCGGGGTCAGCAAAGCTCATTAACATTTAAAGGAAAATCTACAAAACAGCTTGCTCTGAAAAGAGCTGTTTTTGACAGGGTAAAAGAAGGGCATTGTTTTACACTACCACTGAGAAATTTTGACCAAAAGAATCATATCAACTTGTGGAAAATGGGCATCCGATGACCCTTTTAAGCTAACTGAGACTTGTTATAGCACTTGCATATCGTTGCTCTATTGTGATTGCTTCCATGGTCCTTATTTGTAAAACTTTTTACATTCTCAGTCTTGTGTCTTCTAAAGATAATATGATAATGTCAGTGATGTGGAAATTCCCAGCAGTACTGCAGTGGTTCTTGATGTGACCCCCGCTGTTGTGTGTTTGGTCAGAGCTGTGAGATGTCAATCTGAATACATTCCTAAGCTGAAAGGGCAGAGGTGAAAGGCCAATGAGTGGCCTGCTAGGAAAATGTGTGTGTGTGTGTGTGTGTGTGTGTGCGCGCACTTTTGTTTTGGTGGTTGACTTCTGTTGTTTTGCCGGCTTAAAGAAAACTTGAACCATCTCCCACATGAGCACCACTGATCAGTGTGTCTGGAAGTTATGTGCTTACTTCCCAACAAACATTTGTATTCCTTGTGAAGTCTAGAATCTGTGTTTTACTGGATATTTGTCTTGTTTCTGTAGCACTGCCAGTAACTCGAACCGCAGCTCGCCAGCCTGCTCGCCTGTCCTGCATAAACGCCTGCGCTCCCCAACGCCCCAGAGTCCAGAGGGAGAGAACATGGTGGAAAAGAGCTCCGATCATTCCTCTGATAAAGCCCCCTCCACCCCGGAACAGGCCATCCAGCGCACCTACAGCCAGTCGCTTCACAGCACCCGCCCCGCAGGGAAGAACTCCAAAGTAAACATGTGTGACTGTACTTACTGTACTTCTGCTCTCTCCGTTTTCATATACTGCATGTCTTGCACATTTATTGCTACGATGGGATTCAATTTCTTATCAGTGCAGGTTTTTAAACTCAATTCTGCGTCGCGTTTTAAAATTGCAGATGATGTGTACTCATAGAGATGATAATCCACATGTTCATACATGATAACGGTGTTTGCAGTTTTAGTTTTCCAGTAAATTGAGTTCAAAACCCCGTGAGCTGCCTACTAAAAAATTAATTTAGACATATTATTTTAGCAACATATTCATTGAGGAAAAGGTAGTCCCAGACAAGTCGATGATGATGTCATTTATAAATAAATAATTACCTATATACTGTGTGTGTGTGTGTGTGTGTGTGTGTATGTATATATATATATATATATATATATATATATATATATATATATATATATATATATATATATATATATATATATATATATATAAATGAATTGACTGTTTTACACAATATATCTAGTACTTGATAGAGCATAAGTTTAGCAACAAACATATATATATATATATATATATATATATATATATATATATATTACTAATTATATTAAATTATCTTATTTAGTATTTTAATTTCAACTTAAATATTTTGCTTCTAAAGGTGTACAGTAGACAGCGTGGCAGCTCAGTAGATTTTGAAACCGAGCTCTTGCTTTCATTTTCATACCATTGCATCTGTTAAAGGATTTCATTTCCAAGATGAAAGGTTAAGTTCTCCTCTTCAAGAAGAACAATGCATTTTATGAAAAGGTATGCTTTACAAGAGGATATCATTTGAGAAATACTTTATGCCTGTCCCAATGTGAGGCACATTACATTCTGGTCTGATTTGAAGTTGGCGATCGTTGGATAATCATGTCATATCCATCAGCACCTCGTGTACAGGAGTAATTCGCAGAACATCTCTTCTGTTATGTGGAGAAGCTTTACCACCCAACAGTTGTTATTTTCTTTTTTTTTTCATTTCTCTGCACTTATTCATAGTTTTCTTTTTATTTGTTTTCTGATATCTGTTCTTCCTCTCATGCATGCTAGTCCCACAAGAGACTGTCTAAAGTAAGCATCACTCTTTTCTTCTCTACTGTACTTCCACCCTGCCTGTGAGCCATCCCATTATGCTCTGCTTCACCTGTCTGTGCTAACCTACAGTAGTACATAATAAACAAACCCAGTGTGAAGCTAGCTAGTAATGCCAAGTTAAATGTATTCAAGTGTGTCTGAATCACTATGAAAAAAGTTCACTTGTAATAGACAACAAACTGTACCGAGGCAGCATCAAACCAAATCAGATTTCAGTTACCGATGCCATAGTAGAGACGCATAACTTGTGTCGCAGAGGCAGAAAAACATATATTAGTAAAACATCTCACACCTAACCTCTTACTCTTGATGAACTCTCTCTCCAGTATGACAGATTAAACCTGATTAAAGTAAGAACTCAATATGTGTGGCCTTAAATCCCGTGAGAAGAGTCCGCAGTAGAGAACTGTAGAGTCCTGATGCTCTGTCCAATGCTCAATGCAGAGATTGCTTTTAGGTCTTTATTTGCGTATGTGTACCGTAAACCTGTATCATAATCACTGCTGAGGTTGTTTTGAGCTACTTGTGATGTTGTAGATCAGTTCTCTATAAAATGCACAAAACGGTTAGCAACATTTTATAGAAAAAGTTTAATTTAGAGTAAATACTGCCCCCTTGTGGAAGCGTTGTGTATGAGGAATGTGCAATGGTACAAGCACCAGTGATCCTTTAGGATATGCTCAAATGAAGTGCACTTATACCTGTGCTGATCAAACATTTTTGATAGATAGATAGATAGATAGATAGATAGATAGATAGATAGATAGATAGATAGATAGATAGATAGATAGATAGATAGATAGATAGATAGATAGATAGATAGATAGAGTAATCTGGATGCAACACACAGGTATACCTGCACATTCAGAGTTAAACCCTGTGGTGTGTGTATAATATGTAGATAGTCAAATGTATGTGTTTTTATGTATTTGAATGACTCCCTTAAAAACCCACTCTAATGTTCCTCTGTTCCTCTCTTGTTTCTTCCACCATCAAATTCGGATTCTTCAAACTCACAGAAAAGTCAAAGCTGGTATAACGTAAGTCTATTTTTATTCTTTTCTATGTTCTATTTATATCAGTGATTTTTTTAAATATTCAGTGTTGTGTGTTTGTATGATATCGGCATTTAGGGCTGGACAGTGTACTGAGTTTGTATGATATATCAATATATATTTTCATAAACGACATCGTATTATGCAATATCATCTATATCGATATACAGTGAGGCCTAGTTTGATAAAAATTCGATCTGAAAAATTGTGGAGGACACAGAGAGAACTGCTGCGGGGAAAGTACATTATCCAGTTTGTCCTAAATATGAGATATACTCTCATATATGTTAGCAGTTAGCACCTTTTTGCACATAATAGCCCATAAGCCACATGGTTACTTTCACTATATTTGTTTTCATTCTCTTTAACCTGTTAGTGTTTCACTGTAACTTTGTGACATACAACTTAAAAAAAAAAAAGTTATAACTTTGGAAAGCAGGTATAATCAGTGTCTTTGCCAACAAGGCTTCATGCTGTGATCCCATTGTGTTTTTTTTAGCTAATAGCTTTCAGCTATAGTCAACTATAGAGGCTACATGAGACTAGTCAACATCTGTTTCTGAAAAAAAAAATAAAAAAAAAAATGGGCAAAATATTTTTTTTCCTTATCCAGTTCAGTAAGTTCTTACAGTGACTTTCCTAAACAGAACAAACCTCAAAGTGTCACCTTTCAAAAGAGACCAAAACCATGCATACTGTATACTCCAAATGGTTCAAGAACAGCATGAAGTTTACTTTCGGTATGTGTTTTGTAGGCCTTCTAGGCAAATTGTACAGGAATGCTCAGGGGTTACGATAAACATTGTTACATTGCACAACATTGGGCAGGACTGGAAAGGCTTTATTGGTTGTAGGATGATGTCGCCTCCCAGTGTTGTTTGAGTTCAACTGCTTTCACAGACATGTTGGAAATAATTACCTATTTCTTCTCTAAAGCTGGATGTTTGACCTGATTTTCCCAGCATTTATTTTCCTGTGGGAAAGAATTGATTTTTTTTTTCTTCGGGTCAGGCAGCTCTTCACGACATTTTTTTCAGCATTTCACAAGTGCCTTTGTGATGTTTTGTCAGTGTGTTATGGTCGGTCATAACCTCTGGGCCATCTCGATGAAAGTGCACTGCAGAACAGCAGAACAAAGACTGCAGTGTTCTCTCTCTCAAATAAACAGTTTCTTTTTCTGCCATGGATCAGGCTGTGTTACTGCTCGAACATAATACATATACGAATGAATTTTTCTAAGCATGGTATAGCTCAGATCATTTGATTCTGGAGGAATTTGATGCATTTGATGAGATTTTGAGGTCTCTCCTGAAACTCAAGTCAAAGAATTTTCTCTCTCTCTCTAGAAAAATCTTAAGAAATGTAATCATATTGTCTACATTTTATCCCTACATTTTAGTTTTACATTTATGTTTTTTTACATTTTATCCCATTTTCCCTAGAATCACTCAGTTGAGCAGACCAAATTTTGACAATAGAATGGATGATGGTTTAAACTTGGCTTAAAAATGTTAGGGAGGTACAAGGGCAGTCTGAATGAAGCTTCTGCATGTCTCCGTAAACGAAGAGAAAACAGGATGTGTGGACACCAAAAGCTGTGTGATAACAGATAACAGTCCCTGTTAATAAAGATCAGCAGGAAACAATGATTCTAGGACTCCCTCCAAGTGTGCGCTTATCAGAAAACATTCAACTTTGCTCATTTTAGTTTTTCCTGAGTGGACAGATGAGACGGACACAAGCTGTAAGATGTCAACTTTAAAACACTCTTCTGACATCCATTCCATTAGGGAATCAGTGAAGAAATAACATTTTCAACTACAGGACTGTATAGTTTAATCAAATCCCATGTGGTCGCGGGGAGGGTTGAGTCATTTTTATTTGAATTGCTCATTTTACAATCCATTACGTTTCAAAGACTTCTACAGAAAATGATGCATTAGGCCTTCAGACCCTGAGTGAACATGCGAAGAGCAGCTGTGGCAAGAAAAGAAAAAAAAAAAAAACTCCCCATGACGCTAAGCCAGCGGAAGAAAAATCTTGAGAAGAACAGGACTCGTCCTTCTATATCTCCAGATTTAGATTTCGGTAACTATCTCAAATGGAATACCTATATGACCCAGGCTCGACATTGGGCATCAAGTGACAACCCGACATAGTACCAAAATTGTTCAAATAAGGGACTCTCTTAGAGCTTTCGAAACAAATGCAATGATAGGGTTTTACTAAGTGTGTCTTGCTCCTGAGCTGAACAATGAGTCTGCCTCAGATGTTTTGCTTGAAAGGGGATTGAAGGAGAGGCCAGAATGAGAGATGATTCACCCATTTGGCATCCCCTCGTCGTCCCCCCTTCCTCTAGCGCAGGAAGTTAACTAGAGTTCGTTCACCCCGTGAGAGTGCGAGTATGAGGGAGAGCGGGAAGACTGAGGCGTTGTCCTTGGCCGTGTCTAAACACTAACACCATAAAATGACTTGTGCACAATGGGGGCCTCTGTGATTCTCTCTCAAACTTTCTTTATCTCGCCATCCTATATTTTCCTCCACCGCCCACTGTTTTGATCTCTTACTCCCACTTCATGAAACCAAAAAAATTTCTCCTTTTCATGCGAATTTTTTGGGCTTTGTGATGAAATGAAAACATTAGTGGAAGCTGAAGTGTCTTGTTCAGTCATTAAGCACCTAATGGTCTTCAGGAAACTGACTATCAGTGCAGTATAAATGGTGTTTTTGCTACATTTCTGGAGAGATGTCAAATCTAGGTTGACCCGGGATGGGGAGGGGTGTAATGACAGTCCTAGGAGAAGCGTATAAATCTCACAGCTCTTCGATCATGAGTGAGAAAAATGTACAGCCTGAAGCAAGGAGTTTACTACATCTGACACGGCCCCTCCTCTCTCGTCCCCTTGGCGTTCTGTTGGCCAGCTGGCTTCCCGAGCTCCTCCCCCTCCCTGTTTCTCACACACAAACATTCTCTCAGGCCACTCCCACTCCTCTTGGCAGAATTGTTTTGTAGAAAATCTCAGTGAGAACTCTTTCCTGCCATAGTAAAGGGTTGCTCCAGCTCAAGTTGGAGAGAAATTTTGCATCCTCTTGGAAGAAATTTACTCAAAATTGCTCGTGGCAGACGAACGCATCTTGGCTTGCAAGGATATTAATGCATGCAATTTTGAATATGCATGCTGAAGAAAGAATTTTTTCTTTGTCTGAAGAGAAGAGTTTTTTCCTCAAGCAGTCAAACACTTTTATATTTTTGGATTTGTGTAAACGAATGTTTGCCTCTGGATATTTCTAGGTTAACAGTGTAACAATTTAGTTTTTCTTGACAGAATTGATATTTTCTCGCCATGCATTAGATAACCGGATTGAAAACCTTGAACCGTTTGGATCTAAAACACTGTAAAGTGGCAACATTCCTCAGTTGTTGACTGGATCTGGAACTGCTTCTTGTATTTTGTAAATTTGGTGGATCAGCAGGTGTAAACCCTAAAACAAGAAGAGAGCAGCTGCAAGGGACATTTCCATTCTGAGAGCATCAAGTGATCAATTCCAAAGGACGGACATTGCTCCATGTTACCACTAACTGTCCTCTGTGTCTTGTTAAAAATTTGACTCATTTCCTGAGGAAAACGTGCTCCATTTTTATTGTCAAGAGCGATGTGTGTATTTTAGTGTGAGGATTTTTCCTGCTGTCTGTGGAAGATTGTTTTCATGGTGTTTATGTGCTGAGACTTACTTAAACAGCAAAATAGATAATGCCAAAGAACAGTTGCACAGGTTACTCCAGGTCATTTCAGAGCATGGTGAAACTGCACTGGATCTCAGCGCACATGTTGTGAAGCATTACACCTCAGGAGACAAGTGAGACAAGTGGCATCGACTCCAACGCTGGACAGGAGCGATGGAAATCCTCAGTTTTGAAGCAGAGTCTGATTGGTTCTATGACTGGGAGGAGGTCCAACAACCCGAAGTGCCTCCGTGTGATTGGACGGACCGGGATTCTGAGAGCGTTCCTGCTGTAAGCAACCAATCAGAGAGGAGTAGAGAAAAGAGTTATCTCCCTCCTTTTGTTTGGATTTTGTTATGTTAGATCATGAGCATCTCGCAAACTGTTGGTGGTTTCAGTCAGGACAGGCCTGCAGAGGATCTGAAGTACTTATCCAGTACCTTGGTGTAGATAATGAAGCCAACAGAGCATTGAAAAAAATAAATATTGTAAAAACTTTTTATGTTGTATATGGGGGACACAAATGGCACCTGTTTTTTAGAATGACCCTTCACAGTTTGTCTACTTTGTACCTTTTGGGAAATGCTGTTTTGTCTGTGTCTGGATGTTTGTGTCTCATTCTCTCTCTCCTCTTGTCTTTCAGGTTTTGAGTCCCACATACAAACAGCGAAATGAAGACTTCAGGAAGCTCTTTAAGCAGCTGCCTGACACAGAGCGCCTCATTGTGGGTGAGTCTTATATTTGATCTTTATGCTACGGTATAATACTGTAGGAATTAAAATTTTCACAGCTTTAAATTAGTATTTAATTTTTTTCAAACTAGTGATAGCTAATTACATTTTTGGTGTGTGTGATTTGAAAAAGATGTGTAAAAAAAAAAAAAGCATGAAAGGGGCTGCTGTATCTTAACATTCGTAACCTCTGACCTCTCGCCTCATCCTGACAGACTACTCCTGTGCCCTGCAGAGAGATATCCTCCTGCAGGGTCGCCTCTACCTCTCTGAAAACTGGCTCTGCTTCTATAGCAACATATTCCGCTGGGAAACGCTGGTGAGTTGATGAATTACTCTCATCTCAGAGGGCATCAGTTACAATCAGTCGTCAACTCATGCCATATTCTTGAACCGCTGAATCTGAAAGCTGTGTGAAGGGATGCAGCTATTTTGTGCCCCCTTTATTTTGTTGGTCTTTTTAACTTTGTAAATAGAGTCATATACATTGAACACACTGTTTTGAGATGTGGCTGCTGCTGGTTTGTTGAGTTTTCTTTGTTTTCTTGTGTGTGTAGCTGACTGTGAGGTTGAAAGATGTTTGCTCCATGACGAAAGAGAAGACGGCTAGACTCATCCCCAATGCCATCCAGCTGTGCACAGATGGTGAAAAGGTAAACACAGGCCTTTGACTTTGACTTTAAGTAGTGTACCAATACTAAATATCCACATTTTCTCCTCTAGCACTTTTTTACCTCATTCGGGGCAAGAGATCGGACGTACATGATGATGTTCAGACTCTGGCAAAATGCCCTACTGGAAAAGGTTGGACAAGACATGGCATTATATCCAGTGATCCATTGAAAACAAATGCTTGGTTGCCATGTTCACCCACTGTGTCTCTGTTTCTCATTTTTATCTAGCCATTGTGTCCCAAAGAGCTGTGGCACTTTGTCCATCAGTGTTATGGGAATGAACTGGGTCTGACCAGTGATGATGAAGATTATGTACCTCCTGATGACGATTTCAACACCATGGGGTGAGTTTTCCCCCGTCACGAATGTTCAACCATTTAGGTGATTCATAATTTACAAATCTCCACCCTCTCTCACAGCTTTGTAGGAAGAGGTCCAGCAAACAGTCATTTAAGAGATTTCTCAATTTTCATGCGACACTGAAGAATGGAGTAATGATGCTGAAAATTCAGCTTTGAACCACAGAAATAAATGACATTTTCTAATATATTAAAATAGAAAACTGTTATTTTACATTGTAAAAATATTTAGCATTATTACTGCTTTTACTGTATTTTTGATTAAATGAATGCAGCCTTGGTGTGCATAAGAGACTTGTTTTAAAATATATATTTAGCCTCTCACGATTCAATAAATTAAAAACACCATCAAAATCAACAAATCAAAAGTACCCAATCAGATATGTCAAACTTGGTTCATCCAATATTCATATGATCATTAATTTGCTCTAGACATCTTCATATCCCCTTTTCACCCACTATCCATCGGTCCATTCCATTGCTATTTGTGGGAGAGGGTCTATTCTTCTGCTCGAGCTGGTAATCTTGACCTGCAGCTGTTGCCCTTCTCCCTGGTGCAGGTACTGTGAGGAGATTCCCACAGAAGAGAACGAGACCAATGACAACTGCCCCAAAACCCCAGACGCCAAAATGGACATCAGCCCCCAGCTCCATAGGAGGGTTTTCCCAAACAACAGTCTGAATTCCACGGACAGCACAGAGCACGGGCTGGTCAACGTAAGCACCAGATCCCTCCACACAACATATCAGTGCATTACTGTGGGAATAGTAGTTTGTAAAAGGTTGCCATACCTGACCACTACACCATAATGTTTGAATGGAAAACGCATGTTTTGAGTGATTGATATTCTTTCTGTCTGTGTAGTTTGAGGTGCCCCCAGTGGAGGACTGTAGTGGCTGTGTCCCTGAAGACCTCCTACCTCTGCCGTTACCTGACAACAAGCTGCCAGAGACTAGTGGCTCCGCCCATGTCCCCACCCCCTCACCCTCCCTTGACTTCAACGACAATGAGGACCTCCCCACTGAACTCAGCGACTCGTCGGAAACGCACGATGAGGGTGTGTACGCGCTCTCAAAAATAGATTTTTACCATTTCTATATACCGCACCATATCTGGAGTGACACACGGACTCTTCCTGTTTCTGTCATCTCAGCAGGGGAAGTGCAAGCCTTCCAGGAAGATCTGAATGGGAAACTGTACATTAACGAAGTGTACAAGTTCAGTGTGGATAAACTGCATGACATCCTCTTCACTGAATCCCAGTTCATGAGAGAGTTTCTGGAGCAGAGACGCTTTTCAGGTTGACCGTTATTGTCTGTCTATCTGTCCGTCCGTCCTTCCTTTCTTTCTTTCTTTTTGATTTAACCTTTTTTTACTCTATTCAGACGTGGTCTATCACCCGTGGAAGAAAGAGGACACTGGTAATCAGACCAGAGAGATCATGTACACCGTCTCCCTCTCCAATCCACTGGCCCCAAAGACGGCCGCAGTCACAGAGACGCAGGTGAGCTCACCAGAGCAGACAAACAAGCCACGTACAGCATACAAGACATGTCTCATGTAGTTGTGTCTTCTGATGATGCTGTGAAAAGCTGTTTTTTTTTTCTTCTTCTTCTAGACTTTGCACAAGGCCAGTCAAGTGAGCGAGTGCTACATCATCGACGCCGAGGTGATTACTCACAACGTCCCGTATCACGATTACTTTTACACGCTCAACCGCTACATGCTCACCAGAGTCGCCAAGAACAAGTGCCGCCTGAGGTAAAGCTTGTGCTCTATTTTAATTAATTCTTTACCTTAAAATCCAATAAATATCAATATAATGTGTAATGACCTGTGATCTACTAAAACATTTACAGCATGTGAGGATAAAATGCTATGTTTTTTCTCACGAATCTAAAAGGGTATCAGCTGAGCTACGCTACAGGAAGCAGCCATGGGGACTGGTCAAGGGCTTCATTGAGCGAAACTTCTGGAGTGGCCTGGATGAATATTTTAGGTATCTAGGTAAGTTTTGGCAGGGACTAATAAAATAACACTGATGAATTAAGTATAAAAATCTAAGGCTAACCCTCTAGCACTTGCACTTTTCATTCTTCTTCTAATCTAACCACTTGTTTTATTTTGATTATATATATATTTTGCTACGTGTTAGACTAACTGGGACTTGTCACAACACTTATATATTGCTGCTCTTTTGTTGGTTTGATTGCTTCTATTGTCCTCATTTGCAAGTCGCTTTGGATAAAAGTGTCTGCTAAATGACTAAATGTAAATAAAAATGATGAAGATAAACAATGTTCATGCCAATAATGGTCTTGAAATGAAATTAGAATCAGATCATACATTTTAAAATATTTTAAAATATTTAATTTGATAATAAAAGACCTTAAAATAATAAAAAAACAGAACATGATCTCTCTCTCTCTCTCTCTCTCTCTCTCTCTCTCTCTCTGCTCTGTGTGTGTAGAGCTGGAGTTGAGTAAGGTAAAGCTGGTGCTATCTGAACCTCACAAGCAGTCTCCCAAATCCAAAGCGCTACGCACAGCTACAATGAGGCGGAGGAAACGGCAGCTGACGCACATGAGGCAGCAGCACCTGGATGAGGTGCTCAGCCCCGTCACCACACCTGAGGAAGAGAAGAGTGTCATCCATCGCATCAAACACGTGGCAGGTGCGACATTACTTTGGATAATAATGTTGTTTTGTTGTACTTTTGAAGTGCTCTCTCTGTGTTACTGACATTACTTTGGATAATAATGTTGTTTTGTTGTACTTTTGAAGTGCTCTCTCTGTGTTACTGATTATAAAGCATGTGTTGTCGCAGGATCCACACAGACCAGACACATCCCAGAGCACAGATCTGAAGGCCTGGCTCTCTACAGTGTTTCCAAACTCCTGCTTATAATCAGCTCTGTGTGAGTATTCTCAGTGGGAAACCTGCTCACAGGAATTAGACAGCAAAAAACGTATCCTTTTTAACTTATCCTTATCCTTTTCTCCCAGATTGCTAATTTATAGCATGTGCATCTCATTTATGAAGACAGTTTCTGGTATAACACAAGAATTTGATGTATGCATACTGTAGCATGCTACAAAAGTATAGAGTAGGACTTTTTAAAGTCATCACTGCATGTTTCATTCAGTGTCTTGAGCTGATATCCTTCTGATTAATCTTCATCCTGTGTCAGATTAAAGGGTTACTCCGTTTCTTTCACATGTTTCAAAGTGACTGTATAAGTAACCCAGACTGTTGATCAGCTGGAATTTGTTACTACACACTGGCTTCATGTTTTTTCTCTCTTCTGTTTTCATTGCATCCTGCAGGATTTGTGTAAGGTATTCAATGTTTTCATCTGTATGAATCTTAATAAGAACCGATCCCGTGGGAAAAACTCGAGATATTTTTTATTCACTATCATATTGGCGATATAGATCTGGCAAACTTTCCAGTGTATATTTGTGTTTGCATTCTGGAGATTGTCAGAAGGTTTCTGTTTACATCGTTTCTAAGTTTTGGAAGCTCACGAATCCTCTCATTGCAGTATAAAAAAACATGTCATGAGATCGGGGTGAACTAAGACAAGGGACAGCTTTTTAGTTATTATAAAATGAGTTTTATTTATTTAACTTTATTTGAATAAAAACACAAAACATGGTTATAAAACATGGCAGAAACATAAATTGATGCTAATGATGGTGTATAAATGCTGTCAAAACATTTTCAGCTGTACCAAGTTTTTTTGATGTAGGCGATTGGTTTATGAGCTGATCTGAGTAAGTCGTCTTTTGTTCCTCAGCCTGGTGCTGCTGGTCTTTTTGAACATGATGCTGTTTTATAAGCTATGGATGCTGGAATACACGGCTCAGAGTTTGACCTCCTGGCAGGGTTTCAGATCTCATGAAAGGTAACTAGATCCTTGAATCTGTTTATTTGTGTTTATTTCCTGCACTATTTGTGCCACTCTGCAAAGCATGATTTTAGTAATCTGTATTTTTGTTTGTTTTCTTGCAACATCAATTTAATTGAGAAGCAGCATTGCATAAGATTGAAGTTCATACTTTATTACCCAATTGTATTTTTTATTTTATTTTTATAAACCTAACTCAACATATTTTCAAAAAAAAAAATATTTTTCTGATTTTGCTTTTCAAGTTAGCTTTCCCTAGGAAAAAATACTGATTATGAAACATTTTCATAATTTGAACATGAGCTATACTTGTGTGAGGAATGTTTTCCGTGTGTGTTGCAGTAAACTTCCAGAGACGCAGATTGAATGGGCTCAGCTTTTGGAATCTCAGCAACATTTCCATGAAAATGAGCTGGAGAAATGGAGGGAAATAATAAAGTCCTCTGTGCTTTTGTTAGATGAGGTAAGATCGAGTACAAGTTTGAGACAATGTGAAACTTTCACAACTGCACAATATTAATAAATTATATACAGTGTCAAACAATGAGGAATAAATAAACTTCAATGAATAGTTCACTTAATTTTTTTTTTATTTTGTCATCAATTACACATTTTCATGTCATTCTAAACCCATATGCCTGACTTGCTTCAGTAGAATCCAATAGGTTAAAACTGGCAGAAATAAGTGGTCCATATGGTTATATTCTAAATGTTTATAACAAATGATTCCTTTAAACTGCAATCACTACAGAATTTTAAAGATGTGTTTGTGTGTTTACAGATGAGAGAGTCTCTAATGAAGCTACAGAAAGGTATGGGGATAAACGACTACAATTCAGACAGTGGAGAGAGTCACTATCACTGACACTGAACAGAGTCCCGTCTCAGGGAATGTGAAGATCATCTCCACATGTAAGCGTTCAGATGAGCTGAGCCGAGCCGGCACTGACTGAGCGACTCTCACGGTCCTGCTGACAGCAGACACTGAAGGAAACCCAGTACTGTAATTTCTGTCTTCTCTGCGAAGAAAGAGACGGGGGGAAAGAGAAAGCAGTCGCTTGGTTGGTATTTTTATCCAGGGCTAAAACAAAATCAACCAAAACAATCCAACTGTTACTGCAAAACGGGCACAGACTCTCTGGTCGAAACACTCAGAAACCTTCAGCAGATGTTGGAACTCGACAGCATCCTTTTCTTTTTAAAACCTTTTGGATTCTGGGACCAGAGAAAGTAAATATGAAGTTACATGGACATGTACACATTTATTTATAAAACAAAATATGTAATTGAATGATACCGTGATAAATATGAAGATGACATTTCTATGTAGAGCTATATTTGTTGCCAGAGTACATTTGTAACAGGCTTCCATGGAGAATCAAGGCTGGTTCCTTGATAACTTGAAACATGGTGCATCAACTATATGCAACTGGTTCATCCTCCCCTGTTTGGAGGAACAACTTCTTCTGATTGGTTGATTAGCAATGGCGAAAGAGCCACAGTCAATTAGGTTGAACAGTAGAACCATATACTGTGTTCCCAAAGTTTCAGGAATGATTCTGCATATTTATACAGGATTCACTCTCAAAATAGCACTTATTGACAAAGTGATAACCATAGCAATGGATGGGTGAAAAATATATTAAGTCTAGATCGAGCACCCTAACTAACTCCAGAAGCACCCTCATTGATCTAATTCTGGAATAGTGTCTGGTGCAGAGTAAACGCTTTTCCACTGCATGGTACGGCTCGGTATGGTTCACTTTTGGGGGATTTCTAGCGAGAGCTTGATGGGGTGGCACAGAATAAAAAAAAGTTTTTCAGGAGTTGCGGAAGTATAATAACGCAACTATAATGACATGAATAATCCCGCCCACTCTAAAGTGGTACTAAACTACAGTGGAAACGTAAGCCGAGCCAACGCTATATCTCGACCGAATTGTTTGTATTTGACAAGGTGGCTAATTCGTACGAATTCATATGAGCTCACTCATACGATTTTGTAAGATTTGTCTAGACCCCAGTGACGGGTATGTTTAGGGGCGGGGTTAGGTGTAGGACATTCGTACGAATTCATACGAATTGTGCAACTCGTAAAATACGTACGATTTAGAACAATGACTTCATGACTTCAATTAGCCTCCTCGTAAAATATGTACGAATTGCTGTGAGATCAGGCTGGCCGAGCCAAGTCGTACCACGCAGTGGAAAAGCGCCAATATAAGAAATCCGTTTAAGGTTGATTTCCCTGAAAAGTGAAACGCTGTGGCTCTGTGGTGCTATCAAAACATCCCAACCATCTTGACACTGCATTGGCTCAAACAATAGCGTGAGTTTGGGGCAGGACCCAAACTTTTATTTAAAAAGATGGTTTGTGATCGCTTTTGATGATCATGATCGTAAACTTTTTGTCACAGGGCTTGTTTTCTGCAATAAACCTAAAGCAGATGGAAAAATACTATTGGGTTTTTTGGTGATGGAAACAGGGTGATGCTAACTTATGTCCTGCAAAAATATTTCAGCACTCCAGCACTCTGTTGTGAAGAAGAGTATGGGTTGCAGTAACGGTTGTGAAACATTAGTGGTTATCCACAGCAGGTCCACTCCAGCCAATAGAATCCATGCATTTGTTAATGAGTTATTGTTATATGAATGTGTTTCTGCTCTCCCTCAAGGTTTGTTTATATCCTGCGGGAAGCTGTACACACCTTCATATTGCCAAGCTTTCAGTTTAAAACCATTCCATTATTTGTTTTTTTCATGTTGTAAGTTGTTTTTGTGTTTTGATGCTGAACCAGCTGCTGGACGGGTGATAGATGCACATTGGTCATGTGATGTGAGAAAGAATGGTTTTATAAGTGTAGTAGAGCTGGAGAGACTTATATCTTGAAGTGACCAACAGTTGGTGTGTTAAGACGGAACTGTGAAAAATCCATATTATGCTTGAATTAATAATGAGAAACTGTTTAGAAACTTACATAATAAAAAATCAACCTCATAAAAAAGTTATCTCTATCCTCTTGAGGTGTCATACTAAAAAGCTTTTCTTACACAAACTCCCACACACAAGTACTGGAGTTGATGGTATTTATAGTTGGAGCTACAGTCCTAGAGTGGCCTTTATTGATACTGAGCTCATGTTGGTGACATGGGTTCGAGTCTAGCTTGTTTTAATTCCTGTTCCCTCCTTTAGTTCAGCAGGCAAGAAATAAAATTAGAAATGTATCTAAGATCTAAGATCTATTTCTAAGCAATTTGGCAATTTAAAAATCAGGTGGTTTTTGTGGAGTCATCCACTAGTTTCTGATTGGTGTATCTTTAGTATCTAGCGTTTAAACCAGTATTTGAACTAATGAAAAGAGACATAGCTGATTGCTGTCTTATGTGATGTGAAACTTTCTCAGATGGACTGGTCTAATGTGGTCACTCTGAGCCATTTCTGAGCCTCTGCAGCCCCCTGTTGGCTTTAGTGGCAGACCCCTTATCCTACTTTAAGCAACAAGGGCAATTAAAAAATGGTAGATAACTAAAAAATAACATCTGCAGGCTGTAGTGATCAGCTTGTACTGTTTATGCTAGGGGGTCGGTTAGCTTTTAAGGGCAGACCACACACAAAATAAATTTTCTTGATGCTTATGATCATTGAAATCAATCCAGAAAAAGGACTATGGTTCATGGTCATCTCTGTATTCATCCTCATAGTCATTAAACCAAAAGGCAGTATTAAATGTGCAATGCGTGTTCAAGTAGAGTGTGCAAGTGCTGCTAAAAATCCCCATGAAACGTCTGCGTGAATGTATTTTCTAGGTGTAAGATGACATAACCTGCTGGTTTTGGATGCACGGGTGATTTAGAAGGCGTAATGTCTTTTGATGCGAAGCATAGGGAGGCCTCTGCAATGGTACCACATTGCTCACTGTCAGGCCCTAAAAGTATTATTTTTCAAGTTCTGCTGACAATATTATTTTGTACTGTAGCCTATGTACACAAACAGGATGGTTGCTTTCCTATGGCCATGACTGTTATGGTCTAGAGACAGATGGGACATTAATTTACAATGTTTTTTTAAAGGTCATGTCAAAGCCAGGAGCAAAACACTGAGGTAAAAACACACCAGTTTTTTTTTTTTTCTTTTTCTGAAACATTGAAAAACAACAACAATGTAATTACAACAGTGAGGTTTTTATTTTAATTATTAAAACATTTACAAAATGTATATAGCCTACACACAATTATACTGCAATGTATGTATATGTTGTGTACAGTGCACATCCTACATGCGCTGGCCGACTGCAGGATGTCTGAAAACCCTTTCAGAAAAGTTTATAAATAACTATACAATTTGTGTTGTCAAGAATAGGCGGAATGAATAAAAGTATTTAAAAGATATTTGTATTGCATTTCTTATCAATTGCTAAATTTTCTGATTTTTTTTTTTTATTATTATTTCCTCTCAACAATATTTATACATACAATAAAGTGTTGAAGATTGCTTTCTATTGTTTGAATTCTGTTAGTGTGTGTCTCCACCTTGTGGCTGTGACACATATTGTACATTTTTTTAAATACGTTTTAGTAGGATTAATCTGTGTAAACTACTAATTTACTCCACCTTTATTTTGTGTTCCAATTTACCTGAATTAACTCTACATTTAAGATGCGAAAATGGTACTCCCTTTATGCCATAATGTTTAAATGGATAATTATTTAATTGTAATTTATCTACGAAGATGACTTTAGAATAGAAGGTAAATTGCAGTAACATCTCGTTTAGAGGCATGCTCTACTTGGAGATCTCTAGGGCCTTTTCTTATAAACGCCCCAATTAATCTCAGTTTTACAGGGAGACTTTCAAAATGACCCATATATTTGATGAACAGAACAAAGAAAGGTTGTTACAGATGATAAAATATCACTGTGTCTTCTGAGGTAAGTAAATGTGAATTTGTAATTTATGAGCAGAGAAAGGCAAATCAAGTGGCCAAAAGGTTTATGTTCTCTATATTTCAGCGCCAGATATTTTAGCCAATAAATATTTATTAATTATTAGTGACATTCAAACAATCATTCGTATCAGAATGATAGTACTTTGTTTAATAAAATACTTTGTTTTTTATTAAAATATATAAAAAAAATATCGTTGAACCCAGGGTAAGAAATTAACCAGGGGGGGAAATCTCACATATAAAAAATAATAATAAAATAAAAATCCTCTTTTCACCTCTCTCGTTTGCATTTATGAAGGTAACACTCAGTGACAAGACGCGAAAAACTAAATGTTCGCGTCGCGTCGCTCGCCTTTCAGCGTCATGTTGAAGAACACCCGCCCATAACTGCAGATCTCCTCCTTTTCCAGGAAGTAAAAAAGGCGTCAAATAAGGAGAAACGGGAAAACGCGTCCTCCTAACATCTGTCCCTTTCCCTAATTAATGTGTTAATCACATTAATATTTGAGATTGTCGTGTGACGCAGCTGTATGATGTCCATTAGAGCGCGAAACAGAGAGATCTGCGCGGACTGCAGCGCGCCCGGTAAGAAACAAAACAAAAATCAAACAAACCGATGAGATCCTGCAGGGTTTTATTTTAGACAGATGTTTAGAAACGGAATTGATTTGAAATTATTCTGAAGCAAACACAGTAATAATTACATGGATGTCGGTGTCTGCATTAAAAACAGCGCGGTTAAAGAACAATCCTGATATTCCCACTGTAGAATAGAATACCGCTAACTGATGATGTCCAGGCCCTCGTTAAAAAAATAATAATCATATTTTTTACATTCAGAGCAACCAATGAATTGTAGTTAGTCAATTTCTACTGCGAAGTAAAACCGCGAAATCTTTATTTTAATAAGAAGGGAAGACGTTTAAAAAATATATGGAAACCAGTTTCCATCAAAATATCTAGTTACTACTGTCGTAACAGTTATTGTTATTATAATAAAACATACAACTTAAATAACTTGTTTAAGGACAAGTTGTTATTAAAAAATGTGAGAAAATGTACAACTTATTTTTATTATTATTATTATTATTATTATTTAGCGTTCAGATTATTATTCGTTTTTCGAACTATTGTATGCGCTTATATTTTTATAGCATTGTTTGTCATCCAACTGGTCTCATTGATCTACATATAATGAACCTTTATTTTGCACTATATCTGACTGCTAAAATGCTATTTGTTGCACACCAGAGAATAAATGTAAAAATCAGAGTTATTATGGAAACATTAAATAAGGGCATTAAATAAGTTACTGTACTTATTTTATTTTATTGACTATAGCAGCACTTGAATTCTAATGATACTGTATTATGTGCGAATGACCTAAAGAGCATGTTGTGCTTCAATGGAAACAAGCACATCTGTCCATTTGTACAAAAGAGTCATATGTATAAATGCAGATGTATGGCTCAAAGTTTTGTAAGGGCCATTATGTGACAAAGGGAAGCATGACTAGAAAATAATGTCAGGATCTGCCTTTTCAGGGGAATTTGTAACCGTGTTGTGCAATACTTCGTGACTCACAATGCTTTTCTTTCTCCCTCTCAGATCCTCGTTGGGCCTCGATCAATCGTGGAGTTCTGATCTGTGACGAATGCTGCAGTATTCACCGAGGTCTGGGCCGCCACAGTTCTCAGGTCCGGCACTTGACCCAAACTCTGTGGCCCCCCTCACAGCTCCAGGTGAAGACCCATGCTGCATGCTCTGATGCGGAGCCGCTTAGCTTTGCATTTCCTGTGGTTCATTAAAAGGAAATGAGGCATTGTACCTCAGTTCCTCTGACAGGAGTAGAACACCGCAGTCTTATCAGCTTCCCATTCTAGCTTTGTTTGTATGCATCACACTAAAAAGATTAAATAAGTACACATCACGTCCAGCGTCTTGAATTACCAGAAGAGATAAACAAGTCATATTAAAAACATACTGCATTAGGCTAAATTCAGACCTGTGGTTATTTCCGTAAGACGCCACAACATCCGTCTCGAAACTTCTCGTGCGTCTGATGTTGGAGTCTCAGAAATGCCATTGCAGCATTTTATGTGTTTGCTTTCTGTCTCAAAGTGGAAGTTTGGTGTTTATCCACAGATGGTGAAGTCCCTGTACAATAATGGAGCGAATTCAATTTGGGAACACAGTCTTCTGGATCCATCTTCCATCATGAGTGGAAAACGTAAAGCCAATCCTCAGGACCGAGTCCAGTGAGTCCCATACACCGTGAAGTCTAGTACAAAGCAAATCTCTCGGCATAAACATGTTCACTTTGTTGTTTATCCTCTCTCTCAGCCCCAACAAAACAGATTTCATAAAGGCTAAATATCAAATGCTGGCATTTGTTCATCGAATGCCATGTCGTGAAGATGACAGCGTTACAGCTAAAGACCTCAGCAAGGTAATATATTATTAATAATAAATAACATGAGTGGACAAGAACCTCCAAGATAAAACTGAGATTCAAACAAGGGATAGCAAAGATTTACGTCTGATGTGATCTTCAAGTTCATGAGACCAAATAAACCATGAATTCGTCCTTTTTCCCCCAGCAACTGCACTCTAGTGTTCGAACCGGCAATTTGGAAACATGTCTGAGGCTGTTGTCATTGGGAGCACAGGCCAACTTTTTCCATCCAGTAAGTTTTAAAGCTATTGCTCCTTTTTCTGTTCTAGGGAATGAAATATTAAAACAACATATTAAAAACAATAACTATACCAACACTGACACACACAAAAAATGAATCTCTGAGTCTAGTTGATAATACCTGATTTCAGAAATCAGCTTTGACCAAATATGAAAATACTGTGTTCTGCATGACAGTGTATATAGATATCTTTGTGTCGATCTACTGCTAAGATTGAATAAGTTTTCATTGTTTTGCTTTGTTTTTTCTATATGTAATGGAAGCGGTATTGTCCTAAACTGAATTATGCCAGGGAATGCCCCATCATTTGTTTTCTTCAGGAGAAAGGAAATACTCCATTACATGTGGCCGCTAAAGCAGGCCAGCTGCTCCAGGCAGAGCTGCTCACCGTGTATGGAGCAGATCCCGGAGCACCCGACAGTTCTGGGAATACTCCTATTGACTACGCCAGGTGAGAGAGAAGCAGATCTGAGGGATCAATACAAAGAATTAATTATATGTCGCTAGAAGTTTTCGATTATGTTTAATGTTCTGTAATCTGTAATGTCCTACTATAGGCAGGCAGGACACCAGGAACTTGCAGACAGACTGGTGGAGATCCAGTATGAGCTGACCGATAGACTAGCGTTCTATCTGTGTGGAAGAAAGCCAGGTCAGTCCGCAGTAGCTCCTTAAAAGAGTACAACATGTATCTCAAAGAGTTTAGAGCCTGAAAAGACTCAGTTTTTTTTTCTTTTTTCAGATCATAAAAATGGTCAACACTTTATAATTCCTCAACTAGCTGACAGGTAGGATACGTTCATTTTTGAATCACACCTATCTCTAATCTGTTTTTGATTAAAAAACTTAATTGCAGAATTTGTTTTCTTTGCTGCCTCCATATGGATAAGAAATGTGTAAGTATGGAAGTAGAACCTGCTTGTCTTGCTAGACTAACTTATGATCAGATGATAACAGCTCTCTTCATTTAATTTTACATACAGCAGTCTTGACTTGTCAGAATTGGCCAAAGCAGCTAAGAAGAAGCTTCAATCAGTAAGTTGTAAAGTAGTTTGCTGTTGTTGTTTTTCTTTTGTAAAGTTGAACCTGATTTTGTCTTCACACATTCTGGGTTATTTATATTTAAAAAAAAATTTCATTTTGACACCTGAGATTTGCTGTTTGTATAATAACCTTGTTGTGCTGCTCTCAGCTCAGTAATCATCAGTTTGAAGAACTAGCTATGGATGTTTATGATGAAGTTGACCGAAGAGAAACGGATGCAGGTTAGAAGTGTAATATCCTGATCTCTGTCCACTTGTCCCCCCAAAGTACCTATCCTGATTTTATCCTAACATTTGGAATGGTGTCATTCTTTTGCGATTATAGCCTGGCTTACGACTCAGAACCACAGCACCTTAGTAACTGACACCACGGTGGTACCTTTCCTCCCTGTCAACCCTGAATATTCTTCCACTAGGAATCAGGTACATTGACACAGATGCGTACCCACCTTCTTAAATCATGGAGTTGGTTTGATGAGTTTTGATGAGTTTCCTTCTGTATGCAGGGACGTCAGAAGCTTGCAAGGTTTAATGCACATGAGTTTGCAACGCTGGTTGTCGATATTTTAACTGATGCCAAGCGGCGTCAACAAGGAAATTCTACTGATAATTTTAAAGGTGATGAAGGGGTTTTTCTTTTATCATGAAATGTATAATGCATAAAGCTAAACTTTGTCCCTTTGGTTTCTGTCCAGACAATGTAGAGTTAATTCTGAAGGACATTGGGAACCGTCGTGGCAGTGAAAGTCCGGAGCTGGATCAGCCTGATTATGACAGTGTGGCATCCGATGAGGATACCGAGCAAGAACCAACATCTGGAAAAGACGAGCGGACCAAGGTACATCAGGAGTTCCCCTGGGTGTGTAATTGTGCGTGGGACCAAATTTGAAATGTGATCTCTTTTCTCAGAGCTCAGAGTCCTCAGACTTGTCGGACAGTCTCATCTCTGTGCAGGAGTTGATGGAAGTGAAAAGTGCCCTCACCGCCTCTGAAGCAAAGATCCAGCAGCTCCTCAAAGTCAACTGCCATCTTAGTGAGGAGTTGAGACTCATGCAGAGCAAGGTAAGCAGTCAGATCAAATTAGATTTTATTTTTTTGCCATCTCGCCCAGCCCTACTCAACACTCCCATCTTTGCTCCAAATGCCTGACTCTGCTTGGTGCATTCATTTCAGCTGAACTCCCTCCAGAATGAGAACAGCACTCTGAAATGGCATACACCTAACAGTTTGGCAAGGTCGCAGGACCTCCCGAACAGGGCACCTCCACGCGGCTGTAGGGCCATGTCGATGTATGAGACCGGCTCGGGTCTGAGACAGTACCTCCCTAGAGGAGAAACCGTCTGCCCTGACACAACCCTGACTCTTCAACCACTGCCATCAAATGTAAGTACAAACCAAGTCCGGAATTGGTTGTAGCAGCGTTCCTGTTTCATTATTCCCTTGGTTTTAACTCATTTAGTAACCCAGTGAATCATCACCTCAGGTATGCTTTGATAGCCCAATTCTATTTTTTTGCATTAATATAAAATAAAAAAAAAATCCCTTTGCCCACTTAAAACATAATCTGAACCCTTTTTAGATTGGGAAGGGTCCCCCGGTGACTGCCTTCTCCTCCCTTCCCACGTTCCCCTCAACTCTGTCCTGGTCCTGGGATGAAATAACCCAAAGGGTGAAGTACCTGCTCAGTGAACAGGCTGTTGAAAGGGCTTCTCTTTTATCTGTCCCCCATTCACCCAGTGCATGAGCCACCGATCTATCCAACCAATTGACATCTTGCTCCTCAGCTGGACTACTAACGTTAAACCGTACGCACCGCGAGAAACGCCAGCTTTTAACATTACTCACAACTCCGCTTGAAAGCAGTCACTGGCTCTCAGATCCAAAACATACTCCACGCAAGTACATGAATGCAGATGCTTCTAGCCACACAAGTTTGACGTCGTTCCTCATTTTGAAATGTATCAGAATGTAATCCGATCATTTACATTTTGGCAGATGGTTTTATACGAATCAATTTAGATTATTGAAGGTAAACATTTGGTTAGTTCTTTTATGAACCCATGACCTTGGTTTTGTTAGTGCACTGCTTTGCGGTCTTCTTTAGTTGGTTTGAAGAGAGTCTTGTTGATGAAGTCAGTTGAACTGTTAACAAGTTTATAGCTAGCTATTTGTATAATAATGCAGGGCAGATTAATACGACAGATGTTTGAAGGTAACTCCATCTCCCCCTTGTGTTTTGAGGGTTGATACTGGATTGGTAATGTGAGAACACGTTTAAGTATTTACAAAATGTTGTCCAAGCATCTGCCTGTGACTGCTTGGGTGGAGTATGTTTCTGGTTTACAGCTCTGTTATGCTGATGTTTTGATTCTACACCAAAAGCATGATGTTGTGTCTTCGAGCTTTAAGTGAGCACCAGTTCTCAGTAACGGGTAGCATCCCTTGTTTCTGCAGAAAGCTCACTGCGACTCTATTCCTGTTACAGGGATCCACATTAGACGCCCAGAGCGGCATGCCGGAAAGTGACTATGACAATGCACTGAACCACATTGAGATGGACGAGTCTGGGTTTGTCTTTAAACCTACTGTTGTTTTAAAAACTATATATTCAAATGTTTTTTTTTTCTTTCTTTTTTTTAACACTGAACCCTTCCACTTTCCCCACAGGTCAATGCAGAATAATTTCTCCAGGGTGAGCGGCTGGCCTGGCGATGGTACAGTGCTGCAGTCAGAAAACCCATCTGAGGCCGAGTGTGACTCGTCTCTACCGTGCACAGAGGACGTCATCAGCAAAACGGAGCTGATCACTAAGAACATCCAGGAATTACTCCGAGCTGCACAAGAGAATAAACATGAGAGGTAAGAAAATTAGTCTGGCCTTTGTGTGGCCACAGCATGGGGGGGTTTATTGGCATAAAATGGGTGAAAGGACCCAGTCTCCAGTTGGAAACTCCAATGGTATTAGCCCCAGGGACACAGAGTCTCCTTTATCTGGTAATGCAAGTAATGGGTTTGTGTCAACACAGCTGGGATATAACAACACATGATCAAGATGGAAGGATGCACATGTAAATTCACAAATGGCACATGCTTTGTTTCTTTTTTGGTGAGTTTACAGCATGCAGTATGTTCAGTATACACATAAGTATCAGAAACATTGATTTGGATCCAATATACTGAACACTGCTTGATCTGTTCTGGTTTTCTCAGTCTCCGGTCAGTGCAGATCATTATTCATTCATGGGAGAACAATACGATAGGTTAGCATTACACTAACCCAGATCTGCACTTCAGCTCTCCTTTCACAGTGTAAAAAAAAGCCACTGTGTGGTTGCTTTGGTGTTCTGGTTGGTTTTAAGATTAGATGCATACTTGATTCACACTCAGTTCAGCCTTAAATAAAGAAAATGATCTAAGCATCCATCATATTTAGATTTAAAAGTTTAAATCAAGGGTAAGAAAAGCCATTTTTAATCATTAGTTGTTCTTAGAGTTAAAAACCACCCGGAACACCAAAGCAACCACAGTGGCTTTTTTTTTTACACAGTGAAAGGAGAGCTGAAGTCATGGCCTAGTGGTTAGAGAGTTTGACCCCTAACCCTAAGGTTGTGGGTTTGAGTCACGGGCCGGCAATATCACGACTGAGGTGCCCTTGAGCAAGGCAATGAACCCCAACTGCTCCCCGGGGAACACAGCATAAATGGCTGCCCACTGCTCCGGGTGTGTGTGTGTTCACTGCTGTGTGTGTGTTCACTGCTGTGTGTGTGTTCACTGCTGTGTGTGTGTTCACTGCTGTGTGTGCGCACTTTGGATGGGTTAAAAGCAGAGCACGAATTCTGAGAATGGGTCATCATACTTGGCTGTATGTCATTTCACTTCATATTTGTTTCTACTTCTCCTAAATAATAAAACAAGTAATAATATTTTAAAATAATATTTTAAAATGGTAATATTTGAGTCAGAATTAAAAAGCCCCTTTTTATCAATATAATAAGATAATAAAATGAAAGAATTGTATTTCTTTGTTGAAGCTTCGTCCCGTGTTCAGAGAGAATTCTCATAGCAGTGACAGAAATGGCTACGTTATTCCCTAAGGTAAGCCTTGAGCCAAAAAGAATACTTTGCCTTAATGAAGAATATATATATATTTATATCATTGTCTAATGTTTTTGCATCCAAAGCAAGCACTTAATGGTTATTAATTATATTTATGAATAATTACAGAGGCCATCCTCTGAGACTGTTCGCGGGTCCCTGCGCCTCTTGACCTCCAGTGCCAGCCGTCTGCAGGGTGAATGTCAAAAGGCCACATCACACGACTCCCAGCAGGTTATTCAGTGTGCCTACGACATTGCCAAGGCGGCTAAACAGCTAGTTACTGCAACTACCAAAGACAGTAACTGAGTTACAGTACAAGTGAGCCCCTTCCCTGTTTATATGTTTCACCATGTAATTTTATTTGCTTTTATATTATCCAGTATTATTGATGATCAACACAGCACAATTTGGTTTGTATTACTGCAGATAATGAATTGTTTTTGAAGTTTATGCATACATACACTAACATACCTTTTGGGGCACTAAGCCTTGATAATCAATGCCCTTTTTTCTTTATGGTACCATTTTTAAATGTAAACTAATATTTGTTTTGCTTCCTATGGTGCTAATGAACTAATTTGTTATGTTAGTTTTTGCTTCTGTTTGTGGTAAAACAGAACAAGGCCTTTACTCATCTAATACCTGCACATTTCAAATGCACCACATACAAAGTTTAAGTGAGACTAAACCGGAAATCATAAATGGCTGTTATTGCTGAAATTCAGCTGGTGTATTAAGTGTTTCTTTGTCTTGAAAACCAGCTCTCTGAAAATGTGACAGTGACGTAGATCTCGGGACACACAATGCCTCATTTCTTGTGCAATAAATAACTTCAGCCTCACTGCAAAATCCTACCTTACCTGTCCTGGTGTTACCATTGTATTAAGTATTCATATTGTATAGTCTTATTATGGAGCGCTTTAGTATTTGAGCTGTTATACCTCACTCGTGTGTGTGTGTGTGTGTGTTATACTCCTAAATATATAGACACTCACAAATACGGACATGTTATGTTGCTCCTGATTTTAAAATGTCATGTTTGTAGTTTTTCCCTATAATGTATTATTTTTTTTTCATTCATATGTTCCTCGTCACTATCTAATCCAAATGTATTCCATTTTAGTTTATGTGCTCTTTGCAGTTTAATCCTAGGTGTGTGTGTGTGTGTGTGTGTGTGAAGGTTTTCATTCGTCCAGGTCATCAGAGAATGTCAGAGTTTATTCATAGACAACTGCAAAACGAAGTCCTGTTGCTATGAGTTCAGCCCGGCTGATGTGTTAGGGATGCTCTTGTGTTAGTTTGCATGTCCAAAGGATGTGTTCATGTGTTGCCTTGTCTGAAATAATACAAATAACACAAACAATTGCCTAACGGCCACCAGCTAATGTGTTAGTGATTCCGGTATTATGTGGTATCGCTTGTATTATTCAGTACATGTATTATATTTATATATAACTTATATATGTAAGCTGCTAGTTGTCAGTCATGTATGCAACTAATCTGGTGCGAGTTCTGGTCCTGCTCTAATATCTGCCGGATGTGTACACATGCTTTTACCAGCTCAGTTAAGGTCCCGTTGGCCTTCAGATGGGAAATGCATCACACAGTTGATGCTGCTTCAATAAAAGTATTGTTACTCAGTATAATAAATTTGATCTGTATTCAAGCTAAAACTTGTCATTTTTAAATCATGTCCATTGTTATTTGTCTTAAATAATTGTACCTTATATTTTACCGTAGTATGACATCCAAACTTAAGCTGCTCTGTCTGAATGCAAGCTGAAACTACAAGGTTTCAAGTCGGTTGAATTGTTTTCACTTAAGCATTTTTTTAATAACATTTTAGTTTATATATAAAATTATATATGACGTAAATATATATTTATATATTGTGTGTGTTTGGTTGAAAATCTGTAAATATTTCCAGGAAGAGTATTTATAATGCTGGCATGATTTCCTAAGGTGGCTTCACTAAATTCACTTCAAGGTCTTTCATTTTCTCGGACAGTCAGTGCCTCATCACAGGACAGTAAACGAAATGGGCACAGCAACCCCATTGAATTCAACGGAGACAAGTGAGATCAATTAGAAGCACGCACTTCCTGGGGGGTCGAGCGTACTGCGCAGACTCAAACTGAGCTTAATGAAGTAGACGTCACGTGAGCAACCTGTCTGACAATTGCAAGTCTTCTAATAGATGTGCCAAGAGAAATCTGAATCACCCACCAAATTCCTCAAAACGTTGCTGAACAATTTTGTCCCGTGGCTTTTATGGGCTCTCTGTGGGATCCTCCCTTTACTTCATGCCTCCACGTCCCCCCGAATGCCTCATAGACAGTAAAAGATTGACTACGAGCTTCTCTTCCTGTTCATACGGTAATTTCTCTACTATGCGACAGAGAGTCGCATGTTATGACGGAACCGTTAGCCCATTTTTAAAAAAGCTGCTTCTACAGGACCATAAGGTAAGATACAAGGTAATGGGGCATTGTACACATTTTCGTGTTTCTTTAGAAATACTGAATGGACAAATTGAGTCTTTAAACGCCTCAGATGTAAAGTTATTTGCTGTCAAAGAGACGCCAAAATGAATGGAAGTCAATAGAATGCTAACAGCAGGTGAAGGTCCGCTAGCCAATGGCGGCGCCCGGGGATGCTTCAATAAAAGATGAAACCCTGCCCCCCTGCTTCACACCTGTTAAATATATTTTTTTTCATGAAAGCACGGAGGAATTGAAGCCATACTATTTTCAAAAACTTACATTTAGTTCAGATGTCTCGCAATGACACTTTTGCGGAATCAGCAGTTCACGCCGCTGCCTGACAACAAGATCGCGACTTTTCGGTGAGTCCCGAAAGTCGTGTGATTTCATTATCAGAAGTTAGAAAAATTATGTGTATTTTAACTATTTTAAGGCCTGTAGATTAAAGATGGATTAAATAAGTAGATTTTTAATTAAAGAAAGGGCTGGGAACATCAGTGAAAGCGTTAAGAACAGCACACATTTCTCTCCATGCCTGTGCCTTTCAATTTGACATGTTTACTCGACTTCTGAATGTATTAATTTATCAAACCTGTGTAGTAAACAACAAAGAGGTAATTAAATATTGAGAGGACCGAACTGATACTGTTGTTCCCGCATGGTCCTCAATACCTCCTTCAACCACACGGTGGCGAAAAAATGACCATGTTCCAGGATCAGAAATTAACCTCGGCAAAACGTCTCACATATTTAAAATGTGGGTGCAAAAATGTTGCCGTAGTTAATTCCTGTTATTTAATATTTTATGTATTTCAAAGTATTTTATTTTAAGTTTTTATAGTTGTAGTTTTATAGACCTAGTATTGGTAGTTTAGTATAATTTAAGTAAAACCGTTTGAACAATTTACAGCAAATGTTTCCCAGATGACTACAACTTTAATGGTTAAGTATAGCACTTCAAGTGTTTCATGAAATTATTTTTCAGATTGCCTTGATTCCAAGGTTTTTTTGCACCGATTAAGGCTGACATAAATGGAAACATCACAGTAAGTCTGAGAACGAAGTATTGTATTATTAATGTTTTTTTTTGTAAAAAATATAATTTCTTTCAGATTCCTTTGAAAATTTATTGAAAAGATTTCTGAATTTCTCCCATTTCTCACAAGAAAATTAAAGCTGTCTATGACTGTGAAGTATGAGACTCTCAGCAGATTCTGCTAATTGAGAAAAGCATCTATGGCTCCGAGTGGCCTTAAGTCGGAGCCACACTGGCACTTATGTGGTCTTTTGTCAAAAACACAATGCCTGCAATTTCCCTTTTATAGGAATGTCTCTTCAATGTTCTTATCTTTAAAATAATAAAAAAAATGAATCACTTTTTTTTTTTTTCCTAAAACATTAGTGCAAACAAGATATTGCGATATTGTACTCATCAATTTTGTAGCTTCTAAAAGAAATATATTATGTACAATGAATGATTTTCACCTACGTTTGAACAGTTTACTGGACGTCTCAAATGACTGGGGTTCATTCAGATTTTACTGCAAAGTCTGAGAGATGGGGAAAGAGATGAGGACAATCCTTATTTTATTCACATCAATATCAGTAAAGCCTATGACCAAGCCCTCGAGAGGTACCATGGCTGGATAGTCCTGAAGGTTTTCCAGGGGGGTGTTTTCAGTAGCTTTTGTGGGCATGGCAGGATGGCCATGTTAATTTGTTTTGCATGTTATGAGGCCCTGCAGGAAAGTATCTTCTAAATAGATTGTCTACTCTGTGTAAAATAGATTTTTTTAAAAACCCAGTAATCACAAACAACTGGGAAAGTCATTAGTATGTAAAAAGCTATGGCACTTTTTAATTTTTTTAAGTGATTGCTTACCCAGCATTTTGTTTGGTTCTGCTGTAGGCCTGCGTTATTCGCTGCCCCATGCCGGTCAGCATTTCTTTTGATAATAATGAATGCTAAATTGGACTACTTAATTTGAGACATCCTACAAAATATGTAATTTTTAATGGTGCACAGTTCACACACAGTATGACACACTTGAGAGGGCCTAAAACTGAGGTCACAGACTTGATGACTGTCTAAGAGCTTTTGTTGTTGTATGATAGTAGTCGTTTATGCTTGTATGAATGCAGCATACATGTTTTATTTATTTTTTGGTGTGGGTGGGGATGTGAGGATGTGCTGTTTCATGAAGTGACAATGCTTTATCTTCACTGTACAACAAAACAGCTTGTGTTGCCTGTATGTGCCAGTGTGGCACATATGTGCTGCTGACTGACATCACCGTATTAGCAAAGACCCCTGCCTGAGTGAGCTGCACACAATCCGCCATGTTTATCTCCATGCTAGAGCATTTAAGTAGTAGTAATAGTCCAGACAAGACAGATTACGAAACTGAGTGACTCAGTTTCTGTTGACATGTTCATAAGATTTAATAGATCCTAACAAGAGACACTCCTGAATTAAAGATTAGCTCTAAGTGTGGAACAGCAATTATAAGGGGAAAGATCGGAATATGGTTATGCTGCAAGTTAAAATCTGATTGGATCCTGGTCACTTGTTTCTTATTTCATGATAATAATAATAATAATATTAAAGGAGAAATTATTATAATGTAATGTAAAATATAATGGGTTTTCCAAATGGCAGTGTGGGTAGGCCTCTCTCAAGGCCCGTTGTTCAGTTTGTTTACTTTTAGTGATGTCAGAAAACATCAATGATGTGTCAACTCTGAGGACCAATTATAATTGTTATGATTTTATTTCTGCATGTATTATTGCTGTGGAGATGATCCTCCATGGACCTGTTCATTAAAGGTGTGAAATGCTGTAACACACACACACACACACACACACACACACACACACACACACTCACTCACTTACTGCACTGATGCAACAGTGCTTCAGACAATATCAAAGTATACGCTGACATAATCATATGTTTATCATAAACAGGCAACAGACAGTGTTGTCAAGTTATGATATTAATAAACAGTGTGTGCGTCTGGACCATATATACTAACACCAAACACACTGAAAGAACATGAAACATATATAGGCCTACAAACTGACTATCAACATGTTAAAAATAATAAGGCCTTGACAAAAATCTTAGTCGTGGAAAATACTGATTATTTATGCCATAAAAGCGTAAATGTAGTTTGTTAATTTCAGTGTACTCATCTTTACAATATAACAAATTATAACTTTTTTTCTGTTAATCTGCCTTTGGAAATTATATCTCTGAGATCCAGTGTTTTTACATCTTTTTACCTGAGACTGAGAACTGTACATTAGTGCGTGCTTTGGCATTTGCAAAAAAAAAATCTAAAATAAATCCCCACCTCTCTACAAAAGTCATGAATAATCAGTAAAAATGTCCATAAGAGAGGATTATGTCTCAAAAATTTTAACAGTTAAAATTTTAAGAGTTAAGATGCATTTAACTGATTTTTTAAATCAGCTGTAAAATAAAGCATAGATAAGAGGATCGACTCCTGCATTAGCATACAAGAAATGCAAGAAACGTCATTGTTGAAGAAAATATTTCTTTACCAGTAGTGACAGCTCTTATATACAATATACAGAATGGAATATAGCAAACAGTGTTAATTTCGTTGACGAAGACTATGACGAAAAATATTCGTCAACTAACCTTTTTCACGGACGAAAACTAAATAAAAACTAAATAAAAAGTCAGATATGATGACGAAAAACGTGACGAAATATAACTGACACTTTAGTCAACGAATAAAAATGAGACGAAAATATATGGGAGGGACGAATGGAGAAGAGATCCAATCAGAGCGAATCTTTGAGGGTAGGTTGATCTATGCAGAAGCAGCCGAGCCATTTTAAAAAGCCGCGGCAAATGCAAGCGCAACAGCTAAACAAACGCAGCAGCAGTTACACAGAAAAGAGAACAAAGATGAGTTTGCAGAAATTCGCACAGTTTCGAGGACGTTTTCATAACAGTTAAGTTGTTTACACAGGGAACTACACTGCGACCTTTTGAAATGTCATTGCGACCCAAATTTTTATGGGGTCGTAAATGTATCACTGATTATTTTGTACCTACTTATGTGTAATGCTATGTTTTAATATGAGCATTTATTAAAACAGAAATGTGTATTTTAAGAATACGTTTTATAACGTGCTCCGAGCATTCAACACATCAAGTTGGCTTCAGCCCCGTGATGCGGGACAGTTGAACTGAGCAGCTGGTTACTCGCGCAAGACTGAACCGAGCTCTCCTTCAGGACGTTTGCGTCCTCCTGCACGTGAAAGAAAAAATACAAATCGCATTTTAAATAAACATAAGAAAAAGAGCGAAAAGTGAAAGAGCTCAATTCAGCAGCGCGGTGTTCTGGTGTTCAGGGAGCAAGCAGAGACGCGTCTCAAAGTCTTCTTGCTTTTGTACCGACAACAAATACATACTAAATATGTCGAAATACCCGTCTTGGAAAGTGTGTTCGAAAAGGTCTGTAGTTATGTCTTCAGTGAAAGTAAAGAGTTGGAAAGAAATCGGATGTGTATCTTTATAATGGATGCATTTGTCTCTTAAAGTGACCGCGCCTAATTTACTAGCTCTGCTGTCAGTGTCTTTAATGTATGAAAATGAAAGTAAATCACTCACTGCTCTTGATTAAATTACTTTGTAGTTTTAACAAGAATTTATCCAAAGTCAATCCAAAAATCAGATAGAATAGATTATATTGTTTTACTAGTGACTAAAAAATACCAAAAAAAAAATAAATTAGGGACCTGAGCATGTTTTGCTTAAGTGTTTCTTTCTTTAATTGCTAATGCAACCTTTTCACACCACAGACTGAACCAAATTAAGCATTGCATCAGACATTATCAAGATGAATTTGTTGTTCTGACACAGTTTAACCCTGAGTTATTGTCATATTTTATTACCAATTTCTAAACTACAGCAAATAAACTGTGATATTGTAAGAAATGATGAAGGTGTCTGAATACATTTTGGTTTGATTGTGTATTTTATTTTACAGTGAAGACTATGCAGTGCTATTTTAAATGAACAAAAACAAACTTAAAAAAATGTAAACTTTGTGTAAATATCACAAATAAAGAAATATAATGAACATACAATACAAATATAATATAGGTGGTTGTCTATTTCAATAATACTGTACTTCATCTTGAAAGAATGTCATATGCATTGCATATAATTCAGGACGAATGCATATCTTTTTCAGAGAGCATGTATATTTTTCATTGAGAGCAGGCCTTATGTTTATTTTATAAATACCATTCCATAACAGACTGATGGAAACATTTAGTCAAGTCAACTAAGTTGACTTTGTTCTACTAAAAAAAAACTAGACTAAGACTAAAAGACTTAAGACTAGACTAAGACTAAAACTCTTATGATATTTAGTCGACTAAAACTAGACTAAGACTAAAACATTTCAGATGACTAAAATGTGACTAAAACTAAATGGTGTGTTATTCAAAAGACTAAGACTAAGACTAAATCCGAATTTGCTGACAAAATTAACACTGATAGCAAAGCAGATAAACTGTGACAATGATTCCTAATGTCAGAGCAGATTTCCTCTTCGCTTAACCCTCCTTTACACATTTACCACTCTTCATCAGAGAGTTTATAATTTTCATTTGCTGATGTACAATGTAAAATATCTTCAAATATAAAGCTATGATCATGGTGCAAGGGATTAGGAAAAAATATGAATATATCGATGATCCTTAATGGATATGGAATGTTTAAATAGCATCCTCCGTAGCACACACTGGCCTGTGCGGTGTCAAAATATCGGTAATTTATTGCAAAGGCAAAATTGCTACTGAAGCAAGTAAACCAACATATGCCGTATTTTCCGGACTATAAGTCGCACTTTTTTTCATAGTTTGGCTGGTCCTGCGACTCCTAGTCAGGTGCGACTTATTTAACAAAATTATTTTGACTTGAACCAAGAGAAATAAACTAAGAGAAATGAAGATGAGCGAGAGGGCACTCTATGCTTCTCAGTGTAGGCTTGTACTCAGGTGCGACTTATAGTCCGAAAAATACAGTACAGATGCCCATTAAAGTTTTGGTCATTTTCTTTGGTACAGTAAAGGTTGATACACAGCCACATAACGATCAACAGCAATTAAAACTAAATTACTGAGAGACACATAAAGCAACAGTCCGCTGAAGACTACAAAAAGTGTGTCCAAAGGACCAAAATGTCTCAATCAGAATTATGACCTCTATGGGTATCACAATAAGTCCAATAAGCATATCGGAAACAGCCAGAGAGAAAATAATAAGATTAGTTGGAGTGTGAAGCTTCTTGAAGCGAGAGATGGAGATGATCACCAACAAGTTCAGAAAAACTGTCCATATTGACAACATTAATATCAACACATTCATGATATTGTATTCATGACTGGAGCATTTTCCTTGATACATGATGAGTTGATGGCAGGAAAGCAGTATTGAATCTCATGATCCTCTGTCTCATAGACCATGAGTAAATCTCCTCCTGTTAGGAGTTTGTTCTGCTCTTCTTAATGTAATTTGTACAGTGTCTGGATCAGTGTGACCAACCCATCTCCTGCCCACTCTGAAGCTGAACAATGCCATAATTTTCTTTCAATAGTTTCAACCTTGGCAGTCAAATAGCTCATCTTAAGAGGCAAAACTTAAAAACATAAAACTGTATACCTTTGATTTTACATGATGTATATCCACACTAATAGAGTAGATGTAAGAATGTCCCAAAACACTGATTTATCAGCCAGTAAAGCATAAAAAACAAAATTAAATACTTTGTTAAGCATTGTTAAGCCCTGAGTCCCATCTCAAAAAGCAGGTTTAACTATTAACTACTCAGTTAAGGTGAATTAGAGGTCGATCAATTTTTTCAGTGTCATGAAGGTAGATTAGTTTAAATTGGTGTTCCTAAGTAATTCTACATCTCTGGCCAATCAATAAGTGCATTTACATGGACGCCTTTTGCTTCCATCGGATTGAATTCATTCTGATTGACTAATCCGAACATAGTGTTTACATGAACGCTGAATAAAGTGACCGGGTTGATGTGCGTGTTTACATATCACAAGCTTCTGATCGGATTTACTCTTTTGACATGCGCACACTGCATGAATATACAGAGTTTCCTGCTGCTGTCGCATACTGTTTTAAAAAGCACACGTGATATTTATCTACTTCGGGTCCTAATTAGGTAACGACCAGCACATGAACTGTTGTGCTGCTTAATGTTACTGAAAAAAAAGGTGTGAAAGTGTCCCTTCCCACACCCAAAACTAGCCGTCTGTTGATGAGAGTCTTAAACAAGGACTGGTGGGACGTGGTCCTGTTCCACTTCACATACGCTGAGTGAAAGAGGAGTTTAATTTTAAATTGGATCTGGCCAATTCAATCCGATTGACGTGTTTACATGTGTCATTTTTTATTCTGATTGTGCTTCTAGTCCTATTACGATCGGATTAGTAATGTCCATGTAAACGCAGCTAATGACTGGGTATATCACTGTTTTAAAACACATGAAAAGTTAATGATGTCTACCTAATGGATAATGTGAGCAATAATGATTAAAGGGAGAATAAAAAAGTGCTGCTCATGCTGATAAAAGCAATACATCAATCAAATCTGTAAAGGGTCTACTTTTATTTGAATACAGACAATAATAACAACAAAACTTTGTGCATTTATAAAATAAAGATAACAAACAAGGTGTGCTGTCTGCAGCCTTGGTCTGCGGTGATCTTAATTTACAAACGCGTCATTAAAATGAACCGTTACTCAGTGAATACTCAACGAAGAGACCTGAGAGATATATTTATAGAAACCTAAACGTCTTTTTTAAACTAAACAAATGCTACCAAAACAACGCGATGTCCGTTTTTCACGTTTCCCTTCATTATATCTAATACGACCACTCCTCCACGCTGAATGCGCTATTGAGATTATAATGTTTCACATGAAGCTCGCGGCTTGTAACGCCCATATAGAAAACAAAGCAGCGAGACTGTTCAAGTTTTTATTTATTTTACTGTTTGCTTTGCAATGAGAGTAATAAGACATAATTCATCCCAAGAAGATGCGCTGAGGACTACCTCAGGATTTGAGTTATTGGGGGCAGTTGTGGCCCAGTGGTTAGAGGGTCAGACTTGAAACCCAATGGTTGTAGGTTCGAGCCTCAGGTCTGGCAGGGATTGACAGTGGGGAGAGAGAATGTCCAGGGCTCCAATAAGTTTTGCCTGGAGAGTCACTGATCTGATTTTGTCCTTTGTGTCTCTTTGTAATCAGATACCTTTATATTTGAGGATTTTCTTTGTTGTACATCAGCAAGTGACGATTACAATGAGACACAAAGGACAAAATCAGATCAGTGTCTCTCCAGGCAAAACTTATTGGAGCACTTCTACTCCAGAGGTATAATAAATTTTCACCTTCACCATTGTCTTCAATTCGTAAAAATGTGTTATCTTTTACATGATTTATTAATTTAGATTTATATTAATTCATAATTACTGTATATACCGATGATTTTTAACATTTTGCATGAGTATTAATATACAATAATACTAAATAAACATTATTATATGATATATATTAATCTCATGAAATTAATAAATTCTGTACAACTATTTTACAATAATTCATGATACCTAAGGCAAAAATGTTAATGAATGCATATAAATGAACCTTATTGTAAAGTGCTTTTCATTTTAGAGAAAACTGCCAGAAAATGAGAAACAGTATCTCATAACATCTGTTTAATCTGAAGTGACTTGAATATTAAAGGATAATATTGATTAATGAAAGAATAGATTAACATAAATTCAGTAATTCAACAATTAAATGTAAATAAATGGCTTTGCAAAACTAAAAACACTTTAGGTATCTCACGGGGTCTCATGGGTGTAAATGTCTTTCTCTCTCTCTCTCTCTCTCTATCTCTCTCTCTCTCTCTCACACACACACACACACACACACACAGATGCAAAGTCCTTTTGTTTTGTTGTTTTATCAAGAAATTGATTATAGTGAACCCTGAAGCCCTGCCATGGATGTCATGGTTTGCTATTTATGAAATGTACATCTGAGGGTGCTGTTAACACCTGTGCTACATGCAGAGATGATTCTCATGTGCATCAATCATTCATTAAAGATGCAAAACACACACAACAGACTGATGCTACAGCTGCTGTTTCTACTGCAGAGTCAGTGATTTAAGAATTAACCTCTTAAGAACCTGCGGCCTAATATGAGCACATTCTATTTTTATGAACTTCTCTGAGACTGTATATACAGTACCACAGTTTTAAATCTGTTTGTTATGTACAGAGCATATTCAGGGCTTTCAGAGATACCAAATGATTGGATGTTTCACCATGACCACTCCCTCTCCTTGGTCTTCAAAAATGTCTGAAATTAATTTAATGACACTATTATGGAAATATAATAACATTAAAAGTTTTAATTAACATAATAATAATAACATGTAATTATCATTTAAATCTCAGATTTTTTAATTGTGTGTTATAAATCAACATTTCAGGAAAATATTATAGCATTTCAAATCAGAATGTGAAACAGGACATTGGTTTCTCATATGAGGACACCTGGAATAAAAACATGTTTATTAGGCATTTTGGGAGCTGCAACAAATTAACAGGGAAATATATTATATTTCAATATTCTATGAAATATGATATATCATTATGAAAATCTTGTCAATTATTACTCCCATTATTACACTTCTTTTTTCATTGCATGTTGCCCCAAAATACCATATATGCTATATATTAATATGCTAATTAGATTTAGTTTATAGATACATTGTATATAATAAGAAACCCCGTTTATGGCCATTTTACACACATTTTGCAGAAAGAAAATGTTTAAATTGAATCATTCCATTATAAAATAGTTGAGAATTATCTATATACAAAGTTTAAAAAAAAAAAAAAATCTCCTGAAAATTAAAAATGGTTTGATGATTTAAAAAAAAAAAAAAAAATCTTGCATTTGAACAGAGTATTATTATTAAGCAATGATACTCAAGGAAACAAACTACATAATATTAAAATGCATATAGTGTAAATTATAATTATTACGATTGTTTACTTTTATGACTTTATAACAATTGCAGTTTTTGTGAAATTTTTCTAAGAATGATGTCTTTATCAGTTTAATTACAATTGATGTTCTGTAAAAATATTTACCAGAGAGGATTCTGCCTGAAATATTTTCAGAGTTAAGATGAGTTTAACTGTCTTTTTAAACCAGGGGTAAAATAAAGCATAGACCATAGGATTCAGACTTGAGTTAATATACACGACCCACATCAAAACATTTATGGTTGTGGAAGAAACTGCTGATATGGAACAGATATAGTACGGAATCCAACAAAGCAGATAAACTGTGACAATGATTCCTAATGTCAGAGCAGCTTTGCTCTCAGATTTCCTTCTCACTGAACCTTCATTAACACATTTACCACCCTTCATCAGGGTGTTTATAACTTTCACTTGCTGATGTACAACATAGAAAATCCTCAAATATAAAGATATGATCAGGATACAAGGAAACATAAAACACAAGATCAGATCAGTGACACTCCAAGCAAAAACAATCATAACTGAGCACTTTCCAAAACACATGTTTGTTTTGTGCAAACTGTTATTAATTACAAAGACAGTGCTGTAAGTTGAGGAGCAAACCCAGCTTAAAGAGATGCTTATTAATGTTTTAGTCATGGTTATTTTCTGTGGGTACTGTAAAGGGTGACAAACAGCCACATAACGATCAACAGCAATTAAAACTAAATTACTAAGAGATGCCGAGAGAAGCATTGAAATAAATATTAAATAGACTCCACAAAAAGTGTCTCCAAAGTACCAACATGTCTCAATTAGATATATGGCCTCACTGGGCATCACAATTCCAATAAGCATGTCGGCCACACCCAGAGAGAGAATGATCAGGTTGGTTGGAGTGTGAAGCTTCTTGAAGTGAGAGATGGAGATGATGACCAGCAAATTCAGAAACACAGTCCATGCTGAAAGAATTGAAAAAAACACATATAAAACATTGTATTCAAGCCTTGAGCGTTTTCCCCTGATACATGAAGAGTTCATGGCAGGAAAGCAGTATTGAATCTCATGATCTTCTGTCTCGTAGGCCATGTGTGAGTCTTCTGTTAGGAGTTTGTTCTGCTCTTCTTAATGTCCTTTCATTTATACAGTGTCTGGATCAGACTGACCAACCCATCTACCACCCACAATGATGCTGAACAATGACATAATTTTCTTCCAGTAGTTTCAACCTTGGCAGTCAAATAGCCAATATTAAGAGGCAAAACTTAAAGACATAAAACTGAATACCTGTGATTTTACATGATGTATATGTGTTTGAGTTATATTATTTTGATCCAACACTTTCAACCTTGATGTGACTTATGTGGTCTTTAGACACCTTATTTAAGACGTATGCCAGTGGGTTTCAACCTGTAGGCTACAGTGTAGACACTGTATTCTTAAATATTAAGATATCCAGGGATGTACAAGAGGCAATGTGTATGTGTGCATTATACTGTAATCTTAAATATTAACCCATTTGTGCCCAAATTTTTCTGAACGGTTCCATGCATATAGTCATGTTAATAGTGTCTTATTATTAATAATTATATTCATCCAATTTTCTTTTTTTTTTTTTTTGCTCTAATAATTTGCTTTATAATTACAAATATTTTAGGAATATATAGTGAGTTTGTAACACATGCTTCTATTTTTTTAAACTCCAACAAGATGCTCAGAACAAAGTTTGTGCACCGTAAAACACGGAAGTGGTACATAACAATTTAACAGCACTTCCTGGACATTGCAGTGTCCAACTGCTTAATTTTACACAAAGCATTGTGTGCCATCCACCATGACAAACACATGACAGGGTAAAACATTTAGGAGCTGCTAGCTGCTCAGCTCACAGGTTTTCCCCTGGATGGCAGCCCATACATACGTAAATGAGACGTTCCCTTTCAGTTGTTCACATTCTACGTTATGTCAGAAAGAGACTGACGCATGTGGTCCCTTACAAAATGCAACGTGGCTGTCTTCCAGTGACCCGTGTGAGTGATAACACCCTGTCGTAAGGCCAGCACGAGTGAGGGCCTATAGCTTACACAGAATACACTGGGTAGCATATTCCAGCTGGACGTATGCTAGCAGGCTGCCTGCTCGTAGAACGACTTACAAAGGCAGGTATCAACCAAAAGGTGGTGATACACATGAGCTCTGAGGTACCCAGGCCCGCAGGATAGAAGATTCAATGACAGAGGGAAACACACATGCTACGAAGAGATTTACACACATGGGACTGCCCAAAAAGGGGTATCACAACACATGGAGGCACCTAGTCCCATACAGGGCTGACCGAAAGGGCATGCACACAATTGCTGGACATCAGCAGTGCTGGAAGAACCCAGGGTTCTGAACTGAGGAACTCACCTGAAGGGAATAGCGCACACACCCAGTCCATGGAGTGGAATGGTGCAGCAAGCTTATTGACACCAAGCACGTCCTTACTGGCCCAAATGGGTGAGTAACCGGGAGGACACGAGCTCTACACGGTGATTATAAAATCTTGCAAATATGTTAGGTGTCGCTCAGCCCGCAGTTATACAAATTTCTGTTAGTGAGGCGCCAGCTAGGGATGGGTATCGTTAAGGTTTTAACGGTATTACTACTCTTACTGATACTGTTTAACGGTCCGGTACTTTAACAGTATTCTTATCGGTACTTTGTGTTGTGTTACTTTGTGTTGTGTTAGGCAGTCGAAAACTTTGCATTTCTCTGTCTGCACATAATGCACTTTTGAAAGATGCTTTGACAGATTGCTTGTGTTTCCGCCCTTACATGCAAAAAATGTTGTAGTACTTATGACAACCAGCATTGTCTGCATCAACTAGTGAAGTATAACCACACTTTGGAGCATTTTACTGTCTCTGCCATCGTCACTCTTTGTATTAAGTGGGAGTTTTCGTACTGTAAGGGGCCGTTCACATATCGAGTCTAAAAACGCGTGGAAAATGCTAGGCAAGCCGCTTTCTGATTTTTTTTCCCAAAGCCTTCGGGCACTTGCGCTCCTGAGGAGTCTAACGTTGCTAAGCAACCATGACCTACTCTCTCCATGAAGACGTGAAAATTTCAGCAATGGATAAATGGATTTGCAGCACTAAAAAACTGATTGCAGTAGCTCTGCTACTAAATTAATTTAAAAATCCACATTCAGCTATCAGCTGTTCCTTCATCTTGGCTGAGCTTTCACCGTTGTTAAGGAAGAGGTGAGGAAGCTAAATGACCTGTGGTGCGCTTGCGGCATTCTGAAAAGTTGAGATTTTTTTAACTCGATGCGGTGCGGACGCACCTGAAAAATAAAACGAGCTTGAAGAGAAAGAACGACTTTCCTCAGAAGAATTGGCCAGGGAGGGGCTGTCGCAAGGAGTAAAATCCTGAACCAGGTCCGGCTGACCAAAGAGGCGCAAACCATGAGGACCTCCTCCTCGTCCTCCCTGATCTTGCACAATGTCTGTGTAAGAAAGATCAATGGGGGAATGCATACTTGAGCAGGTCCAGCGGCCAGCAGTGCCCCAGAGCATCCATGCCAAGGGTGCTCTCGGTCAGGGAGTAAAACAATTGGCAGTGGGGATTTTCTGGAGTGGCAAGCAGGTCTACCTGAGCATCTCTGAAGCGTTCCCAAATCAGCTGAACCGACTGGGGGGGGGTCTCCATTCCACGGGACAAGACTACAGCTCATCGGCTGCATGATTGAGCCTGCCCGGGATGTGAATGTCACAAAGTGACCTCAGATGCTTCTGACTGCACAAAAGGAGATGGCGAGTGAGTTGTGACATGCGACAGGAGCATAGATCGCCCTGACAGTTGCAGTGTTGTCTGTATGGACCACAACGTGCTTGTCCTTCAGCAGGGCACTGAAGCGGTGCAGAGCAAGCCATACTGCTAGAAACTCGAGGCAATTGACATGCCACTGAATTCGGGGGCCTGTCCAGGAGCCTGACGCAGCATGCCTGTTGCACATGGCACCCCAGCCCCTGGCAGACGCATCTGTTGACACCACAACATGTCTGGACACAGGTTCTAGGGGAACACCAAACTGTAGAAACGAGACGTCCAACAACAGGGTGAAGGTTCGGAGGGTGGCCGGAGTGACGGTCACTTGGAGCGTGCCATGTTGCCATACCCATCTCAGGACTCGGTCGTGAAGCCAGTGCTAAAGCGGTCTCATATGGAGTAAAGTAAATATGGAGGGGTGTCCCTGAGGAGGCTGGCTCGTCGGTGGAAGCCCACACGGTAATCCTCAGATCACCCTGGCCACCACCCGAAGTAGCCCTCTTACGAGAAACTATATACCTTTTAAGATAATCGAGTCTCGATCTTAACGGCGAGATGGTCATGTCCCCGCAATGAGAACATGAGTCATACACAAACGCAGTCTCAGCATGCTGAAAGCCCAGACACGTGACAGCGATCGTGGCCGTCACGAGGAGAGATTTATCGACCACACCCAGAAACACACAGGCGAAATGTCTTCTTTAAAAAGATGCAATTTCAACTTGTTTACTCTTTTAGTGAGAGAAAAAGCTCTTTAACTGGTGCTGAAGCGGGAATGCAGGAGCTGACTGCAGGAAACCCAGATGAACTGCTGAATCACACCTTCACACCAACACCAGCTGACTCGCGTGTAAACACTCCGGTGAAAGCAGCAAGCAATGTGCTCGGCTCCAAAGTGAAAGCTTGAATGCGAGTTGCTTGCACTGCTCCTTTTATACCCACTCTGCGGGGTGGAGCTCGCGATGCAAGTTCCGCAGACCAAGGTACTCTGTGTACCATTGGCTTGTTTTGTAACCACTCGAAGGTGATTGGGCTCTCGGGCAAGATCCCATTCATCAGTCTCTTTTTTACATAACGTAGATCATGACCGACTAAAAGGGAACTGGGGTAAAACAAATTGTTCCTTAGTGAAAACAGATTTGTATATATGTTTTGTAGTTCCTTTTTCAATACTGGGGCTTTAGAATCTTTCATTCATGAGTTTTCCATTTTTTTTATAAAAAGAAGTAACATTTATTTTATTTTATTTTTTGTCTAATTAAATTATATTTACTAAAATAACCATGCACAATAATGTACAATACCTTTAAATTCCTGAAAGACAATAATTTCATGATACCCTGAATAAAAATAAATCTCTCTCTCTCTCTCTCTCTATATATATATGTTGTGTGGGAATCCTGGCTTTTAGGACGTCGCGAAAGATTTGTCCACACACACACACACACACACACACACACACACACACACACACACACACACACACACACACACACACACACACACACACAAAACACCTCATAACTGTATATAATTTTTTTTTTTTATAAGGTGCTGAATAATTTTTGGTCCCAATTTTATTATTATTATAATTATCAATATTATTATTATTATTAATCAATTTCACTAGTGGTCCACTGTATGAAGAATTTTGGGGTATAATATGTCGCAGTTCACTTTATTTTGCTATACTCACCTGCATAAATGTATTATAGTGTCCTGCCCCTACTAGTAAAAAAATATATCTTGTGTCTGAATAATTGCTGGTTTGAATGTGCATAAATTCTTGGTAAAACTACTAAATGCTGTTTTATAACAAAGTTCGGGAGGAACAGTCGCAGTTCATTAACCTGATTAACACAAGTGGAGACCAATCAGTAATCAACTCATGGCAAGGTATAAATAACAGCAGAACCTATCTCTGTTCATTGACGGTTTTCAGCATCCCTCCTCCACCCCATTTCTCCTCACTTATAGATCCATCTACTCTTACCACAACCGGGGGGAGTACTCTGGGTTCGGGCCATATCCCGAGCTCGGAGCCCTCCACCCGGACAGCACGCCAAATACGCATATACTTACGGTATTAATATACGTAGATGTGAACTCGTGAAGTAATTCAGTCAAGAGCAGTGTGTGATTTTCTTTCATTTTCTAACATTACAGCAGCTATATATAGCTAAATTATGCGCGGTCACTTTAAGAGACGATGAATCCATCAAATATAATACATGTCAATTTTTTTTCTAAACTTTTTACTTTCACTTAAGACATAACCAACAGTTTTTTTCGAACATACTTTCCAAGACGGTATGAATTTGACGGTATTTGTATTTGACGGTACAAGAGCAAAATAAGGCAAATTCAGTGTTTAGGCATTTTGAGACACCTCTCTCTACATGAGCTCTGAACACCAGAACACCGCGGTGCTGAATTGGGCTCTTTCACATCCTTTTCTGTTTGTTTAAACTGCGATTTGTATTTGTTTGTTCAGGTGCAGGAGGAAGTTTGAGGAGAACTTCACAAAGGAGAGCTCGGTTCAGTGACGCCACTCTCTCGAGCGCTAACCACTGTTGGGAACGTTACTTAAAAAAAATAATTAGTTATAGTTACTCACTACTTGTTCCAAAAAGTAACTGAGTTAGTAACTGAATTACTCTATAATAAAAGGAATTCGTTACCAGGGAAAGTAACTATTTGCGTTACTCTGTAAAGAAAAAAAAAAGTTGCTTTATGTCAAAGAATTTTTTTTTAGCAGTTTTCACAAGAACTGAGTAGATGAGTAGAACAGACAGGTGTTTGTACATAACTTTCGATATTTATTGCACGTCATGGGCCACTAGCTTTGTAGATTTGTGTGTCACACATGTACATGTACACATTACATGCACGTTCTTGCCTTTGACCACAATGAATTTGAAGTAGCGCTTATATCTCCACCATGAAAATGCCAACTTTTCATCGGATTGCTCCTATCTCGCCATTTCTGCTGCTGCTGCGAATCTCTGTGTAGCTGTTGCGTGTGTGTTTGTGTGTGTGTGTTTGGCGCCGCTGGCGCTGGCGCGTGTGCCGGCATGTGTGTAAAGACACTGGCTCTGATTGGCTACCATGAAACACATGACTTTGCCTTAGCCAGTCATAATCGCTTATCTCATTTTTAACCCACCTCCACACTCGCTGTGTGAGCCAGGGATGCGTTCGGATTGCATAGTTTATTAAATCAATGCATAGTAACACACTGCATTTAACTTTCAGTAATGGTACCGTTCTTTTAAACGCCGTTATTCCAAACACTGGCGCTAACCGAACATAGCGCGCGAGTAATAGCTTCTCAGTTGAGCTTTTCCGCGTCTTGTGTTTCAATGCTTTAAACTCTTTTTATTGTTTAAATCGGCAAGTGGCAAGGCTTAAAAACGGTAAGCTTTTGTGACCACAAGCAACAGTGGCCTATCAACTGTCCTGAATGTCTTTTTAGGCTGGCCTCAGCCAGACGGTTGAGATCGCCTGGGACACCCATAGACAGTAAAAGAAATGGACACAGCGACCCCATTGGAACTCAATTGAGATAAGTGAAGCCCATTTTCAGCGTTTTTTAGCACTTCCGTTTCGACTCAAACAAATTTTCAATGTAGGAAAAACCCTGAATGTGCACCTGAGGGTGCTGTTAACGCCTGTGCAAAAATGATCCTGAAGTGCATCAATCATTCATTAAAGGTGCAAAACAATCATAAGCAAACAAAAAATGGGATCCAGGAGGTGGAGAGTGGTAGGTTTAGAGCAGGGGTAGGCAAGTTCGGTCCTAGAGAGCCGCAGAGTTCAGCTTCAACCCTAATCAAACACACCTGAACAAGCTCATCAATCCATTCAGGATTACTAAACTACAGGCAGGTGAGATTTTTTTTTTTTTTTTTTTTCAGGGTTGGATCTAGGACCGAACTTGCCTACCCCTGGTTTAGAGATATGTAAAGTGGGAGAAGTTGGTGCACTATTGTAAAACCAGTGTACTTACATGGTAACTCCTCAGCAATTGTCCACTTAATATAATGTTTAACATTCTAGACATCAACCACTTACACTGTGGTAACATACTATGTACACATCTAGTTACTAAGTGCACAGGTTTTAGTGCCACGTTGTAAAGTGGGACAATCAGTCCACTAAAATAATCCAAAAGAGGCGTATAAACTTAAATAATAAATAAAATGAAAATTGTGTTAGCTGTCATAACTATTTAATTAGTCAAAGCATTTGATTAGAAAAAATTGTTTGCATTTAATTTTAGCATTCAATTGAATCATAAAAATTCAGCCTACATGAGGTGATGTGCAGGAGTTACAGTATTAATTTATTCAAATCAGTTTATATGAAACAATAAATATTACTTCAACTTACTTGAAAAGTTAGAAAACTAAAGTAGGCTTTACCTTTGTGTGTAGCTCCAACCATTTCATCCCTTTTGGATGAATCTGAAGTTACTTTGTTTCAGATATTTTAATCTAAGGTGTACTGTTAGCCATTTTAATTATTCTCTTTGTGATGGACCACCATAATATACTTGACACTTACACAAAGTTTTAATTCACTGTCCTGTTTGGATATGTTTACATGCACATTTTTGGTTCAATCGGACTGAATTCATTCCGTTTGATGAATCTGTATGTAATGTTAACATGAACGCTAGATAAGTGATCGGGCTGATGTGCAGGTTTTTTTTAAAAATGCGCTTTCTGCACAAATAGTGAAAGTGACATATAGATAATATAAAGTTTCTCAGTGTTTGCACATAAAAACCACTCTCACAGCAGAATTCATATTTATCCATTTATGGATAAATATACAAATAAATTATTGTGCTGCTCGTATTTATCACACCAAAAAAATAAAATAAAAAAAAGACTTATGTGTTGCCTGTGGATGATTACCCAAAACCAGATGTCCTGCTCCAATTCACAGAATTTTATGACAGGACACACATTTATACAACACTTTATTTATAAAAGGAAAAGCAGCTCGTTCCGTGTGTCATACGTCATAATGTTATTTCGGCATCATTGTCATTCTTTCAGTTTCTGGTTTCAATCCAATCAAGGTTTTACATGCACTCTCAATCATATTAGAAGAGGAATAAACCACCCGCTTCAGTTCGATTGAAATTTAATTCAGATTGAGCTCAATCAGATCGCTAAAGTTGTTTACATGAAGGCTTTTCAGTCTGACTGAGCCATCAATCCAATTACAAATAGATTATTTGGTTGCATGTAAACATAGCCATTGTGTCTGTCATTATGTTTTTGATTTATATCAACATAGATTCAGCATGACTGATAAAAGTGAAGCATAAAGTACATAATATCCATCTTTGTCATCTATTCCATTATTTGAAGATTTGAGATTCAATTTTCCTAGGCTAAATCAAGACAACTGAACATTTTGTACATCAGATATGTAAAGTAGCAATGATAGTCGAAACAAACTATAATATTAAAGTGCAAATTATAAATATTGTGATTATTTACCTTTATGACTTTATAACAATAACAGTTTTTGTAAAATTGCTCTCAGAATGATGGCTTTATTAGTTTAATTACAATTGATGTTCTGTAAAAATATTGACCAGAGAGGATGCTGGCTGAAATATTTTCAGAGTTAAGATGAGTTTAACAGTCTTTTTAAACCAGGGGTAAAATAAAGCATAGATCATAGGATTCAGACCTGAGTTAATATACACAACCCACATCAAAACATTTATGGTTGTGGAAGAAACTGCTAATATGGAACAGATATAGTATGGAATCCAACAAAGCAAATAAACTGTGACAATGATTCCTAATGTCAGAGCAGCTTTGCTCTCAGATTTCCTTCTCACTGAACCTTCATTTACACATTTGCCACCCTTCATCAGGGTGTTTATAACTTTCACTTGCTGATGTACAACATAGAAAATCCTCAAATATAAAGATATGATAACGATACAGGGAAAAATAAAACACAAGATCAGATCAATGACTTTCCAAGCAAAACTCACCATAAGAGAACACTCTCCATAACAGATGTTTGTTTTGCTTGAAATGTTAAAATAACCATTACTAATTACAAAGGCAGTGCTAGAAGTTGAGGAAAAAACCCAACTCAAACAGATGCTTATTAATGTTTTAGTCGTGGTTATTTTCTGTGGGTACTGTAAAGGGTGACAAACAGCCACATAACGATCAACAGCAATTAAAACTAAATTACTAAGAGATACTGTAACAAGCAGCCCTGTTATTGCCAAAAACAGTCCACAGAAAGTGTGCCCAAAGTACCAGCACATCTCAATCAGCCTCGAGGCCTCTATGAGCATCACAAGTCCAACAAGCATGTCGGCCACAGCCAGAGAGAGAATGAGCAGGTTGGTGGGAGTTTGAAGCTTCTTGAAGTGAGAGATGGAGATGATCACCTGCAGGTTCAGAAACACAGTCCATGCTGACAGCAACGAAGAAAAAAAAACATATACATGATATTGGATTCATGTTGGGAGCGTTTTCCCTTGATGCATGATGAGTTGATGGCAGGAAAGCAGTACTGAATCTCATGATCCTCTATCTTATAGGCCATGAGTGAATCTCCTCCTGTTAGGAGTTTATTCTGCATTCCTTAAAGTCCTTTAATTTATACAGTGTCTGGATCAGACTGCCCCCTCTGATGCTGCATAATGACATTATTTTCCTTTAACACTTTCAACCTTAATATGACTGATGTGATCTTTAGACATCTTTGTGTTGTGAATTTAACATGCATTTAGGAATAACATGCTTGGATACAGCACTCTGTGAACAGCCAGCTTCTTTGGCAATTAATGTTTGTGGCTTACCCTCCCTGTGAAGGGTGTCGATGATTGTCTTCTGGACAACTGACAGATCAGAAGTCTACCCCTTGGTTGAGTAGCCTAGTGAACCAAACTGAGAGACCATTTTGAAGGCTCAGGAAACCTTTGCAGGTGTTTTGAGTTTGGCATGTAACCATATTGTAATTTGTTGATGAGTGAATTGGGAGGTTTTGTTAAATCTGAGCCAAAATCATCTAAAAAAAAAAAAAAAAAAAAAAAAAGACTTCAGTCTGTGTGCAGTGAATTTATTTAATACACAAGTTTCACAATTTTAGTTGAATTACTGAAATTAACTTTTCCACAACATACTAATTTATAATTTTTTTTAAATCTAATGCCTTTTCCCCCTGCTTGTTTTGCAATCACATATTTTGTTATGTTGACATATTAAAGTTTTAGTGGAAAAAAATACTTTCAAACAGTCATCGTTTCTGCCAAACACCATTGTTGCTAAAAGAGCAGGCTATAGTTGATACAGTTGAGATTGAAATGACAGAGACAAAGTAAAAAGTAAAAGTGGAGAAAAAAACATTATCTATTTCATGCACAACTTGAGTAAATTATAACAGGTAAAGCTGTCAGCTGTGTGGACATTAACAATATTGTTAACAGTTCTAGTTCATAATCATACTAAAAAGGCTTTTTTCTTAACAAGATCTTTAGTCTAAATGCTGTGTTCTGTTAATGTGTGAACTTCATATTATTTGTAGTTGTAAGGGGGCTGTTCTAGGTGGGGATTGAACCCGGGTCTGTTGCGTTCAAGGTCACTGAGTTAAAGGAATAGTTCACCCAAAAATCATAATGATGTTATTAATAACTCACCCTCGTGTCGTTACAAACCCGTGAGACCTCATTTTATCTTAGGAACACAGTTTAAGATATTTTAGATATAGTCCGAGAGCTCTCAGTCCCTCCATTGAAACTGTGTGTAAGGGCTACTGTCCATGTCCAGAAAGGTAAGAAAAACATCATCAAAGTACAGGCGCGCAGATGGCACTAGGGATGGGGGGGACATGACCCCCCCAGATTCATAGTAACCAGATCCGTCCCCCTCACTTTCTCAATGAAAGGTTCTATAGGTAAACAGAGGATTAATCTGAGTTTCCACGATGTACATTAGTCTAAGTAGAAGCGACCCGGCCCGCCGCTCCTTTAAACGTGTAATAAACAATTTTTGAAACACGCTTTTGACCGCTTTGTCTGACCGAGTCCCAAAACACACTTGTAGCCAATCAGCGGTAAGGGGGCGTGTCTTGTCCTGATAGCAAGAAGAGTGCGCTCAATTTGAGTGCACTGGACGCATATTACATTACATTTAGTAATTTAGCTGATGCTTTTATTGAGAGAGATGGCGGATAAAGAGGTAGGACCCGCCTAAATATCAGACCAGCTTTCCAATGGTGGAGAGAAACTCAAGGATTGAGAAGGGCTTGAATCGGACGCCGAGGTTGATTTGTTTCTTTTTGATAGGTGAGTAACGATTTTGCGTTGTTTCACACAACTTATCCATGTTGGCTTTTGTTTGAATATGCTTGTGTGTCATCTTCGCTTGTTTCCGCGATCGTTGTTGCTATGGTTGCGTATGTACGTGTGGGGTAAAGATTTCAAAATAGGGGTGATGCACGGTGGCCGAGAGAGCTCAACTTCACAAAACACATTCAAATAGAAAAAGCACCAACAAATTAAGAAAACCTCTTCATCAGTTTGACAGCACACGTGCTGCAAATACTCAACACATTGATATACAAAAAACAAGCTACAAATGCTCACAACACAAATACAGAAACGCTCTGCAAATACTCAAACCAAACTAAATTACCCCAACAAAAAGAAAATTTAAACAAGTTTTTTTTTTTTTTTTTTTTTAGTATTGATTACCATTTTTATGACCATATTTGTACAAATACCATGGTTAAACTATGGTTATAGAAGTAAATCCATGGTAAATTTGTTAACGATTACAGAAACCGTTTTTTTGTTTGCTTTTTTTATATAATAAATTTATTTATTCATTAATTCATTTCAATAGTAAAACCACAGGCTATGGTTAGTTTTTGTAAGGTAAGCCAGCTTACATAACCTTTCACAGGTACAGAAATTGTGTATTTAGTCAGCTTATTTAGGCTAATAATATCCATAAAGCTAAGGAAACGTATGACCAGGATTGTTAAAATAAACAAAATATATTTTTTCAGAGTAAACATTTATAAATTATGTCCCAGCCACATTTGTCCCTTTACGGTGACCCCAGGGTCCTACGAATAGCTGGTAGCTGCCTCAATTGTGCCTATAGCTGTAACCATAGTGATCATATACAGGTGCATCTCAAAAAATTTGAATGTCATGGAAAAGTCCTTTCTTTTTTGTAATTTAATCCAAATAAGCAAACTTTCTTATATTCTAGTGGCATGAAGGCGATCAGTCTGTGGCACTGCTGAGGCGTTACTGAAGTCCAGGTTGCTTTGATAGAGGCCTTCAGCTCCTCTGTATTGTTTGTCAGATGTTACTTCTCTTCCTCTTCACAATAAACCATTGATTCTCTGTGAGGTTCAGGTCAGGTGAGTTGGCTGGCCAAACAATCACAGTAACATGGTCAGCAAACCACTTGGAAGTGTTTTTTCACTGTGGGCAGGTGCTATCGTCTTACTAGAAGAGGAAATCAGCATCTCATTAAAGCTTGTCAGCAGATGGAAGTGCTCCCAAAATCTCCTGGTAGATGGCTGCATTGACTTGATAAAACACAATGGAGTAACACCAGCAGACATCCCAGCACCCAAATCATCTCTGACTTCAGAAACCTCACACTGGACTTTGGATTCTGTGCCTCTCCAGTCTTCCACCAGACTCCAGACCTTTATTTCCAAATGAAATGCTAAATTTACTTTCATCTAAAAAGAGGACTGTGGACCACTGAGCAACGGTCCAGTTCTTTTTCTCCTTACCCCAGGTGAGATGCGTCAGACGTTATTCTCTGGTTCAGGAGTGGCTTGGTTCTAGGAATGTGACAGCTCTGGCTCTTTTCCTGAAGACGTCTGAGTGTGGTCTTGATGCACTGACTCCAGCTTCAGTCCGCTCCTTGTGACCCTCCCAAGTTCTTTAATGAGCTTTTCATGATAATCTTCCCAAGGCTGTGGTCATGCCTGTTGCTTGTGCACCTTTTCCTACCACACCTTTTACTTCCAGTCAACTTCCTATGAATATATTTTGATACAGCACTCTGTGAACTGCCAGCCCTTTCAGCAATGACCTTCTGTGGCTTATCCTCCTTGTGGAGGGGGTTGATGAACTTCTTCTGAACAACTGTCAAATCAGTAGTCTTTCCCATAATTGTGGTTGCATGTTCTAAACTAGCCCAGGAGGTACCCTGTATTTATAATCAAAATTTACCAAACTAATCAACCTCAAAATAGAATATAAAAATTTTTGAGATACTGATTTTTTAAATTTTCTTAAGATGTAAGTCGTAACCAAGAGAATTAAAAATTTTTTTTTTATATATATATTTCAGATTGTGTGAAATTAATCTAAAATATAAGAAAGTTTGCTTTTTTGAATTGTTACAAAAAATAAAGACCTCGTCTATGACTGAGCTGGTGATTTTTCTGGACTGAAAAATTTTGACTGCTGGACAGCTTGGTTCCCCCCTAGTTAAAAAAATCCCATCTGCACCCCTGTCAAAGTAGTCCATGTGACATCAGAGGGTCAGTTAGAATTTTTTGAAGCATCGAAAATAAATTTTAGTCCAAAAATAGCAAAAACTACGACTTTATTCAGCATTGTCTTCTCTTCTGTGCCTGTTATGAGAGAGCTCAAAACAAAGCCGTTTGTGATATCCCGTTCGCGAACGAATCATTTGATGTAACTGGATCTTTTTGATCCAGTTCACTAAATCGAACTGAATCGTTTTAAACGGTTTGAGTCTGTTCTCAGGTCTACTATGTTGTGTTTTTGTCATTCCTCATTCCTAGCTCCTGAGTTGGATTTATCCCTGTGTCTTGGGTCTAATAAAGATTATTTTGTGTATTCTACCCTCCAGCAGCGATCGTGACAGAAGACCTGCCCGAATAAGACCCGACCTGACCGTTTAATCCATGTGTTCCCTTCATTTTTGTTTCGTTTTTGTCTACCATTGTGTGTTGCTATATCCATACCAATAATATGAAAACAACAGTGTTACAACAGTGCTAGCATTTCAATCACATTTGCTGCTAAGAATAGATGAGTACATCTGTAATATGTTTAGGAGCATGTGAAAAAAGAAAAAGAAAATAAAACCTTAACCAAGTCCCTCCAGATTTTTAAGTCTTAATAGTCATAAATGACATAACAAACATCTTAATTATACTTTTTAGAGGTCTTTATTGTGATTATAGTGATTATACAGTTTTTATGGTGACCACTCTGATACTGCTCTGTTGGTCACTAGATTCTGCAGGAAAATGTGGAATGTGTGACTGAGATAAATTTACTACTATTAGACTGTGTAAATAATGATAATGATTGGATGATAACATTCTTTTAATCATTAATAGGTTTTGTTAATGGTCACCCAACTCAGTGACAAGTTCAAGTCAGACAGTTTAATTTACTCCACAGAACCTATTCAGTATAAAATAAACCAAATAACAGGCTGGTAGGTAAAATAATTGTATACCAAAATTAATTTCTTTAATAGCAAGTATAAACATTTATTAGACAAATATGAACAATTGTGCAAATATGAAATGTGCTTACCTTGAACTTGTACACAGCATATTTAACTACTTATTTATTAATGTCTTTCAGGTATCATGAATGATATTATAAAACTAATTTCAATCAAAGTGGATGCAGGGTGAACTATTTTAAGAATTAAGATGTAACTGTGTGTAGGCTTCTCTCGAGGAAGTGGGTTGATTTGTCATATACATGGATTTGTCTTTGTTCAGTTGGCTTACACTTTACTATGATGTCAGAAAGGTCACTGAGGTGAAAATTCGGAAACACAATTATAATTGGTATTATTCATGTTTTGCATGCATTATTGATGTTGAGATGATCTTCCACTGAATATTGTAATAAATATGTGAAATAAAAAGTAGAGTTCCTCAGATATTGAAAATATTTATGATGTTTTCAAATTACAAACTGGCTAAAGATATTTAATTGAGTTAATTGCAAGCAGCATTGCGATGGATGAGACGCTGAAGAGTTGGAATTTAAATAGACTGCTTGTGATAGGTGTCAAGACTGGATTGGTACACGTCAGGCTAACTGTCAGCTGATGTGAGCTCAACTGAAATGGCCTACCTGAACTAACACAATGCTAAATAATGTTTTTGATTATTGTTAGTATTTATGTCTACTGAAAGCCATGACAGGAACAATAACAACAAAACATAGGACAAGGATCTATGGTTTAAACATCAGTTTGTGCTTTATCAGTAAAGAATAAAAAGTGTGTGTGGGGGGGATCATAACAACAATTATGATCTATTATAAACTCTGATTATAATCTGTAAAAATGTTAATGATAGAGGATGCTGTCTGAAATATTTTAAGAGTTAATATGTGTTTAACTGACACTTTGAACCAACGGTAAAATAAAGCATAGACAAGAGGATTCAGGCCTGAGTTAATATGCACAACCCATATTAGAAATCTTAATATTTTGAGAGAAATTACTGTATTCACTGTAAGAGACAAGATGTAGTATGGAATATAGCAAAGCAGATAAACACTCACAATGATTCCTAATGTCAGGGCAGCTTTACTCTCAGATTTCCTCTTCGCTGAACCCTCCGTTACACATTTACCACTCTTCATCAGAGAGTTTATGACTTTCCCTTGCTGATGTACAACATAAAATATCTTCAGATATAAAATTATAATCACAGTACAAGGAAATAGGAAAGACAAGAACAGATCAGTCATACTCCAGGCAGAGTTAGTCATAAAGGGACACTCTCCATAACACCCATGTGTTCTGCTTGATGGATCAAAATATCCGTTATCTGTTATGATGGAAATATTGTAGGCTGAAGACCACATCCAGCAGATACATATGATAATCAAAGTTTTAGTTGTAGTTATTTTTTGTTGGTACAGTAAAGGGTGACATACAGCCAAATAACGATCAACAGCAATTAAAATCAAATTATAAAGAGATGCTGAAATGAGCAGCCCTGTTATTGTCAAAAACACTCCACAGAAAGTGTCCCCAAAATGCCAGCAGATCTCAATCTGCCTCGAGGCCTCTATGGGCATCACAAGTCCAACAAGCATGTCGGCCACAGCTAGAGAGAGAATGATCAGGTTGGTTGGTGTGTGAAGCTTCTTGAAGTGAGAGATGGAGATGATCACCAGCAGGTTCAGAAACACAGTCCACGCTGACAGCAATGAAAAAAGCATATACATGACATTGGATTCATGTCTGGAGCGTTTTCCCCTGATACATGATGTGTTGATGGCAGGAAAGCAGTACTGGATCTCATGATCCTCAGTCTCATAGGCCATGTGTGAGTCTCCTCCTTTAAGAATTTTGTTCTGCTTTCCTTAGTGTCCTTTCATTTATACAGTGTCTGGATCAGACTGACCAACCCATCTACCGCCCACTCTGATGCTGCATAATGACATTTAATAAGTTATTGTATGTATTCATTTATTCACACAGTCTGTTTAACAGCCCATAGGTAACACTTTAGAAAAGGAAATGCTTATTCACCATTAACTATGACTTTCCCCTCAATAAACTCCTAATTTTCTGTTTAATTAGTAAAAGTCGTTTTTAAGTTAAGGTGTTGGGTAGGATTTGGGATGTAGAATAAGGTCATGTAGAATTAGTACAAATAAATGGCTAATATTCTAGTAATATGCATGCTTATAAGCAACTAGTTAAAGGACTCTAAAATAAAGTGTAACAACTAATATATTTTTTAACAAACAAATCTATGAATATTAATTATTATTTCTATACATTATAACTCTACTTACAATGGTAGGGTAAATTCTGGTATAAACCAGCCTTGGTATAAAACAATTAACAACCAGGCTAACAAAGTGAACCGGTCAAAAGAATGAAAACTCATGAAAGTGCAACAGTAAGTGAATGTGACATATGGTGTTACGACCTTTGTTTCTTGTAGTGTTGTGGTGTGTGTGTTCTTTCTCCTCCCTCTTACTCTCTCTGGTATCTGATAGGATCCCGCTGATGGGATGTACGATCACCATTGGTGGTGGAGACGAGGTGTGGGCTTTAAAAGGACCCTGCCGGCATTCAACGGGGAGCTCATTGTTGGTTCAGTCGCAGTTGGGTTGAGAGCTCCTGGATCCCGTCTTCGGTCGATGATCAAATTTGTTACTTTCAAGTGTAGTGTAAAATCTATTGATCACGTTCATTCATTTTCAGCATTATGTACTGAGAACGTGGGGCAAAGGGGTGTCCTGCAGATTTGTTTTGGCTATCTTGTTTGGGTTATGTTTTGTGTTATGAAGTTAGGGAAGTAAAATGTATTAATCTTTTAATACATAAGCCCGGGGTGTAATATATGGGTACGCTACATATTGATATACATATCACAGCTGTGACTGTATCATGTATTTAGATACAGTAGACAGTTCCTCCACATAGAACCTTTCAATACACAATTCCCACACTTCATATGAGAGTCTGTAACTTGTCATTGTGCACAGAAAATCCTCAAATATACAGTTTAGTGTTACAACACATCATTCAGAAGACAGAGGTGAACCCAATTTGAAATTGAGGAAATGGTTAAATATTGAGAGGTGAGTATGCAAGCAAGTCACAAACAAGAAGCGATGGGCCGTGCCACATCTTTAAAATTTTAACAGTGTTTTAGTACGCACTCCATCAGTTCCAGTTGGTGACATCAGTTCAGTTCATCTTTATTAATTTCCCGAAGGCAATTTGGTTGCAGCAAACTAGCATACACATAAAACAATGTCACACACACATACATAATTTTTTTTTTTTTTTTTAATCTAGAATTAAAAGTTTTACAAGCTGAGGGGACAAACACATTTTTGAACCGATTAGATTTATGTTTATGATCTCTGCTGAATAAAGTGCTTCGTTCTTTTTTTTTTTTTTGAGGAAATCCTAATGTCAAATCCTCAACCACACATCTTTTTGGGGTGAATTATATCTTATTCCTCTCATCGTGAAGCAAACAGTAAAATAAAATTAACTTGAAGAACAGTCTGGCTGCGTTGTCTTCTGTTGTGTGGGCGTATTCAAGCTCGGACTTCAGTGAAATATAAGAATCTGAATAGTGCGTTCAGCACGGGCAGGGCCAGCGCTCCGCACACGCACATCACGCACTGCGCGTAGGGCACCAAGTGCTTGGGGGGTGGGGGGCACCAAAAAACTAGTATAAATAACAAATAAAATATTTCTAAAAGCATGTTAATATACAAAAGCAATACAAAAGTAATATAGGCCTAGACCAAATTAGTCGAGAAAAAGGTGAATCTTTGTGCCAGTCTCCCTATGGTGCCCCCCCCCCCCCCCCCACGTCCCAGTGGTCTGTTCGATTATGCCTCAATCAATGTCAAATTTGGCAGACACCGACCTCAGACATGGCCTCGAAAAGGCACCAAGAGTCGGGGGCGGAAAAAAAGAAAAAAGAAGAGACAGCGGGATGAATATAGCTTGCAGGTAAGACAATGTTTTAAATAAAAATGTTAGTTTTAGAAAAACGGCGTTAGGTAACTACGTAATTTTTTCAGTAATGCGGTAATCTGACTAATTACTTTTCCCGTCGTTACAACGCCATTAACGTTACTGAACGTTAAATGCGGTGCGTCACTATGCATTGATTTAATAAACTATGCAATCTGAACGCACTCCTGGCTCACACAGCGAGTGAGCAGGGGGGTTAATGACGAGATAAGCGGTTGTGATTGGCTAAGGCAGAGTCATGTGTTTCATGGTAGCCAATCAGAGCCAGTGTTTTTACACACATGCCGGCACACGCGGCTGCGCCAGCGCATCAAACACACACACACACACACACGCAACAGCTACACAGAGATTCGCAGCAGAGATGGCGAGATGGCGAGTCAGGAGCAATCCAATGAAAAGTTGGCATTTTCAAGGTGAAGATATAAGCACTACTTTAAATTCATTGTGGTCAAAGGCAAGAACGTGCATGTAATGTGTACATGCAATGTGTGACACGCATCTACAAAGCTAGTGGCCAAAAACACTTCTTACAAAGATAATACATGAAGTGCAGGATAAAACTCTTGCTGTCTGTTGATGTGTAATAAATATTGAAAGTTATGTACCTGTCTGTTCTACTAATTTCAACTGACTTGTGAAAACTGCAAAAAAAAAAAAAAAAAAAAAAAAAGAAAAGTACAAATTCTCTGACATGTAGCAACTTTTTTTTTCTTTTTTTCTTTTTTTTTTTTTTTTTACAGTAACGCAAATAGTTACTTTACCTGGTAACGAGTTACTTTTATTATAGAGTAATTCAGTTACTAACTCAGTTACTTTTTGGAACAAGTAGTGAGTAACTATAACTAATTACTTTTTTAGTAAAGTTCCCAACAGTGCTGATAGCTGATTTTGCAGCTAGGAAATGTAGGCGTGTGCCTCTGTAGGGCCTCTGACAACTGATGGAATGTTTAATATAGTTCTATAGAATAGCAGAATGGTCTCTTTATAGAGAAGTAGTCCCTCTGTTGAGTAATTTCTACTGTGCAGTTATGCATGGTTATTTGCAGTTTAAAATGTGCACTTTAAAATTCATACTTCATAAAATTCATACACTTATACTGTTATTTGCACTAAACTTTTTTTGCACTTTTAACTTTCTGTGTTTACATTATTCAGTTCCAATTATTCATTTGCAGCAGTTATTTTGGAAGTAAAGAGAACCTAACTAAGAAATTCTGAATGGTAGTTATTTCTTTGGTTGGTTGGTGGGTGGGTGGGTGGTTGGTTGCGGAGGGGAGGGGGCGCCAAGCATTTGTTCTTAGGGCACCCAAATGGCTAGCGCCGGCCCTGAGCACGGGGGCATCGTCGCATTAGAAGATAATGAAGGGAGACGTAAAAAACATGTTTTCATATGAATTACTTTGTCACAGAATATTTGTTTTTTTCAGCAGCACTTATGTGATATGTTTAGTTTCAAAGATGACATGTCAGTCTTCCTACAGATATATCTCTTATGTCTCTTCATTGAGTATTCACTGAGTTACAGTTCATTTTAATGACATGTTTGTAAATGAAGATTAGCGCAATATGTTTAAAGTGTACTACTAATGTACTGACAAACAATTAATGTGAACTAAAATGTAATTTAATGTCAGTTAACAATACACCTAAGTTTGAATTAAATCTAATGTTTTTGACAACATCAATGCATATTATTTGTAGTTAATTTCAATATATCACAATTTAAGCTTACATTAATTGCAATTAGTTTAACTTTTGAGTGATATTTTTGAACCACTTAAATGGGACTTTAGTATATTTTACATGTGATTTGAAATATGTTAAATATGCACTTCTGATAAGCAATTAATGTGAACTAAAATATACTTCAATGTAATATATCTCTAGCAATGAAGTTGAAATTGAGTATATTAAAAATAATAATAATAACCTCTTAATAACCTAGCTACAATCATGGCAAAAAAAAAAAAAAAAAAAAAAAACAATCTTTAAAACAAAAATGCTAATTTCACCATGACAGAAAACACCATTCTGTAAGATGTGTAAACCTGTTTGCTCACTGGGGACCTAAAAATGTCCAAATGTGTCATTTGGTTGCCATAACATATATGATTACTAACACACAAACAGACATACACTTAATACAAAAAAGAATAAATAAATAAAGAAAATTATCATTCCACGTACAACAAATGAGACCTTATTGTAAAACATTACCAAAATGGCTTACTTGTACCACTGGTTTCACAGACAAGGCTTAAGACTATCCCCAGACTAAAATGTAATTCTGAGCTGTTTCAACTGATAGAAAATTGGGTAACACTTTATGATAACGTTCTGTTATAAGTCATTTTTAAATTATTAGTTAATGATGAACTAATCATTTACAAAACATGACTATACATTTATAAATGATTAATAAGTAATAAGTTAATTTTTTTGTAATGTTTTATTAATTCAGTTAAAAGTCACTTATCAGTAATTAGTTAATGATGAACGAATAATTTACAAAAACATCACTATATGTTCATAAATGATTAATGAGTGGTAAGCTAAATATTTACAAATGTATTGTAAGTTATCTTAAAAGTTGAAATCATGAAATAAATCAAATTGATCATTAGGAGATGGTTTATAAGTTATTAGTTGATAACATTATATATCACTAATAAATAACTGAAGAATTTATTTAAAATCGTTTTTGTATGATTACCTCAATAAACAATTGTTAATCATGAACAAATGATGAACAAACCATTAGGTAATGATCAGTATATGATTTATTGGCGAATTTGTTAGCTGGTCTGTGTTCAAAATGCACAAACATTCAGGTATGCTAAAGCACTATTTTTAAGAAGAGTAACTCATTTGTTTTGAAGTGGATAAACATTTATAAATGCCTTAGGCAGGTGATTCCAGTGGCTTGTGTTAAATCCTTTCACTCATCAGCACAGACTTGTGTTCTGTGTTGAGTGTGTGGGATCTAGTGATGAAGTGAACCTCTTAACTGGTTTTTACCTTCCACTGAAGCTCACATCAGGTGCACAGAGTTAAAGACTCCATGTGAGTCAGAGAAGACAGCTGTCTATATCCTCACCAGTCAGTACTTAGTACACACTATAAAGTGTTCAACACCTGTTATAGATGATGTGTAGATGCATGAATAAATCATTTACAAAGCTTTCTGCATCCCCTAATCTAAAGTGTAAACGATTCATCTCTTCTAAATGTGTTACATATCACTTGTAGACCTTTCTTACCTGTTACAAATTATGTGTATGTGTACACAAGTCATTTATAACACTTTCTGCATCCCCTAATCTAAAGTGTAAACTATTCACCACTTCTAAATTTGTTACACATCACTAGTAGATCTTTCTTACCTGTTACAAATTATTTGTATATGTACACAAGTCATTTTTAACACTATCTGCATTCCCTAACCTAAATTGTAAACTATTCATAATTTCTTAATGTGTTACATATCACTTGTAGACCTTTACTACCTGTTACAAATTATTTGTATATGTACACAAGTCATTTATAACACTTTCTGCATCCCCTAATCTACAGTGTAAACTATTCATTACTTCTAAATGTGTTACATATCACTCTTAGACCTTTCTTACCTGTTACAAATTATTTGTATACGTATACAAGTCATTTATTACACGTTCTGCATCCCCTTATCTAAAGTGTAAAATATTCATCACTTCTAAATGTGTTACATATCATTTGCAGATCTTTATAAATTATGTACAAACTGCAGTAGCCATATGCAAAGGTTCTGGTATACCTTTCAGTTACATTATATACAAATCCCTTATATTATATTTAAATTATAAATATTTTTATGCAAATATATTTTCCTATTATATAGATATCTTTGAGCCTCTAACTCTCTCCTTATACACAACTTTTTAGCCACTTCACAAAAATAAAAACACATTATAGATATATTGACAGAGACTATTATCTTAGTTAATATACTATTGTATTAATAATATCATTTTAATCTCCCTACTCCACCCTATTATATTAAACATAACCATTTTTACAATATACAAAGTGTAACAGGCAGATAAATGTACGTTAGTCACAATAATTTATTTAAAACATTACAAAAAGCAGTATAAAGAACAGATAAGCACACCTGCAAAGCGTTAGCACTCGTTAGCTTGTCATTAGCGTTTTCTTTTCTCCTCTCCTCTCCTCTCTCACGCTGCAGTTTTCCACAAGTTCATCAAACAACCGCAGTAAGAATATTTCATCAAGCACGGTGAGTAATGGCTTCTCCTACAATTGTTATTTGCACCTCTTGCCACATGTACAGTTTATCTATCTCTGTCGCTGATGAGGGATTCACATGTGATAAATGCAGGGAAACAGTTAGGCTGACAGAGAAGATTTCAGAATTAGAGACACGCATCCAAACTTTAATTGAGGACAGTAAGAATGTTAGGGCTCTAGATATGGCTTTGGATGCGTCTAGCTCAGGGATTCCTGTACATTGTCCGGTTCCAGCAGAGCCCCTGCAGCAGGGCAACTGGGTGACGGTGAGGCAGCGTAGTCGTGGGTCAAAACACCGCTCTTCTGTTCCGATCAAAACATTAAACAGGTTCTCCCCACTCAGTGATGCACCCACTGAGAAACCTGATGAAAGTGCTCTAGTTATTGGCGATTCTATTGTACGGAACGTGAATATAGAGACACCAGCCACCATAGTCAAATGTTTACCGGGAGCCAGAGCGCCTGACATCTTGGCAAATTTAAAAGTGCTGGCTAATGCTAAACGTAAATACAGTAAGATTGTTATTCATGCCGGCGCTAATGATGTTCGACTTCGCCAGTCGGAGATCACTAAAAAAAAAAAAAAAAAAAAATAACTTTAAAGAGGTGTGTGAACTTGCAAGCACGATGTCAGACACTGTAATATGCTCTGGTCCCCTCCCTGCTTACCGTGGTGATGAGATGCATAGCAGATTGTCATCACTCAATGGCTGGATGTCTAAGTGGTGCCCACAGAATAACATAGGTTATATAGACAATTGGACGAGCTTTTGGGGCAGACCTGACCTGTTTAAAAGAGATGGTCTTCATCCCTCCTGGGGTGGCGCCACTCTTCTGTCTAGAAATATGGCAAATAGTCTTAGTGTTTATACTTGACTAACTGGGGCCCAGGTCAGGAAGCAGACAGACTGGCTAAACCGACCGTCTGCTAGCTGCCTCCCGTCACAGAGGTCAGTTAATTCTCAGCACATAGAGACTCTTTCACCTAGATATCACACTATAGAGACTGTGTCTGTTCCACGAACTAGAAAATACAAAAAACGTCCAAACCAAGTTAAGGTTAACAATTTAATTGAGGTTCAACAAATAAAAAACAAATGCAATATGGATAAACAAATGATAAAGATTGGCTTATTGAATATCAGATCCATTTCTACGAAAACACTTTTTGTAAATAATATGATAACTGATCATAATATAGATGTGCTCTGCTTGACAGAAACCTGGCTAAAACCTGATGATTACATTATTTTAAATGAGTCCACCCCCCAAGATTATTGTTATAAACACGAGCCGCGTCTAAAAGGCAAAGGGGGAGGTGTTGCTTCAATTTATAATAACGTTTTCAGGATTTCTCAGAGGGCAGGCTTCAAGTATAACTCGTTTGAAGTAATGGTGCTTCATATAACATTATCCAGAGAAACCAATGTTAATGATAAATCCCCTGTTATGTTTGTACTGGCTACTGTATACAGGCCACCAGGGCACCATACAGACTTTATTAAAGAGTTTGGTGATTTTACATCCGAGTTAGTTCTGGCTGCAGATAAAGTCTTAATAGTTGGTGATTTTAATATCCATGTCGATAATGAAAAAGATGTATTGGGATCAGCATTTATAGACATTCTGAACTCTATTGGTGTTAGACAACACGTTTCAGGACCTACTCATTGTCGAAATCATACTCTAGATTTAATACTGTCACATGGAATTGATGTTGATAGTGTTGAAATTATTCAGCCAAGTGATGATATCTCAGATCATTATTTAGTTCTGTGTAAACTTCATATAGCCAAAATTGTAAATTCTTCTTGTTACAAGTATCGAAGAACCATCACTTCTACCACAAAAGACAGCTTTTTAAGTTATCTTCCTGATGTATCCGAATTCCTTAGCATATCCAAAACCTCAGAACAACTTGATGATGTAACAGAAACTATGGACTCTCTCTTTTCTAGCACTTTAAATACAGTTGCTCCTTTACGCTTAAGAAAGGTTAAGGAAAACAGTTTGACACCATGGTATAATGAGCATACTCGCACCCTAAAGAGAGCAGCCCGAAAAATGGAGCGCAGCTGGAGGAAAACAAAACTAGAGGTATTTCGTATTGCTTGGCGGGAAAGTAGCATATCCTACCGAAAAGCATTAAAAACTGCTAGATCTGATTACTTTTCTTCTCTTTTAGAAGAAAACAAACATAACCCCAGGTATTTATTCAATACAGTGGCTAAATTAACGAAAAATAAAGCCTCAACAAGTGTTGACATTTCCCAACACCACAGCAGTAATGACTTTATGAACTACTTTACTTCTAAAATCGATACTATTAGAGATAAAATTGCAACCATTCAGCCGTCAGCTACAGTTTCGCATCAGACAGTGCACTATAGACCCCCTGAGGAACAGTTCCACTCATTCTCTACTATAGGAGAGGAAGAATTGTATAAACTTGTTAAATCATCTAAACTTACAACATGTATGTTAGACCCTATACCATCTAAGCTCTTAAAAGAGGTGCTTCCAGAAGTCATAGGTCCTCTTCTGACTATTATTAATTCCTCATTGTTATTAGGACATGTCCCCAAAACCTTCAAACTGGCTGTTATTAAGCCTCTCATAAAAAAGCCACAACTTGACCCCAGAGAACTAGTTAATTATAGACCAATCTCGAATCTCCCTTTTCTGTCCAAGATACTAGAAAAGGTGGTATCCTCACAATTATATTCCTTCTTAGAGAAAAATGGTATATGTGAGGATTTCCAGTCAGGATTTAGACCGTATCATAGTACTGAAACTGCTCTCCTTAGAGTTACAAATGATCTGCTCTTATCATCTGATCGTGGGTGTATCTCTCTATTAGTTTTATTGGATCTTAGTGCTGCGTTTGACACAATTGACCACAACATTCTTTTGCATAGACTTGAACACTTTGTTGGCATCAGTGGAAGTGCATTAGCATGGTTTAAATCGTACTTATATGACCGCCATCAGTTCGTAGCAGTGAATGAAGATGTATCATATCGATCACAAGTGCAGTATGGAGTACCTCAAGGCTCAGTTCTAGGGCCGCTACTCTTCACGCTTTATATGTTACCCTTGGGAGATATCATCAGGAAACATGGTGTTAGCTTTCACTGTTATGCTGATGATACGCAGCTCTATATTTCCTCGCAGCCCGGTGAAACACACCAATTTGAAAAACTAATGGAATGCATAGTCGATATAAAAAATTGGATGACGAGTAATTTCTTACTGCTAAATTCAGAAAAAACAGAGGTGTTAATCATAGGGCCTAAAAACTCTACTTGTAATAACCTAGAACACTGTCTAAGACTTGATGGTTGCTCTGTCAATTCTTCGTCATCAGTTAGGAACCTAGGTGTGCTACTTGATCGCAATCTTTCCTTAGAAAGCCACGTTTCTAGCATTTGTAAAACTGCATTTTTCCATCTCAAAAATATATCTAAATTACGGCCTATGCTCTCAATGTCAAATGCAGAAATGTTAATCCATGCATTTATGACTTCAAGGTTAGACTACTGTAATGCTTTATTGGGTGGTTGTTCTGCACGCTTGGTAAACAAACTACAGCTAGTCCAAAATGCAGCAGCAAGAGTTCTTACTAGAACCAGGAAGTATGACCATATTAGCCCGGTCCTGTCCACACTGCACTGGCTCCCTATCAAACATCGTATAGATTTTAAAATATTGCTTATTACTTATAAAGCCCTGAATGGTTTAGCACCTCAGTATTTGAATGAGCTCCTTTTACATTATACTCCTCTACGTCCGCTACGTTCTCAAAACTCAGGCAATTTGATAATACCTAGAATATCAAAATCAACTGCGGGCGGCAGATCCTTTTCCTATTTGGCGCCTAAACTCTGGAATAACCTACCTAACATTGTTCGGGAGGCAGACACACTCTTGCAGTTTAAATCTAGATTAAAGACCCATCTCTTTAACCTGGCATACACATAACATACTAATATGCTTTTAATATCCAAATCCGTTAAAGGATTTTTAGGCTGCATTAATTAGGTAAACTGGAACCGGAACACTTCACATAACACCGTACTTTCTACATCATTAGAAGAATGGCATCTACGCTAATATTTGTCTGTTTCTCTCTTATTCCGAGGTCACCGTGGCCACCAGATCCAGTCTGTGTCCAGATCAGAGGGTCACTGCAGTCACCCGGATCCAGTACGTATCCAGACCAGATGGTGGATCAGCACCTAGAAAGGACCTCTACTGACCTGAAAGACAGCGGAGACCAGGACAACTAGAGCCCCAGATACAGATCCCCTGTAAAGACCTTGTCTCAGAGGAGCACCAGGACAAGACCACAGGAAACAGATGATTCTTCTGCACAATCTGACTTTGCTGCAGCCTGGAATTGAACTACTGGTTTCGTCTGGTCAGAGGAGAACTGGCCCCCCAACTGAGCCTGGTTTCTCCCAAGGTTTTTTTCTCCATTCTGTCACCGATGGAGTTTCGGTTCCTTGCCGCTGTCGCCTCTGGCTTGCTTAGTTGGGGTCACTTCATCTACAGCGATATCGTTGACTTGATTGCAAATTAAAACAGACACTATTTCAACTGAACAGAGATGACATCAATGAATTCAATGATGAACTGCCTTTAACTATCATTTTGCATTATTGAGACACTGTTTTCCAAATGAATGTTGTTCAGTGCTTTGGCGCAATGTATTTTGTTTAAAGCACTATATAAATAAAGGTGATTGATTGATTGATTGATTGATAAAACATTGCGTGTGCTACTGTACATTACCAGTGTTCTGACAGCGAAACAGTTTTGTGTAAGTTACAGAATGAAATTAAAGTGTTTATTCGCTGTAAACATTCTCCTGATCTGCATTTATAGTCATGTTTTGTAAACTATTAGTTCATCATTAACTAATAATTTATAAATGACTTATAACAGAACATTATTATACAGTGTTACCGACAATGACTATATGCAAGAGCAAGAGATTAACACCTTTATGTTTCAACACTATATTATATTTATATTATTATTTTCTGTCCTGTTCTATTGTTTAGGCTATCTGTTCTGGGTCAGGTTTCCCGATAACAATGTAGCCTAGCCTATCTTAGCTCTTAAAAACGCTCTCTACGTGCAAGGGTATGAACGTCAGCTGCAATTCCCAAAAATGTAGGCTACTGAACTCGCAGAACGCGAGAACAGGCTACTACTGTACGTACAACTTGAGTCGCTGTCCTTTCGCAAAGTGCTGATCTAGGCTACTAACCTTATATGGAATTGTATTCTGAACGTTTAACCTAACATTCGTCATCTGTTTTGTATTAGGAATCAAGACAGGTAAAAATAAAAAATAAATGATATAATGACATTCTATATAGATAGGTCATTGTAGTTAACATTCTAGGGTAGAATGTAATTCTGTATTGATCATTGGAGCTAACTGACTCTTGCCGTATCCGGTCGGCAAAACAGCTAATTTCAGCGCTGTCTTCTGTTTAGGGAAGTCTAAATCGTTCATTGTCATTCTATATAGATCTTGCAGATTTAGGTCTGGATTTCCATGCTACTATAATGTTGCCAATGCGTCAAAAAATATTTAGCAAATGACAGTGCCCCCCGCCGATGATCCAATGCCCCTCCAGATCTGCTCTGACACCGACTCTGTACCAGTCTCAAGAACAGTTGATCAGGGAGGCTCACACAGAGAATCACAACCTGTGCTGAGAGGATGAGGAGGCTCAAGTCACTAGCCTCCTTCACCAGTAATGTAGATAACCCACAGTATACACTGTTCCTATTCTGTAAAAAAATTGAAACAAAAAGGAATTCTGGAAGAAAAGGCATTTTCTCGTGCAAACGCTGGCAAAAATCTAGAGTACGTTTGAAGCCCAATTCATGCGTCCCACAAATTGAGACTGTGTCACACATAATCAATGCTTGCTCAAACAAAAGTTGGTCGCTAATCTATATCTGGAGTCACCAACCCGTCGATCGCGGTCGACAAGTCGATCTTGGAAGCATTTTAAGTCGATCGTGAAGATTTTTCAAAATCTGAGAAAAAAAGGTGCGAGCCTCCGGTGCGATTTGGGAGGTGCGAGCCTCCGCTGACTGCGTGCGCACCTCTCGAAACAGATGAGACATTTATACTTGACACAACTGTTTTAGACTGAAAACCAGACCATATAACTGATTTAGACGCGGGTGCCGCTGTGATGAGATGTACTAATTTCCGTACGCTCGGGCATGATTAGGCCTGTAATTGATTGATTATTGAGGTAATAGGGATGGCACGGTTCGCTGAAAAAAAAAAAAAAAAAAAAAAACGTTTCTGTTGATGCATGCACATTTTGGCTTCAGAGACATTACAAAAACATGAGAGAAAAAAAAAAACCCTGGACAAATTATTCACTCTTGTTCAACGCGAATGCTGTATATGAGCAGTACTTTATTCTTAAAGTGAATAAATTTTAATGAAAAATAAATAAAATTAAATAGCTAAAGTAAATTGTAAGTGGAAGTGCATTTGTTGATTCTGTCATAAGCAAACAGTACATCAGCAATTACACGTTTAGGGTATTATATTAATATACCATGTAAGGTGGTATGTGCTAGAAATGAGTAAACCACTATCAGTGAGTCTGCCCATGGGGTAGGGGCACACCTGCGCAAGGCAGTGTCCCACATTGTCCCTCAGAAACATACTCCTTGTCCCCCCTTGGGCTTATTAGCAGGTGGTCACCCTACTGCCAATGTCAAGTTCATTGTTGTTATTTCATTCATGCTTCAGACACCGGTCACGCTGACAGCATTCCCATAGTGCTCTCTACAGGATGCAGCATGGGGTTCCCTTTCGAAAGGGAACTGGGCTTCCATACCACCTCAGCAGTGTCACAAACCGATCACCTCCATCCCATGCTGAACTGAGGCAGTAATTAAAGGAAAAGGAGCCACTACCAAGTATTGAGTACATGTATAGTAAATGAACATACTTTCCAGAAGGCCAACAGATCACTTTTATTATTATTATTATTGGTCTTATGAAGTATTCTAATTTGTTGAGTGAATTGGTGGGTTTTTGTTAAATGTGAGACAAGATCATCACAATTAAAAGAACCAAAGACTTCAAATATGTCAGTCTGTGTGCACTGAATTTATTTAATAAATGAGTTTCACATTTGAGTTTAATTACTGAATAAATATGTCCCCACTGGATGCAACACACTTTATATATATATATATTTTTTTGGGGGGGTTTTCTGCCATTGTGCTGGGACACAGGCAGCATCACAGTATGGTAAGAGGCATATCATTTCCATCACATGCTTGAAGAATTCGGCCAATTCCAATGAACTGAATAGATCAGCGCACACATAGCTTTTCAGAACCATGAGCTTTGTTAAAAAATAACTAGTTTCAGAAAGGCACATAATGTACATTATGTGTAAAATAATGTTTTTTGAACATAATGGCAAAAACACATTTCATTACACCAAATACACAAAATAATGTTCTTTTTAGCAAAATATTATGACCCCTTTAATAAATCAACTAAATTAATCCAAAGGTGGCATTCAAATATTAAATAAGAAATAAAAGGAAAAGAGTGTGAGCTTTGAAAACTGATCATAATTTTATCCTTTGTTTGGATCATAAAATAAATCGGCCTACATTAGGTCATGTTTAGCAGTTAAAGTATTCATTTATTCACATCTGTTTATATGAAACAATAAATATTACTTCAACTTATGTACTTGAAAAGTTACAATACATGCGCACCAGTGTTAATTTCGTTGACGAAGACTATGACGAAAAATATTCGTCAACTAACCTTTTTCACGGACGAAAACTAAATAAAAACTAAATAAAAAGTCAGATATGATGACGAAAAACGTGACGAAATATAACTGACACTTTAGTCAACGAATAAAAATGAGACGAAAATATATGGGAGGGACGAATGGAGAAGAGATCCAATCAGAGCGAATCTTTGAGGGTAGGTTGATCTATGCAGAAGCAGCCGAGCCATTTTAAAAAGCCGCGGCAAATGCAAGCGCAACAGCTAAACAAACGCAGCAGCAGTTACACAGAAAAGAGAACAAAGATGAGTTTGCAGAAATTCGCACAGTTTCGAGGACGTTTTCATAACAGTTAAGTTGTTTACACAGGGAACTACACTGCGACCTTTTGAAATGTCATTGCGACCCAAATTTTTATGGGGTCGTAAATGTATCACTGATTATTTTGTACCTACTTATGTGTAATGCTATGTTTTAATATGAGCATTTATTAAAACAGAAATGTGTATTTTAAGAATACGTTTTATAACGTGCTCCGAGCATTCAACACATCAAGTTGGCTTCAGCCCCGTGATGCGGGACAGTTGAACTGAGCAGCTGGTTACTCGCGCAAGACTGAACCGAGCTCTCCTTCAGGACGTTTGCGTCCTCCTGCACGTGAAAGAAAAAATACAAATCGCATTTTAAATAAACATAAGAAAAAGAGCGAAAAGTGAAAGAGCTCAATTCAGCAGCGCGGTGTTCTGGTGTTCAGGGAGCAAGCAGAGACGCGTCTCAAAGTCTTCTTGCTTTTGTACCGACAACAAATACATACTAAATATGTCGAAATACCCGTCTTGGAAAGTGTGTTCGAAAAGGTCTGTAGTTATGTCTTCAGTGAAAGTAAAGAGTTGGAAAGAAATCGGATGTGTATCTTTATAATGGATGCATTTGTCTCTTAAAGTGACCGCGCCTAATTTACTAGCTCTGCTGTCAGTGTCTTTAATGTATGAAAATGAAAGTAAATCACTCACTGCTCTTGATTAAATTACTTTGTAGTTTTAACAAGAATTTATCCAAAGTCAATCCAAAAATCAGATAGAATAGATTATATTGTTTTACTAGTGACTAAAAAATACCAAAAAAAAAATAAATTAGGGACCTGAGCATGTTTTGCTTAAGTGTTTCTTTCTTTAATTGCTAATGCAACCTTTTCACACCACAGACTGAACCAAATTAAGCATTGCATCAGACATTATCAAGATGAATTTGTTGTTCTGACACAGTTTAACCCTGAGTTATTGTCATATTTTATTACCAATTTCTAAACTACAGCAAATAAACTGTGATATTGTAAGAAATGATGAAGGTGTCTGAATACATTTTGGTTTGATTGTGTATTTTATTTTACAGTGAAGACTATGCAGTGCTATTTTAAATGAACAAAAACAAACTTAAAAAAATGTAAACTTTGTGTAAATATCACAAATAAAGAAATATAATGAACATACAATACAAATATAATATAGGTGGTTGTCTATTTCAATAATACTGTACTTCATCTTGAAAGAATGTCATATGCATTGCATATAATTCAGGACGAATGCATATCTTTTTCAGAGAGCATGTATATTTTTCATTGAGAGCAGGCCTTATGTTTATTTTATAAATACCATTCCATAACAGACTGATGGAAACATTTAGTCAAGTCAACTAAGTTGACTTTGTTCTACTAAAAAAAAACTAGACTAAGACTAAAAGACTTAAGACTAGACTAAGACTAAAACTCTTATGATATTTAGTCGACTAAAACTAGACTAAGACTAAAACATTTCAGATGACTAAAATGTGACTAAAACTAAATGGTGTGTTATTCAAAAGACTAAGACTAAGACTAAATCCGAATTTGCTGACAAAATTAACACTGATGCGCACGCTGCATATAGATAGTGAAAGTAAAAAGTGAAAGTGACATATAGATAATTTAGAGTTTCCTAAGACAGTACTCAAATATCAAAGCTAGAGTGTTTAATCTTCCTACTGATTGCACAGTTTGTCCAGAAGGTGATGTTTAACATGCTGTGAACTGAAACAACAATAATCTGGGGCCAATGATGATTTTTGACAGCAAAGGGGTTAAATTCTTACAAAACCTGCAACAGTTATGTTAAGTAGCAATGATATTCGAAACAAATGCATGGAATGTATATTATAATTATTATAATTATTTACCTTCATGACTTCATGAAATTGTGCTCAGAATGATAGCTTTGTCAGTTTAATTAATGTTCTGTAAAAATATTGACCAGAGAGGATGCTGGCTGAAATATTTTCAGAGTTAAGATGAGTTTAACTGTCTTTTTAAACCAGGGGTAAAATAAAGCATAGACCATAGGATTCAGACCTGAGTTAATATACACAACCCACATCAAAACATTTATTGTTGTGGAAGAAATTGCTGATATGGAACAGATATAGTACGGAATCCAACAAAGCAGATAAACTGTGACAATGATTCCTAATGTCAGAGCAGCTTTGCTCTCAGATTTCCTTCTCACTGAACCTTCATTTACACATTTGCCACCCTTCATCAGAGTGTTTATAACTTTCACTTGCTGATGTACAACATAGAAAATCCTCAAATATAAAGATATGATAACGATACAGGGAAAAATAAAACACAAGATCAGATCAATTACTTTCCAAGCAAAACTCACCATAACAGAACACTCTCCAGAACAGATGTTTGTTTTGCTTGAAATGTTAAAATAACCATTACTAATTACAAAGGCAGTGCTAGAAGTTGTGGAAAAAACCCAAATCAAACAGATGCTTATTAATGTTTTAGTCGTGGTTATTTTTTGTGGGTACAGTAAAGGGTGACAAACAGCCACATAACGATCAACAGCAATTAAAACTAAATTACTAAGAGATGCTGAGAGAAGCATCGCAAAAAATATTGTATAGAGTCCACAGAAAGTGTCTCCAAAGTACCAACACATCTCAATCAATTTTATGGCCTCTATGGGTATCACAAGTCCAACAAGCATGTCGGCAACAGCCAGAGAGAGAATGAGCAGGTTGGTTGGAGTTTGAAGCTTCTTGAAGTGAGAGATGGAGATGATCACCTGCAGGTTCAGAAACATAGTCCATGCTGACAGCAATGAAAAAAACATATACATGATATTGGATTCATGTTGGGAGCGTTTTCCCTTGATGCATGATGAGTTGATGGCAGGAAAGCAGTATTGAGTCTCATGATCCTCTGTCTCATAGGCCATGAGTGAAACTCCTCCTGTTAGTAGTTTATTCTGCATTCCTTAAAGTCCTTTCATTTATATAGTGTCTGGATCAGACTGATCAGCCCCCTCTGATGCTGCATGATGACATTATTTTCCTTCAACACTTTCAACCTTAAAGGGATAGTTCACCCAAAAATGAAAATTCTGTCAGTAATTACTCACCCTCATGTTGATCCAACCATGTAAGTCTATCGTTCATCTTCGGATCACAAATTAATATTTTTATGATTAAATATGAGTGCTGGAATACTCCTCCATTGGCTTTAAGGGGGCCCAAACTTGTCCGTCCAGAAAGTCAGTGAAGAAAATGTTTAAATAGTCCATGCCACTACAGTAGCTCAACCGTACATTTCTCAAGCGACAATAATACTTTTCGTGCGAAAAAAAAACAAACAAAATAACGACTTTATTCAACTATTCATTTTCTCTCTTGTAGGCCTCTTATTTCACGAGAGCTCCATGACGCATGCGCGAGAACTAAACCGACGATGGTCTTCTTCTACTACTACTTGTTACTGGCTGCTCACTCCTTACGAGTATTACCGCCACCTAGTGTTCAAGATGACGTGCTGGCATAGCTGGAAGCACTAAACTTTGTTTACAAGCAGGTGAACGCGCGCGCGGTAGTTAAAACCATTATTTGTAAATATGTCGGCAGATTTTGACGTAGATGAAGACTTGAATTTTTTTAACCAACCTTACTTATTCGAACCTGAATACACAGACATTGAAATGCAAGAGATGGAAGAAGCTGCCGCTGCAACACAACCACAGTCTCAAGCTTCCGAAAGACAGAGAGCATTGGAGAGCTGGTGGTGTAAATGTAATCAGTGCCAGGCGATGCCAACTGAACAGGAGAGCATGTGCTGCATCGATTGGGACATTGTCATGCCACAGCTTGAAAGTTTGGATAACGCAGACAATGGGACAAGTGTATTTAGCTGTATAACCGAGGATCCTGGTTTTCCGCCCCTGCTAAGTCGAAGTGTTTTAGAAGTGTTTTTTAATTTGCCTAAAGTGAACTGGAAGAGACGTCCGAGGCCAGAAGGACCGGCTGACACTTCATCTATGGAGTAAGTAGGTTTGTTTTAACTGTAGAATAATTACACGTGCAGCCTAGCTTTTTACAATGTGTTTTCTTTATCATCTATCCTTATGTGTGTAAAGTTTTTTTCTGTTTACAGTCAGTACAGACTGGTGGCATATTGAAAGGTCAAAAACTTGGAAGACACAACAGAAAAGTTCTTCAATCTTGTGTAGTGCGAGCCATACGGGAAAGATATCCCTCATCCTCGGGAGTATATGTCAAGGATGCCGAAGAAGCTTTTATGCTAATGTAAAGAAATTAAAAGCAAGTCAATACACTAATTTATTTTTATTTATTTAATTTTTTTGAATATTTACATTTAACATTTTTGTGTATTGCTGATATACTTGTTAAAATAAAAATATTAATAAAAATATATTGTCTTTTGTTTGTAATTTAGGTTTAAGGTTTACCAAACAGTTTTACTTTAGATGTTAAAGAGAATTTTAGTCAGAGAGCTTTCTTTATCATTGCAATAGAAATGCACAATTTTTTATTATCAACAGTTTCAAACACTATATACAATTTTTTCTAACAACAACAACAACAACAAATTGTAAATATGCATCATGAGATAGCATTTCACCAAAAGAAAAATCTAACAAAATAAGAAAAGGCCAAAAAAAGTTTTACAGTATTCTGTTGACAGTCTTTTACTTGGAAAACCTTGACACATGTTTTGCAATAGCAGCCTCCTTTTCCGGTTTGGGTTTTGTTGCAATATTGCACGGTATATCAGGCAAAGAAACTTGAGAGGAAGGGTCCTTGAAAAGTACAGTAGGGTCACTGCGTCATTCCTGTACCCTCTGTAGAAGTTCATCCCTGAAGTTTTGTGTTGTTGGTTCATACATTTTCCTTGCCAACCAATCTTTATTTTGCTTGGGGAAAACAATGTTGTATTGCGGAACACCTGTTAAAGTGAAATATATACAGCTGTAATGCATTATTTTTTGCCCTAACTAAATTACCTTGTCTATTTTGCTCTCTGTCAGTGTGTATGTATAATTCAATTGTGCATTTTGCATTGTCGCACCCCACTTTTGGAAAGTTGATTACTTGCCTGAGCTGGTTGTGGCCTGTTGACGGTTTACATTTTCATTGTGATCCATGACAGCAAGTTGAGAACGAGCTGTCATCGAGGAGTAGTGAAAATGCAGGTTCTTTCTGCAGTATTTCAGAAGAACAGAATGGTAAACCTCAAGACAGCCAGAGAAAAAAATAAATGTTTAGGTTTTCCCTATCCATGTGAATTTTAAACCATTTGTTTTAGCATTTACTTGCCTGTATGCTTGAAGAGTGCCATTTGCCTCATGTCCTTCAGCAGATTGGGATGTAAAACCAGTGTTGATAGTGTGCGGAAGGCTGTGGACTCTTTTCTTAGCCATAGTTTCCTCCTTTGCTGGTCATGGGTGAGGTCATTGTGGGCACACGTTTGTTGACGTCCATTTTCATCCCACCTGTGTTCACCGCAAATGTGATGGAGCAGAGATTTCCACTTTTCTGTCAAAACCTGTTTAAAACATTTTTACAATGAAATTTTTGATAAGGGTTTGTCATCAGATGTATAAAATAAATATTAGATAACAAACCTTTGGGTCACCATTGCAGGATGCACATGCATACCACAAATGGTTGCATATGCTTTTAATCCATGGCTGAAGGTCTACATTTTCTTTCTTTTTAGAAACTGATAGTAATTTCTTGAAGAAACCAGCAAAACATTATGACAGTTATTTATTATACATTATGAGATTGTGGGGTAAACCTAGTACATACAAACAGTGTTTATATTATTGTCAAACTATTTATGTACAACAGTAGTTAAAGGGACAATAAGTAACTTTTTAGGTATTTTATTATCTAAAATCAATATTTTTATTCATAAATATGCCCTCAATGGTGTACAAATACCTATACCAATGTTTAAACAAATCCTCGTAAATGAAGAATTTATTATCTTTATATACATGGGACGGGTAGGTCGACGGAGGCTTCCATGTAGTTCTGCCATCTTGCAAAACTATAATAGCAGAGAGGGACAAAAAGTACTAAGCCAACGCGTTTCCACAGCGCGTTTTCGGTCAGAGCCAGAAACGCAGGTGCAGAGCAGTGAGAGGCGCTTGAAACTGCACCGGCAAGTTTAAAAGTCTGGATTGCATTCTTATTATGGACCATACATATGCCGCGCCACAGGAGAAGAAAACATTGTCGCCAAAACAGTAAAAAATAGAACGTAAAAGGAAACGTGACCGTAGATTACAGAAAACAAGAGTTAATGTCAGGGAAGCTTTTTCTAGGTGGAAAGAGCTAATGCTTGATAAAGATTTCAAAAGAGACGCTGAAGTGGCCAGTTTTCTTCTCTACAGGTAAGTCAGTGTTACAATCTATATTATAATATTTTTTTTATATCTAACAATGCATATAATTCAGAAAATATAACGAATAAATTAGACATAACTACTAATTACAATATTTCATGTTTTCCACAGTCAGTAATTCATACTGTAACATTCGTTTGTTAGTTGTCATGTTGCAGTTTGTTTGAAATAACACACCTGTTCACCTGAAGGAAAACTCGACGAAGTGCTATTAGAAGACATCCTGTCAAAGCTTTTTGGTACATATCGCCTACCGTAGATGCAACGCGCATTTGAAAAAGCGAGGCGCTGGAGAGCAAAATTAGTTTGAATGCAAAATACAATTTCACCACTAGATGGGAGTAATTCCTACTTAGTGTCCCTTTAAGAAATAAAAAAAGTTATAAAAAATACGTATGAATTAGTATGGAAAGATGTATACCCTTCACTACGTGCCAGATGTCAAACTCATGATGAATTTGTGGATAATCAACCCTCATGATCTTTCTTATAGATGGGGATCTGTTCGTATTAATCACGTCAATGTCAATTCCCATTTCCAAAAGAGAGTTTAGACCTCTTTTAAAGCCTCTGACATTGTCTGTGGTTCAGTAAATTCCTTGAAACGTCTGTGTGTGGTGTCTCTTGACCCCTTGATGCCTTGATCAGTCCATTCCTTGTGAAGTTCACTCAAATTCTTGAATCAATTTTGCTTGACAATCCTCATAAATCTGTGGTTCTCTCGGTTGGTTGTGCATCTTTTTCGTTCACACTTTTTCCTTCTACTCAACTTTCTGGTAACATGCTTGGATACAAGACTCTGTGAACAGCCAGGGCCCGGTTCCCCGATAACGTTCACTCTTAGCGCTCTATGAAGACCTCTAAAGATATATCTTACCAAAGGTGTTTACGTTCCTAAGTGTGTTCCCTGAAGTGTCCCTTAGGAAGCTTCTTAGCATGCTGCCTCTTACGTCCGACGTTACAAGAGCGCTGTCCCGAGTGAGGGTGCTGAATTATATGGCATCGATTGCTCAGGAATCGATTTTCCACTTCACGCGAAGGTGCAATACAGCGTTAAGAAAGACAACACGTTCTATGCAAATGAAACATTCCTCAAATTATTCAAGTAACATTTATTTTAACAAAGTTTAAGTTATCATTAGAAGATAGACTATAAATTAAATTATCAAATGGTCAGTAATATGTTCACACAATATGTTGTGACGTTTAGACGAACCGGGTATCCCTCGCTAATCATCCACCCTCCTTATCCCGTTGTGACACTTGTACTTCTTGACATGTGTTTAACGGCTAAAAATTATAAAATACACTTATATATTTATGGTAAGGTACTTTACAATCAGAATTGATTGGCAAGCAGTTGCTTCTGTTTAATGCGGTATTGATTGCAATTGGTTTATGTTTTCAATAAAAAGCAACCTATCTACAATGAACACAGAGATAGAGAGAGTTAGATAAAAAATATGCTGGGGAAGCAACATAAAAAAGTAAGGCACTAAGCCTTTTGTCAGAGGAACTTTCAGTTTTGCTGGACCTTGCCATCAGGTCAGAGATCACACCCCTATGGTCCACTTTTGTGATAAGTAGCCTACACCTGATCAATCACTGATGAATTGGCGATAGGGATAAGTGTGCCATCCACCAGGATGTAATCCGCGGCATGGTGCAGAAGGGTGTTGGTGACAGTGTGATCGCACCTCCACACCGAGGTCTTGATTAGGCCGTAGCCCTCTCCCACGACCTCGAAGAATCTCTCTGTAGCAAAAAACAAACAACAAACTTATGCTGGTCTTCAGGGTTTAAAGCAAAATTCCGCTGCGTTAGCCTGGCAAGCGCAGGTCTGAGAAGGTCCAGCAGCTCCATAATGAGCTGTCTTGGGAGGCGTTTTTAATTTTTTTAAAAAAAAAAATTATATATAGCCACGTCAGGCAAATTGTCAAAAGGGCTTAAGTTTTGCAGATTAAAAAAATTTACATGTACTAAACGGCTCCGTGTCCAGCTCCGTCTTTGATTCAATACAAGGACACGTTGGATCACTGCCATAGTTGGTCGCTTACTGGACACCACCATGCTTACATATTTATAGATCTTAGCCATTTAAAGCCAAATTGTTTGCCAGATTTTAATTATCAAAAGTGATTGCCAATTCGCTTTAATTACATTACGAAAAAGCCTAGGCTACTTATCACCATATTACTTCTGATACCACATAAAGTCAACTTTGTAAATAGGCCTCTATCCATTGCGAACATAATTTATTATGAGTCTTAAAATGTCCATAACATAAAATCATTGTTGAGCCACAACATTGTCAACATACATTAGTTTGACTTGTATTGCACTGTGCTGATTTCTAAAGACTACTGTACAGTAGCATCTGGAGCTCAAACAACGCTAAGAGTGAGCTTACGAATGGTCCAGACCAACCTTATGAAAGTGTGACTTACAGAAGATATACTTAGCGTACGAACATGTCGGGAATCACGCCATAAGGTTAAGACAGAGGTTAAGGAATAGGTTAAGAACTACTTAGCGATAAGAACATTTTGGGGAACTGGGCCCAGCTTCTTTGGCAATTAATGTTTGTGGCTTACCCTCCTTGTGAAGGGTGTCAGTGATTGTCTTCTGGACAACTGACAGTTCAATCTAAAATATCTTAAACTGTGCTCCGAAGATAAATGGAGGTCTTACTGGTTTGGAACGACATGAGGGTGAGTTATTGATGACATAATTATGATTTTTGGGTGAACTATCCCTTTAGGTGCTAAGATCAATCATTAGCGGGAAACCCTGCCCTGGACACCAACCACTTACACTGTGGTAACATACTATGTACACATCTACTTACTAAGTACACAGGTATTAGTGCCACAATGTAAAGTGGGACAATCAGTTCACTAAAATAATCCAAAAGAGGCATTGAAACTTAAATAATAATAAAAAAGTGTGTTAGCTGTCGTAACTATATAATTATTCAAAGCATTTGATTAGAAAAAAATTGGATGATAAAAATGTGGCCTACATGAGGCGATGTTAGGCAGTTACAGTATTAATTTATTCACATCAGCAAGAAACATTACTTCAACTTAATTGAAAAGTTAGGATAACATATTTAATATTGTTATAGTTTACATTTGTGTGCAGCTCCACCCTTTAAATGCCTTTTGGATGAATCTGAAGTTACTTTGTTTCAGATGTTTTAATTCTGAGGTGTACTGTAAGCCATTTTAAATATTAACTTTGTTATGAACCACCATAATATACTTGACACTTACACAAAGTTCTAATTGACTGTCCTCTTTGGCTATATTTACATACAAAATTTTGGTTCTTGACTGTCCTCTTTGGCTATGTTTACATGCAAAATTTTGGTTCAATCAGACTGAATTCATTCTGACGGATGAATCTGAATGTAGTGTTAACATGAATACTAAATAAATAAGTGATCGGGTTGATGTGCGCGTTATGTCACATGCTTCAAAATCTGAATAATTTCTTTTTTTAGATGCGCATTCTGCACAAATAGCGAAAGTGAAAAGTGAAAGTGACATACAGTAAAAGCACATAATAACGACTCTCCTGCAGAATTTTTTTTATTCGTTATTAACAGCAGAATTCATATATAACTATTTATGGTTAAATATACATATAAATTGCTGTGCTGCTCGTATTTATCACACACACGCACACAAAAAACCTCCCCGTGCCCAAATAGGGTTGACTGTGGATGAGTATACAAAACAAGGTTGTCCTGCTCCCCTTCACAGTTGTTGAGGATTAGGAATATAAAAGGAATAGTAGCTCGTTCCGTGTATCATACACTGTAAAAATGACTGATTTTAACTGTAAAAAACTGTGAAAATGCTACTGTAAAAACCTGTTAAGTGGTCAAAGGTAATTTCCTGTAAACTTTCCAGGGAAAAACTATAAACTTCCGTTCCCACAATTCTCTGTGTTACATTTCAGATTCAGTATCTTATTATTTAAAAGCTGCTTGTGATGGGTTGTGTTTCATCACGTGTTTTTGTCATCACCACCTGCTTTTGGTGGTTACCAGTGTATTACAAAGGTACAAAACAGATTTCAGTACTTCAATAAGTTGGTATATTATTATTATATCAATTAAATTACGGTATTAAACTGTATATTTAAGGTAAAACTGTAACTGTTACTGTATTTTTTATGTTATAAAACCGTTAAACCAAAAATGGTTTTACTGTATTTTTACGGTAAAATTCTGGCAAAAACAGCTGCCGGGTTTTTACCGTATATTTTACGGAATATTTTTTAAAGTGTATGTTATAAGGTCATTTCTCGTCATTTTAGTTCTTTCAGTTTTGGGGTTCAATGCGATTGAGTTTTTACATGCACTCTCATATTAAACGATCTCTTAACGCAATATCGTATTAAATGAGGACTAAACCACCCCCTTCAATCCGATTTAAATTTAATTCCGATTGAGCTCAATCAGATCGAAAGAGGTGTTTACATGAAGGCTTTTTAGTCCGATTGAGCCATCAATCCGATTACAAATGGATTATTTGGTTGCATGTAAACATTGCCATTGTGTCTGTCATTATGTTTTTTATTTATATAAACACAGATTCAGCATGACTGATAAAAGTGAAACATAAAGTACATAATATCCATCAATAATATGAAAACAACAGTGTTACAACAGTGGTAGAATTTCAATCAAATTTGATGCTAAGAATAGATGAGTGCATCTGTAATATGTTTAGGAGCATGTGAAAAAAGAAAAAGAAAAAGAAAAAACTTAACCAAGTCCCTGCAGAGTTTTAAGTCTTAATAGTCATAAATTACATAACAAACATCTTAATTATAATGTTTAGAGGTCTTTATTGTGATTATAGTGATTATACAGTTTTTATGGTGACCACTCTGATACTGTTCTGTTGGTCACTAGATTCTTCAGGAAAATGTGGAATGTGTGACTGAGATAAATTTACTACTATTAGACTGTGTAAATAATGATAATGATTGGATGATAACATTCTTTTAATCATTAATAGGTTTTGTTAATGGTAACCAAACTCAGTGACAAGTTCAAGTCAGACAGTTTAATTTACTCCACAGAACCTATTCAGTATAAAATAAACCAAATAACAGGCTGGTAGGTAAAATAATTGTATACCAAAATTAATTTCTTTAATAGCAAGTATAAACTTTTATTAGACAAATATGAACAATTGTGCAAAAATGAAATGTGCTTACCTTGAACTTGTACACAGCATATTTAACTATTTATTTATTAATGTCTTTCAGGTATCATGAAAGATATTATAAAACTAATTTCAATCAAAGTGGATGCAGGGTGAACTATTTTAAGAATTAAGATGTAACTGTGTGTAGGCTTCTCTCGAGGAAGTGGGTTGATTTGTCATATACATGGATTTGTCTTTGTTCAGTTGGCTTACACTTTACTATGGTGTCAGAAAAGATCACTGATGTGAAAATTCGGAAACACAATTATAATTGGTATTATTCATGTTTTGCATGCATTATTGATGTTGAGATGATCTTCCACTGAATATTGTATTAAATGTGTGAAATAAAAAATAGAGTTCCTCAGATATTGAAAATATTTATGATGTTGTCAAATTACAAACTGGCTAAAGAAATTTGTTGGGGTTGGAGGAGGGAGTTAATTACAAGCAGCATTGCGATGGATGAGACGCTGAAGAGTTGGAATTTGTGATAGGTGTCAAGACTGGATTGGTACATGTCAGGCTAACTGTCAGCTGATGTGAGCTCAACTGAAATGGCCTTCCTGAACTAACACAATGCTAAATAATGTTTTTGATTATTGTTAGTATTTATGTCTACTGAAAGCCATGACAAGAACAATACAACAAAACACAGGACTAGGAGCTATGGTTTAAACATCAGTTTGTGCTTTATCAGTAAAGAATAAAAAGTGTTGTGGGGGTGGGGATCATAACAACAATTATGATCTATTATAAACTCTGATTATAATCTGTAAAAATGTTAATGATAGAGGATGCTGTCTGAAATATTTTTAGAGTTAATATGTGTTTAACTGACACTTTGAACCAACGGTAAAATAAAGCATAGACCAGAGGATTCAGGCCTGAGTTAATATTCACAACCCATATTAGAAATCTTAATATTTTGAGAGAAATTACTGTATTCACTGTAAGAGACAAGATGTAGTATGGAATATAGCAAAGCAGATAAACACTCACAATGATTCCTAATGTCAGGGCAGCTTTACTCTCAGATTTCCTCTTCGCTGAACCCTCCGTTACACATTTACCACTCTTCATCAGAGAGTTTATGACTTTCACTTGCTGATGTACAACATAAAATATCTTCAGATATAAAATTATAATCACAGTACAAGGAAATAGGAAAGACAAGAAAAGATCAGCCATACTCCAGGCAGAGTTAGTCATAAAGGGACACTCTCCATAACACCCATGTGTTCTCCTTGATGGATCAAAATATCCGTTATCTGTTATGATGGAAATATTGTATGCTGAAGACCACATCCAGCAGATACATATGATAATCAAAGTTTTAGTTGTAGTAATTTTTTGTTGGTACAGTAAAGGGTGACACACAGCCAAATAACGATCAACAGCAATTAAAATCAAATTATAAAGAGATGCTGAAATGAGCAGCCCTGTTATTACCAAAAACAGTCCACAGAAAGTGTCCCCAAAATGCCAGCAGATCTCAATCTGCCTCGAGGCCTCTATAGGCATCACAAGTCCAACAAGCATGTCGGCCACAGCTAGAGAGAGAATGATCAGGTTGGTTGGTGTGTGAAGCTTCTTGAAGTGAGAGATGGAGATGATCACCAACAGGTTCAGAAACACAGTCCACACTGACAGCAATGAAAAAAGCATATACATGACATTGGATTCATGTTTGGAGCATTTTCCCCTGATACATGATGTGTTGATGGCAGGAAAGCAGTACTGGATCTCATGATCCTCTGTCTCATAGACCATGTGTGAGCCTCCTCCTTTAAGGATTTTGTTCTGCTTTCCTTAATGTCCTTTCATTTATACAGTGTCTGGATCAGACTGAACAACCCATCTACCGCCCAACTCTGATGCTGCATAATGACATTTAATAAGTTATTGTATGTATTCATTTATTCACACAATAGTCTGTTTAACAGCCCATAGGTAACACTTTAGAAAAGGAAATACTTAATCACCATTAACTATGACTTTCCCCTCAATAAACTCCTAATTTTCTGTTTAATTAGTAAGGTTGTTTTTAGGTTTAGCTGTTGGGTAGGATTTGGGATGTAGAATAAGGTCATGTAGAATTAGTACAAATAAATGGCTAATATTCTAGTAATATGCATGCTTATAAGCAACTAGTTAAAGGACTCTAAAATAAAGGGTAACAGCTAATGTATTTTTTAACAAACACATCTATGAATATTAATTATTATTTCTATACATTATAACTCTACTTACAATGGTAGGGTAAATTCTGGTATAAACCAGCTTCAGGATAGCAATTTAACTGATTTGAGTGTTTTATATAGTTATTATATAGTTAAGATATAGTTATACACAGTAATTAAATTTGATTTTATGAAATGGATACTACAACATTAAATCATTAAATACTAAAAAAAAAAAAATAATAATAATAAAAAAATAACATAATTATAACACTATTTTATTAATCAAATTAGTCAAGTGCTACACATACTCTGGAAGATATACTGTAATCCCATATTTGTAAAATAAGGTTAATTTTTGAACTGTATGGGGTCACAGTTGTGAGGTAATCACATGCATGACAAAGAAGATGAAGAATATCAGTCTTAAATTATCCACACTGTAAACAATGCAACACAATGTACACACTGACGGTACCAGACAACTGAACTGACACAGAACTGATAATGAGACACACACAATAACTAAATGAATAAACAATTAACAACCAGGCTAACAAAGTAAACCGGTCCAAAGAATGAAAACTCAGTGCAACAATAAGTGAGTGTGACATGGTGTTATGACCTTTGTTTCTTGTAGTGTCGTGGTGTGTGTGTTCTTTCTCCTCCCTCTTACTCTCTCTGGTATCTGATAGGATCCCGCTGATGGGATGTACGATCACCATTGGTGGTGGAGACGAGGTGTGGGCTTTAAAAGGACCCTGCCGGCATTCAACGGGGAGCTCATTGTTGGTTCGGTCGCGGTTGGGTTGAGAGCTCCTGGATCCCTTCTCCGGCCGATGATCAAATTTGTTACTATCAAGTGTAGTGTAAAATCTATTGATCACGTTCATTCATTTTCAGCATTATGTACTGAGAACGTGGGGCAAAGGGGTGTCCTGCAGATTTGTTTTGGCTATCTTGTTTGGGTTATGTTTTGTGTTATGAAGTTAGGGAAGTAAAATGTATTAATCTTTTAATACATAAGCCAGGGGTGTAATATATGGGTACGCTACATATTGATATACATATCACAGCTGTGACTGTATCATGTATTTAGATACAGTAGACAGTTCCTCCACATAGAACCTTTCAATACACAATTCCCACACTTCATATGAGAGTCTGTAACTTGTCATTGTGCACAGAAAATCCTCAAATATACAGTTTAGTGTTACAACACATCATTCAGAAGACAGAGGTGAACCCAATATGAAATTGAGGAAATGGTTAAATATTGAGAGGTGAGTATGCAAGCAAGTTACAAACAAGAAGCAATGGGCCATGCCAGATCTTTAAAATTTTAACAGTGTTTTAGTACGCACTCCATCAGTTCCAGTTGGTGACATCAGTTCAGTTCATCTTTATTCATTTCCCGAAGGCAATTTGTTTGCAGCAAACTAGCATACACATAAAACAATGTCACACACACAAACATTATTTTTTTTTTTACCTAGAATTTAAAAGTTTTACAGCTGAGGGGACAAACAAATTTTTGAACCGATTAGATTTACTATATACTATATATAAAAAGAGACTTACTCATGTTTATGATCTCTGCTGAATAAAGTGCTTCATTCTTTTTTTTTTGAGGAAATCCACGTATCGACGAGGACACGAAAGGTTCAGTAGACTTTTTGCTTTAAATGAATGGTTGTTGTCATGGTGTAAAGAACAGAAACTGCTATTTGTTAATAACTGGAATCTTTTCTGAGAGCGTCCTAGACTGTTTCGCGCTGATGGATTACACCCCAGCAGAATTGGAGCGGAAATTCTCTCTGACAACATCTCCAGGACACTTCGCTCCATGTGACTAGTAAGACAATTCTCAAATAACCATTATGATGAGTTTTGTTCCAACCGCTTAAATGCTAAAGGTACTTGCGCTGTAAAACCTATTAAGACTGTGTCTGTTCCCCGAATAGTGAGGTCAAAATATAAATATAAATATAATGTAGGATCTAGAAAAAATCTTATCGTAATTAAACCAGAAAAATGTAAAGTAAATGAACAAAAACAATTTTTAAAGTTTGGGCTCATAAATATTAGATCACTCGCACCAAAAGCAGTTATTGTAAATGAAATGATCACAGATAATAGTTTTGATTTACTCTGTTTGACTGAAACCTGGCTAAAACCAAATGATTATTTTGGTCTAAATGCGTCTACTCCACCAAACTACTGTTATAAGCATGAGTCCCGTCAGACTGGTCGTGGCGGGGGTGTTGCAACAATATATAGTGATATTCTCAATGTTACACAGAAAACAGGATACAGGTTTAACTCTTTTGAAATACTTCTGCTAAATGTTACTCTGTCAGTCATGCAAAAGAAATCTAATGTATCTCTTGCTCTGGCTACTGTGTATAGACCACCAGGGCCGTATACAGAATTCCTAAAAGAATTTGCAGATTTCCTCTCAGACCTTCTAGTTACAGTTGATAAGGCGCTAATCATGGGAGATTTTAATATTCACGTTGATAATGCAAATGATACATTAGGACTTGCGTTTACTGACCTAATAAACTCCTTTGGAGTCAAGCAAAATGTCACCGGGCCCACTCATCGTTTTAATCATACACTAGATTTAATTATATCGCATGGAATCGATCTTACTGCTATAGATATTGTACCTCAAAGTGATGATATTACAGACCATTTCCTTGTATCGTGCATGCTGCGTATAACTGATATTAACTATATGTCGCAGCGATACTGTCTGGGCAGAACTATTGTCCCAGCCACCAAAGAAAGATTCGCAAATAACCTGCCTGATCTATCTCAGCTGCTAATTGTACCCAAAAATACACACGAATTAGACGAAATTACTGACAACATGGGCACTATTTTCTCTAATACATTAGAAGCTGTTGCCCCAATCAAATTGAAAAAAGTTAGAGAAAAACGTACTGTACCATGGTATAACAGTAATACTCACTCTCTCAAGAAATTAACTCGTAGTCTTGAACGCAAATGGAGAAAAACTAACTTAGAAGTTTTTAGAATTGCATGGAAAAACAGTATGTCCAGCTATAGACAGGCTCTAAAAACTGCTAGGGCAGATCATATACACAAACTCATTGAAAATAACCAAAACAATCCAAGGTTTTTATTTAGCACAGTGGCTAAGTTAACAAATTACCAGATGCCACCTGATTCAAATATTCCACCAACGTTAAATAGTAATGACTTTATGAATTTCTTCACTGATAAAATAGATAACATTAGAAATACAATAGCGAATGTAGATTCTACAACATCTAACACTTCAGTTTCATCCATCGCACCCAAAGATAAACTGCAGTGCTTTACAACCATAGGACAGGAAGAGCTAAATAAACGTATCACTGTATCTAAACCAACAACATGTTTATTAGATCCTGTACCCTCTAAATTACTGAAAGAGCGGTTACCTGTAGCCGAAGAACCGCTTCTCAATATCATAAACTCGTCGTTATCTTTAGGACACGTCCCAAAACCATTCAAGCTGGCGGTTATCAAGCCTCTTATTAAGAAACCAAAACTAGATCCTAGTGTACTGGCAAATTATAGGCCTATTTCAAATCTTCCATTTATGTCTAAAATTTTAGAAATTTGTGTCTGCTCAATTGAGCACCTTCCTGCATAAAAATGATCTGTATGAAGAATTTCAGTCATGTTTTAGGCCCCACCATAGCACAGAAACTGCACTTGTTAAAATTACAAATGACCTGCTCAGACCAAGGCTGCATCTCATTTCTAGTCTTACTTGATCTTAGTGCTGCGTTCGACACCATAGATCATGACATACTCATAGATCGATTACAAAACTATACAGGTATACAAGGCCAGGCTCTAAGATGGTTTAGATCCTACCTGTCCGATCGCTACCATTTTGTTTACTTAAATGGGGAGTCATCTCATTTATCATCAGTAAAATATGGAGTGCCACAAGGATCCGTCCTAGGTCCCCTTCTATTTTCAATATATATGTTGCCCCTTGGTAATATTATTAGAAAATACGGAATTAGCTTCCACTGTTATGCTGATGATACTCAGCTATTTATCTCAACGAGACCAGATGAAACTTCCCAATTATCTAAGCTAACAGAGTGTGTTAAAAATGTAAAAGATTGGATGACACACAATTTTCTCCAATTAAATTCGGATAAGACAGAGATACTAATTATTGGACCAAAAAACACTACACAGAATCTTGTAGATTACAATCTGCAACTAGACGGATGTACTGTTACTTCCTCTACAGTCAGAAATCTGGGTGTTATATTAGACAGCAATTTGTCTTTTGAAAATCATATTTCCAATGTTACAAAAACTGCATTCTTCCATCTTAGAAACATTGCCAAGCTACGAAACATGTTATCTGTTTCTGATGCAGAAAAGCTAGTTCATGCATTCATGACCTCTAGACTGGACTATTGTAATGCACTTCTAGGTGGTTGTCCTGCTTCGTCAATAAACGAGCTACAGGTAGTCCAAAATGCAGCAGCTAGAGTCCTTACGAGGTCAAGAAAATATGATCATATTACCCCAATTTTACAGTCTCTGCACTGGCTACCTATTAAGTTCCGCATCAATTACAAATTATCATTACTTACCTATAAGGCCCTAAATGGTTTAGCTCCAGCGTACCTAACTAGCCTTCTACCACGTTACAACCCATCACGCACCCTAAGGTCACAAAACGCTGGACATTTGGTCGTTCCTAGGATAGCAAAGTCCACTAAAGGAGGTAGAGCTTTCTCACATTTGGCTCCCAAACTCTGGAATAGCCTTCCTGATAATGTTCGGGGTTCAGACACACTCTCTCTGTTTAAATCTAGATTAAAAACACATCTCTTTCGCCAAGCATTCGAATAATGTATCTTTTTAATTGTGAGTGTAGTTGCATCTGTTCAAAGGTGCATTTTTATTCATTAGCTTGGGTTAAACTAATTTTACTTTGTTGGATCAGCAGCTATGCTAATGATGTCTGTATTTTGTTTCTATGTTTATAAAATTATAATCCCGTGGTAACTAGGATTTAAACAAGCTCCAGTCTGGATCCAGAACACCTGAGAAGAGATGATGCTGAACCTCAGAGGACCCCAGATGATGCTAACCTTGAATCAACAAACAGAACTAACAATTATTGCTAAATGTGTGACTGAATCATATAATAACTTAATTAATAATATTGATAGTTCATCGTCTAGCTGACTACGTCTTGTATTATTATTATTATTTTTATTTTTTCTAAAATCCTGTCAAATGTGCACAAACTACTAGCTACTACTAAATATTGTAGAAACATAATTTTCTGTAAAGTTGCTTTGTAACGATTTATTTTGTAAAAAGCGCTATACAAATAAACTTGAATTGAATTAAATTATGTGCAAACTGCAGTTGCCATATGCAAAGGTTCTGGTATACCTTTCAGTTACAGTATATACAAATCCCTTATATTATATTTCAATTATAAATATTTTTATGCAAATATATTGTACTAT